>NC_137888.1:198530175-198929827 GCF_963455335.1 Martes martes | reverse complement strand
CCCTGAGGAGCAGTAACCCCACATTCTCACACCCAGGAAGCTGATGAGTGCCCATTCCCACCAGGGAATACAGGCCCCAGTAGTCTCACCAGAGGAACAGCCATGTTCATCACGATGTGATAAAGACAGGACTTAAACGCAGTCAGTCTCAAAGAGGACTAGGCAGAAGAGGACCAGTGTGTGAGTCATAGCAGTATGTAACTCTCTTTTCTAATTGGAGACTGTCTTGCTCTCTCCTATATTAAAAACAGTGTGTGAGCAGATCACTGAAGGACATCATTCTTTTTCTAAAATTGAAAATACTGTAATAGTAAGAATCAGAAGGCTGGGAAAAAAATGTAGGCAATCTTCAGCACTCTCAATTAACTATCTCCACTAAAAAAAAACTAATCCAGGATGTCTAGGTGGCCCAGTCAGTTAAATGGCTGCCTTCATCTCAGGTCATGATCTCAGGGTCCTGGGATTGAGTCCCACATCAGGTTCCCTGCTCAGTGGGGAGCCTGCTTCTCCCTCTGTCTGCTGCTCTCCCTGCCTGTGCTCACTCACTCTCTCTCTGACAAATAAATAAATAAATAAAACCTTTAAAAAATAAATAAAATTTAAAAATTAAAAAAAAACTAATCCAAGGATAATTCAATCACTTAATTATCGATTTTGAGAATCTGGCTATTTCTTTTTCTTTCTCTTTTTTAAATTTTAGAGAGAGAGAGAGCACAAGTGGATGGGGCAGAGGGAAAAGCAGGGAGAATCTCTCAAGCAGACTCACACTAAGCATGGAGCTAATACTAGCTCAATCTCACGACCCTGAGACCCCAAGATCATGACCTGAGCCCAAACCAAGACTTGGATGCTTAACCCACTACACCACACAGGCGCCCCCTGGCTATTTCTAGAAATGTAAAAGTTAGTGATTCCCTCGTTACCATAATTACTTCCTAAATATTTTCATCATAATAGTGACCTTTTATTTTCTTTCATTTTTTCCAACAGATTAAGAAGTTTGTAAAAGCAACAAATGGAAAATTCCAACAAATAAAGTAATCCAGAAATAGCTCATCATCTCTCATCAGATAAATAAGTTTTGAGACTTGAAAGAGGTTCCAATAAGCTACCTTTTCATTAATTTCTAGATAACAGATTTTGTACGAAGAAGTTGATACTTATTTTAAGTTCTTTATTTATTTGAGAGAAAGAGACAGAGATAGTGAGAGAGAACACAAGCGGGGAGGAGAGGGAGAAGCAGGCTCCCCACTGAGCAAGGAACCCGGATGCGGTGCTCAATCCCAGGACCACGGGATCATGACTTGAGCCAAAGGCAGATGCTTAACTGACTGAGCCACCAAGATACCCGAACTTGATAATATTTTTTAAAGATTTTATTTATTTATTTGAGAGAGCACACACACAAGTGGAGGAAAGGGGAAGAGGGAGAAGGCGAGGGAGATGCAGATTCTCCACTAAGCAGGAAGCCCAATGTGGGACTTGATCCCAGGATCCCGAGATCATGACACGAACTAAAGGTGGACACGCAACCAACTGAACCACGCAGGCACCCCAAAAAGTTGGTATTTTTTAGAAAAACAACACTTCCCCAAAAAAGGTCTGCATTATAAAAATCTTTTTAAAAATGCATTTGTTAGGGCACCTGGGTGGTTCAGTGGGTTAAAGCCTCTTCCTTCTGCTCAGGTCATGATCCCGGGGTCCTGGGATCGAGCCCTACATCAGGCTCTTTGCTTGGCAGAGAGCCTGCTTCCCTTCCTCTCTCTCTCTGCCTGCCTCTCTGCCTACTTTGATCTCTGTCTGTCAAATAAATAAATAAAATCTTTTAATAAAAATGCATTTGTTGGGGTGCCTGGGTGGCTCAGTGGGTTGGGCCTCTGCCTTTGGCTCGGGTCATGGTCTCAGGGTCCTGGGATTGAGACCCGCATAGGACTCTCTGCTCGGTGGGCAGTCTGTATCCCCCTCTCTCTCTGCCTGCCTCTCTGCCTACTTGTGATCTCTCTCTCTGTGTCAGACAAATAAATAAAATCTTTAAAAAAATAAAATAAAAATGCATTTGTTTCTCTCTCTCTCTCTTTAATGCATTTGTTTCTTTCTCATGGATCCATGCCATTCAAAATAGCCAACAGACAGATAAGCTAGAAAAATCAATAACCTGTTTCAAAGAGATAATTTTCCCTTAGCTTAAACATTCACCTCTGAGATTCAACTCATAAAAGAGAAGGCCTTGAAGTAAAACCTTAAATTACCCTTTAAATTAAATAACAGGGAAGGCAAATAACACTCCTTTCCCCTCTCTGAATATGAGATGTCCCTACTTTCTCCCCGTTCTAACCCATCCAGTCTTTGGGCCTTGCTGCAGCAGCAGCTACCTCTCCTCTGGCTTCTCTTCCTCCACACAGGAACACGTTTGGCGTAACTATATCTTAACAAAAATAAAAACAAAAACCTCACCTCACACCCACCTCTCCTTCAAGCACTGGGTCTTTTCTTCTTCAAAATGTAGTCCCCATCCCTCACCTGCATCACTGGCAGCCACACACTCACTCCCAGCCCTGATGACGCCTGAGCCTCTCTCCAGTGTAAGTACAGAGAAAACAGGTTTTTTTTTCCTTCTTGTAATGCAAGGGATTGACTTAAACATTGATTAAGGTGGCATTTCAAAGAGGCATCTATTTCAAGAGGGCTAATCTTGAATAAACACATTTCGAGGGGTGCCTGGGTGGCTCAGTGGTTTAAGCCTCTGCCTTCAGCTCAGGTCATGATCTCAGGGTGCTGGGATCAAGCCTGCTTCCCCTCTCTCTCTGCCTGCCCCTCTGCCTGCTTGTGATCTCTATCTCTGTCAAATAAAAATATAATCTTTAAAAAAACAAACAAACAAAAACCAGATTGCTAGCCACTTGATTAGATGAAGAGCCCAGGCTGCCTCCCCTCACTGAGGCTCCTTTGTTTTGGAGATCTTGGTTGATTTTGCTGGATGGTCCTTTGGGCCACTTGTTTTTTTCTCTTCCCAGGCTTTAAACTCCCCCTCATGTTTTAAACTCACCAATAAAGAGTGAGCCCCCAAACCCTAGGCCCCCCACCTTCAACTCTAATAAAAGTAGAACCCCAGGCCTGTGTGTGCTCGTGCTCCCTCATTCCCAGGCCTGCGCTCACGCACTCTCCTCCCATCCCACACAACATTCTCGCCGTGTGGTTCCATGTGTGCTGTGTAATTTCCAGGTCCTGTAAATACTAAACTTTATTCTTTTTTTTTTTTCTTAAACCTTTCTTTCAAAGTTTCCTAATGGTAATTGCTGAAGGGTGTCTTGCAATCATAATAAAAAGTGCAAGGGCCCATCTAACCACAATACTGGTTAACGCCAGGCTGCGACCAACACACAATATCCCGAGACTCACACCTGACTGCAACCATGTGAACACCAGCCTTAACCACTGCTGACCTCTCCCATTGCTTCCAACACCACTGACTGACCAGTGAATTCTGTAGCTCCCATCTCTGTGCTCTCACGGTGTACGCTATGGTATTAGTCTCCAAAATCAGCCCCCCATCATACACTCACTCATTTACTCAACAAGAGCTTTTTAGGTATCCACTATGGGCCAGGTATAAGCTAAGCACTGGAGACAAAGTATAAGACAGAAAGCTTCCCATTCCTAAAGAACTTCCATCCTACAGACAGAGAAATAACAAAAAGCAAATGAGAATTCCAGATCATTACAGAGCTCTGACATAACCACGTGGGGTGCCATTAAACCTCAATAGAGAGACCCACTCTAAGCAGGGCAATCTGAAAAAGTCTCTCTGAAGCTGAGTCCTAAAAGAGAGTCACCTGGTCAAAGCCAGGGGAGAAAGAGTGAGGAAGGGCCAGGAGCAATCACAAAGTACTGGGGGAGAGAGAGGCTAGTGTAAGAATAAGCTTAACAAGCAAGGAGGGGTAGGGCTAGAGAGAGAAGGTAAAGAGAACGACAGGGACCAAACCCTGCAGGATTGTACAGACCACAGAAGATATGTGGATTTCATTCCACTTTCAGTGAGGGGATTTAAACTGAAAAATGACGCGATCATCTCCATTTTAAAAAATCTCTCTCGGGATGCCTAGGTGGCTCGGTCAGTTAAGCGTCTGCCTTTGGCTCAGGTCATGATCCCAGGGTCCTGGAATGAAGCCCCGAATCACAGTCCCTGCTCAGCAGGGAGTCTGCTTCTCCCACTGCCTCTGTCTGCCACTCCGCCCTGCATGTGCAGGCTCTCTAATAAATAAAATCTTTAAAAAATAAAAATAAAAATAAATCTCTGGCTACTAGGTGGAAAATGGATTGGAGAGGCAAGCAAGGCGTCTGAGAGAAGGAACTACTGTGGTTGTCCAAGCACAAGAGGAGAGCCAGGGTCTAGACTGGGTATGACACTCAAAGCACAGCAAAAAAAGAAAAAAAGAGACAAACTAAACTTTATCAGAATTTAACACGTGTTCTTCAAGAATGTAAAAGGACAACTCAAAAAATAGGAAAAAACATTTGCAAATCACATACTGGGTAAGAAACCAGTATCAAAAATATGTAAAAATCTCTTACATCTCAACAACAAAGACAACCCAATTTAAAAATGGAGAAAGGGGAGTGCCTGGGTGCCTTAGTGGGTTAAGCCTCTGCCTTCGGCTCAGGTCATGATCTCAGGGTCATGGGACCAAGCCCCGTACCAGGCTCTCTGCTCAGCAGGGAGCCTGCTTCCTCCTCTCTCTCTCTCTTTGCCTGCCTCTCTGCCTACTTGTGATTTCTGTCTGTCAAATAAATAAATAAAATCTTTAAAATAATAGATAGTTTGATGAATGGATAAACAGAATACAAATTATTCATATAATCGAATAGCATTTGGCCGTAAAAGGGAATGAAGTACTGAGAGATGCTGTAATATTGATAAACCTTGAAAACATCACATTAAGTAAAAGAAGCCAGGAGCAGAAGAACACATATAATTCCACATACATGAAGTGTGCAGAATAAAAATCCATACAGACAGATAGATTGCTGGTTGCCAGGGGGAGAGGGAGAGATGAACAGTGACCATAATGGGGTTCACTTGGGGTATCGAAAATGGTCTGGAATTATACAGCGGTGATGGCTGCACAACTTTGTGAATGTACTAAAAACCACTGAATTGTATTCCTTAAAAAGGTGAATTTTATGTATTATATCTCAATTACAAAAAGAGAAAGAGAAAGCAAAACAGACTGATCAAACATATGGAATCAAAGCTAGTACAGCAGAGGTAAATAATTGGAGGTAATAACTGCAGTATTTCATAGAGCTTGCAAAAAGATGAATGTAAGGAGTGAGGGGAGAAAAAAAAAGTCAGAGACTACTCTCATCCCCATCCTAACCTAAGTCTTCCACCTTGGCATTTACCCACACTTTTTAAAACCAGAATGTCAGAGGTCCCCAGGATCATGTCACAGCCCTATCCTCTTCGACCTGGATAGCCTCATCCACTTCCATACCACACTGATAGCTTTCCACACCTCTCTTCCAATCTTGACATGCTTCCTGGTTCCAGGCCTGTCATTACTATGGCTAGTTCCACCTGGCCACCCTGCAAACCTATCAAATTCATGCAACTGATCCAACTCTGTCTTCCCCTTAATTAAGAAAAAAAGTGTGTGGAGGGGTAAACGCCTGGGTGGCTCAGTCAGTCAGTTAAGCATCTGCCTTCAGCTCAGGTCACGATCCCAGGGTCCTGGGATCCAATCCCACATGGGGGGGGGGGGTCCTTGCTCAGTGGGGAGCCTGCTTCTCTGCCTTTGCCACTTCCCCTGCTTGAGTTCTTTCTCTGACAAATAAATAAAATCTAAAAAAAAAAAAAAAGGAAAGAAAAAAGTAGGGGGGAGGGGAGGAAGAGAAGGGGAAGGAAGTGAAGAAAGAGAGGGAGGGGAGGGAGAAAGATTAATCTTAACATTTCTGAGTGGGATATTGTGAATAATAAGAAATATATGTTTGGTCTCTGGTCCTGGTTCCTGGCACAGAGCTCCTAAAACCCTTGGAATTTCCTGAGTGGCCGAGAGGAGTATCTTGTTATTCCTAATAAGCCCCTATCAACCATAACCGAAGTTGAAGCTAATAAGGAGGATGGGGGCCGGTTACCAGAGGAACCAACCAGGTGATTGGAACTTTCAGCCCCTTGACCTCCAGGGAGGGGAGAAGAGCTGGGAATTGAGCTCATCACCAATAACCAAAAATTTAATCAATTGTGCCTACATAATAGAACTTCCAGAAAAACTCTAAAATAAATGGGTTCAGAGCTTCCAAGCTGAACACACTGAGATGCTGGGAGGGTCCTATGCTCAGAAGGGCACAGGCCCTTTCCCATATACCCTGCCCTAGGCATCTCTTCCATTTGGTTGTTCCTGACTTGTATCCTTTATGGTAAAAATGGTTTAACAGTAAGTGAAGTACTTTCCTCAGTTGTGTGAGCCATTCTAGCAAATTATCGAAGTCCATGAGGGGGTTGTGGAAGCCCCCAATTTACAGATGGTCAGCTAGAAATACAGGACGCTGGGACTTGTGATTAGCTTCTGAAGTAGGGTCCCATCTTGCGGGACTGAGCCCTTAACCTGTGTGATCTGCATTAACTCCAGGTCGTGTTAGAGTGCTGTGAACAGAGAAACAACAGCTTTCCTCTACCTGGTATCTTTAGTAACAGCATCACCCCTCTAGTATGCCAAGAATAATACTAGGTTCACCCTAGGTGGAATGTGAGGAGTAAACCCTGACTTTCCTCTCTCCCTCTCCTTCCAAAAGCAAGGAATCAATAATCCTTTACCAATCAATAATGCTTTACCAATAATATATATACCAATAATATAATATCCTATTATAATCAATAATCCAATCCAAATACATATCTCAAGTATACAACCCGACCTTGAATGTGACCAGAGATAAGATAAAGATAAAGGTTCAACCTTCCTAAAATGAATAAAATTGAAATTAAAACACTGAGGAAAAAATTTCCAAAAATTAGTACTTTTTAAAGAATTTTAATACCTTGTGTTTTCAAATGTACCGCAAACTTTGTATTCACACATGTTGCTGGTGACTGCGTGTGGTGATCAGCACAATCCTTCTAAAAAGCATATGACCATATAGTACTTAATAAATAACAAACAAAAGTACATTTTGACCTATCAGTTCTATTTCTAGCAATATATTCTAGGAGAACAAGCCAAAAATGTTAAAACGGCTTGTGTACTCTTTGAGGAAGACATGGTAACAGCAGCAGTGGAGCCTGGGGTGCTGGCTCCTGCTCCTGACTCACAGTACTGGCTCTCCCTGAGCAGCAATTCTGTCAGGAAGCTGAACTGCATCCATGGCTCTTAAATATAACAGAATGTCACCCCTGAACCAGAGGTGGCGATTCACCAAACTAGAATTACCCTAACCAGCTGCAACATAAAATCTGTGAAGAAGGTGTATGCTGACACGATGAGAGGAGCAAAGGAAAAGAATCTCAAAATGGAAGGACCAGTTCAGGTGCCTAACAAGACTTGAGAATCACTACTTATAAAACTCCTTGGGGCACCTGGGTGGCTCAACTGGTTAAGCATCCAGGTCTTGATCTAGGCTCAGGTCATGATCTCAGGGTTGTGAGATCAAGCCCCATGCTGGGCTCCACATGGGACATACAGTCTACTTAAGATTCTGTCTGCCCCTACCCACCTCTAAAAACATCAAAACAAACAAACAAACTCCTTGTGGTGAAGGTAGTAAGACTTGGGATCTTTCTCAGATGAGGACCCATATGCAACTCACTGGCTCACAGTCCTGAGATTGTTAAATAGATTCCTTTTGTCAGCAGAGCCAGGAATCAAGGTTGAAGTCACCACTGCAGATACTTAAATTAACTATTTTCATAAATTATCAATTGTTGGGGTACATGGGTGGCTCAGTTGGCTAAATGTATGCCTTCAGTTTCAGGTCATGATACCAGGGTCCTGGGTCAGGCTCCCTGCTCAGTGGGGAGCCCGCTTTTCCCTTTCCCTCTGCAGCTCCCCGTGCTTGTGCTCTCTCACTTGCTCTCTCCCTCTCTCTCTCTCAAATAAATAAAATCTTAAGAGAAAATAAATTATCAATTGTTAAAAAAAAACCCTATACATAAAATAAGTTCATACAAGCAAACAATTGCAGGCAACCTAAAAGGAGAATAATTAAGTAGAGTATAATATATTCATTTGATTTACAAACTGCAGCAAAAAATCATTATGACAACAAAATACCAGCAAAATACATCCAGCAGCATAACAAAAGGATTATACCTTACACCATGACCGAATGGGATTTATCCCAAGAATGCAAGGGTAACTCAACACACAAAAATCAATCAGTGTAATACACCACATTTAAAAAATGAAGGGAAGGGGCACCTGGGTAGCTCAGTGGGTTAAGCCTCTGCCTTCGGCTCGGGTCATGATCTCAAGGTCCTGGGATCGAGCCCCACATGGGGCTCTCTGCTCAGCGGGGAGCCTACTTCCTCCTCTCTCTCTGCCTGTCTCTCTGTCTACTTGTGATCTCTCTCTCTCTGTCAAATAAATAAAAATAAATTTAAAAAAAAATTTAAAAATTAAAAAAAGTGAAGGGGAAAAGCCACATGATCATTTCAATTGATGTACAAAAAAGCATTTGACAAAACTCAACAACCTTTCATGATAAAATCACTCAACAACTAGGAGTTAACAGGAATTTCCTCAGGGCACCTGGGTGGTTGGTGGTTCAGTTGGTTAAGCTTCTGCCTTTGGCTCGGATCATGAGATCAATATTTTATTTATTTGAGACACAGAGAGAGAGAGAGAGAGAGAGTGTGTGTGTGTGCGCGCGCGAGCGCACGCCCATGAGCAGGGTGGGGAGAAGCAGAGGGAGAGGAAAAAGCAGACTCCCCGCTGAGCAGGGAGCCTGACAGGCAGCTGGATCCCAGGATTCCAGGATCATGACCTGAACCAAAGGCAGACCCTTAACCAACTGAGCCACCCAGGGGCCACAAGGATGTCCACTTTAGTCAACTCTATTCAGGATAGTACTGGAAGTCCTAGCCACAGCAATCAGGCAAGAAAAATAAATAAAAAGGCAATCAGATTGAAAAGGAACAAATAAAACTATTCACAGATTATTACATGATCTTATATACAGAAAACCCTAAAGAATCCACAAGTTGCAGGGTATAAGATCAACACACAAAAGTCAGTTGTAGTTGTATACATTCACAATCAACATTCTGATGATAAAATTTAAGAAAACAGGTTTTCTTACAGAAATGGAAAAACTGATCACGAAATTCATATTGATTCTTGATCTTGGGGTCGTGAGTTCAAGTCCCATGCTGGGCATAGAGCTTATTTAAGAAAAAAGAAAAAGAAAAAAAGCAAAGTGGTTGTATTGTGAATGTATTTAATGCCACCAAATTGTATACTTAAAATAGTTAAAATGGGGGACAACTGGCTGGCTCAGCTGGTGGAGCATACAACTCTTGATCTCAGGGTTGTAAAGTTCGAGCCCTCACTGGGTATAGGGATTACTTAAAAATAAAATCTTAAAAAAAAAAAAAAGTTAAAATGGGGCACCTGGATGGCTCAGTGGATTCAAGCCTCTGCCTTCGGCTCAGGTTGTGATCTCAGGGTCCTGGGATCGAGCCCCAAGTCGGGCTCTCTGCTCAGCAGGGAAACTGCTTCCCCCTTTCTCTCTGCCTGCCTCTCTGCCTACTTGTAATCTCTGTCAAATAAATAAAATTTTTTGAAAAGTTAAAATGGTTAATTTTACATTATGTATATTTTACTACAATTTAAAAAGGAGGGGTCGGGGCGCCTGGGTGGCTCAGTGGGTTAAAACCTCTGCCTTTGGCTCAGGTCATGATCCCAGGGTCCTGGGATAGAGCCCTGCATCGGGCTCTCTGCTCAGCAGGGAGCCTGCTTACCCCTTTCTCTTTCTTCCTGCCTCTCTGCCTACTTGTGATCTCTGTCTGTCAATAAATAAAATATTTAAAAAAAAAGGAGGGGTGGAAGGAGGGTGATTTTAGTGATGGTGTGGAGGAGATATGAGTGGGAGGCCTACAGATGCTTACCATAAAAGCCAATCCTAACACAGGAACAGGGGGGAAGGACAAGATGAGAGAGCCCAGAGAATAAAATGAGTGAGTGAGAGACACAGAGAAAGACTGATTCCTAGGTTTATTGCTTTAAAACTTAGAGGAAACACAGTGTGACAAGTATGCTAACAACATCAATTTTTGGCATATGAGTTTGAGAGATGCCCAGCTGGCAAAATGAGCATAAACACATATCTGTATCAGCAGAGAAAGTTGTGAAGCTATAGTTTTGATTTTGAAGGTCCAGGTTCAAGGCAGTAAAAAAGCTCAGAAGAGGGCTGCTCACTGAAGAAAAGGTAACAAACTAAATTCTGGAGATCGTGAACTATCATTTAAAGGGCAGAGACGAGGCCAAGTGGTGGATGGAATGCCAGGGGAATGAAGACACAAATGCCAAGAGGGAGGGTGGTTCAACAGTGTCAAAATTCTGCTGAGAGATCCACTAAGTGAACTGCAAGACCATTATTATTAAGCAATTCCAAAAAAGGTGGGCTAATGTTGTTTGGACCAACTCCTATGTTATGTGGTATACACTGTGGAGTACAAAATGCTGGGGAAAATTCCTAAGGAATCCACTAAAAAAACTACTAGAACTAATAAACAAGTTCAGAAAGGCTGTAAGATACAAGATCAATATTTTAAAAAATTAACTATTTCTATATACTTGCAATGAGCCATCTGAAAATGAAAGTTAGAAAACAATTCCATTTACAATAACACCAAAAGGAATTAATTACTTAGGAATTAATTTAAGAAAAGATGTGTAAAACCTATATCTGAAAACTAGAAAACATTATTATTCTTTAACTCATAAGATCTTCTTTAGAAGATCTAAACAAACGGAAAAACATCCCATATGCATAGCTCAGATGACTTAATGTTAAAATGGTTATTCTCCAAATTAATCTACAAATTTAAGGCAATCTCTATCAAAATCCCAGTTGCCCTCCTTGTAGATGTTGATAAACTAATCCTAAAATTCACATGGAAATTCAAAGAACCCCAAAAGCCAAAACAATTTTGAAAAAGAACAAAGTTGGAGAACTCACACTTACTGATTCCAAAATTACTACAAACCTATAGTAATCAAGACAGTAGTAGTGGCACACAGACAGATACGTAGATTGAGAGGGCTTTTTTTGTTTTGTGTTTTCTTTTGTTTTTAAGTAGGCTCCATACCCAGCATGGAGCCCAACACAAAGCCTGAACTCACAACCCCAAATCAAGACCTGAGCTGAAATCAAGAGTCAGGCGCTTAACCAACTGAGCCACCTAGGTGCCCCTAGAATCCTTAATGTAAAGGGCTAGAATGTAAAATGGTGCAGCCACTTTTAGAAAACAATCTGGCAGTTCCTCAAAAAGTTAAACGTAGTGTTACCACATGGTCAAACAATTCTACTCCTACATATATATACCAAAGAGAAACGAAAACATACATCCACATGAAAACTTGTACACATGAATATTCACAGCAACATTATTCATAATAGCTAAAAAGTGAAAACAACCTAAATGTCTATCAACTGATGACTAAATAAACAAAGGTGGTATATCCATACAATGGAATAGTATCCAGCAACAAAAAGGAGTAACAGATTAATATGTGCTACAATACTGATGAACTTTGAAAATATGATGCTAAGCAAAATCCAAGAGCCAGACACCATATACTGTATGACTCCATTTATATGAAATGTCCACAACAGGCAAATCTATAGACAGAAAGCACATTAAAGGGGAATGCAGATATTGGCATTAATGGCTAGAGTATTAGGTTGTTTTGGGGGTGATGAAAATTGATTGTTCTAAAACTGATTGTGATGATGGTTGCTCATATCTGTAAATATAATAAAACCACTGTGGGGGGGGAACCACTGAATTATACACTTTAAATGGGTGAATTATATAGTATGTGAATTATATGCCATATATATATATACGTGCTGGAAGACCCACAGATATGTTTTATGGTAAGTACAGAAGTACAGAAGTAAATCAAGTCTGGATGCCAATTTATTGTTCTCGTGAGGATAGTTACAGTAACTTATTAATACGTCTGAAGTCTTCAGGCTTTCCCAAAAGTAAAATACTCATTATTATACTTCATACTTGGTGTGCTGTTTGACATCAAACACTGTTATTAAAACAAACCAATAACAGGTAATAACTTCTTTGAGTGTTTCAAACAGCAGTTTTATAAACTGAATTGGTAAAAAAAAAATTAAAAAATAAAAAAAATAAACTGAATTGGTGGTTAGCCATACTAAACAAAATCCCTCTTGCTACATACAGATCCAACTCTATATATCCTAGTTCTTATTTTTGGTATTGTGGGCTTATTACCCTAATGTTCCTAGTCACTGGATATGTAATGTATTTCTTATCTTTTTAAAAATTGTGATAAAATATACATAAAACTTACCATTTTTTAAGATTTTATTTATTTGAGAGAGTGAGAGAGGGAATGAGAAGGGCAAGGGTCAGAGGGAGAAGCAGACTCCCCACTGAACAGGGAGCCCAATGTAGGACTCGATCCCAGGACTCTGGGATCATGACCAGAGCTGAATGCATTCGCTTAACCAACTGAGCCACCCAGGCGCCCCAAAACTTATCATTTTAACCATTTAAGTGTACAACTCACGGCATTAAGTACATCCACAGTGTTGTGCAACCATCACCCTTATCCAATTTCAGAACTTTATCATCCCAAACAGAAACTCTATACCCATTAAACAATAACACCCTATTACCAGCTCCAGCTAACCTTTATCCTACTTTCGGTCTCTATGAAATTTACCCATTCTAGGTACCTCATATAAGCAGAATCATATAACATTTGTCTTTTGGTGTCTGGCATACTGGATTAGCATAATGTGTTCAGGGTTCACTCAAGTTGCAGCATGTATTAGAATTTCATTCCTTTTAAAGGATGAACAGTATTTCATAGTACATATACATACGACAATTTATTTATGCATTCATCTGCTGATGGGACATGGGTCGTTTCTACCTTTTGGCTACTGTGAATAATGCCGCAATGAACACTGGCATGTAACTATACATTTGGCTCCCCAGTTTCAATTCTTTGGCATATATACATAGCAGTGAAGTTGCTTAATCATATAGTAATTCTTCAATTTTCTGAGGACCCGCCAAACCGTTTTTCCACCGTATATAGACCATTTTACACTCCCAACAGCAATGAACAGGGGCTCCCAATTCTCTACCTTCTCACCAACACTTGCAATTTTTTTTTTCATAACAGCCATCCTCATGGGTGTGAAGTGGTATCTCATTGTGTGCAATGTATTTTTAGTCTATTATCTGTAAACAGAAGTTCACCTAGTGTTGATTTCTATAATTATATGTACCACAGCCACATTAGAGGTACAAACAACAAATATTTACATGCCAATAAAATAAAGCACAGAATTACAAAGACTTAAATCAACTGAATTTTGAAAAAGATATCAAAGATGACAATGAATATAGACATAACACAAAACCTATATATGCCATTTTACTCATCTGGGACTAATGTCCAAAAGACGAATATGTGTAGGGGCGCCTGGGTGGCTCAGTGGGTTAAGCCTCTGCCTTCCGCTCAGGTCATGATCTCAGGGTCCTGGGATCAAGCCCCGCATCATCGGGCTTTCTGCTCAGCAGGGAGCCTGCTTCCCCCTCTCTCTCTGCCTGCCTCTCTGCCTACTTGTGATCTGTCTGTCAAATAAATAGATAAAATCTTTTTAAAAAAAGACTAATATGTGTACATAAAAATTTCACAAAGCAAGTTACAGCTTTGTGATTTATAGATATGACAGTGAAACAAATGAGTCACTCCTGAAGTAAAACTTTTAGAGACACATTTATCCCTGAGAGATCATTGTCACTGTCCGAATTTTAAAGATAAGTGAATCTGAAATCAAATAGGTTTAACCACTTGTCTCAGACCACAAAGCAAATCTTTGGAAGAGATCTGGAAAATAACAATTTGACTTCTAGGCTTAAGGAAAAAATCTCATAATTTAATGTGCAAAATATCAAAGAAAAACTGAGAACCATTTCTACTCTTGATGATGAATAAACTATGGGAAGTTGTCCACAACACTGAAGCTTACAACCTCCAACAGCAATGACAGGTAAGAAACTCCCAGCTAACGGACCTGAATGTGGCTTCTACTCAGAACTACATTTCCCGCCCCGCCCCCCCCCCATGCTCTAAGAACACTGAGTCTCTAACTTTGTCTCTGTTTTCATTGTTTTGTTAAATTTTGGCGGTTCAAACGTAGGATAATTCTATTGTTAAACTGACAAAGCCTATGTTGAAGCAAACAAAGAAAATGGAATTGTTTTTTGACAACCTTGCCTAAATCAGATATACAAAGTGTTACTTGTCTTTTTTTCCCCCCGCACCCTACATGCTAAACAAGATAGTTACTGTTTACCCTCACCAAATTTGATCCAATTGTTTAGCGAAATCGAAATATATATTACGTATATTTTAAGAAATATTTTAAATTTCAAGAAATACTAAGAATATTTTAAGAAATCCATGCCCAGTTATGCAGAGGTGAAATGACCTGACTGGGATTTGCTTTAAAATACTTCAGCATGAAACAAGATGGGACCGGGGAGGGAGACGAACCGAACCGTAAGAGACTCTTAATCTCAGGAAACAAACTGAGGGGTGCTGTGGGGTCAGGGGAAGAGGGATAGGGTGGCTGGGTGATGGGACATTAGGGAGGGTATGTGCTATGGTGAGTGCTGGGAATTCTGTAAGACTGATGAATCACAGACCTTCACCCCTGAAACAAATAATACACTGTATGTGAATACAAAACAAAAACAAAAACAAAACAAAACAAAACCTTAAGCAAAGCAAAGGAAAAAAAGTAGAGATGAAACATTTGTGACATATTTAAACTGTTGAACGTGGATGGTGACATACAGTTCATTTCACCTTTTCTTTCTCTACTTTTGGCTATGCTTAAAGTTTTCACCGTAACTTTTCAGAAAGTGAGTGATTTCCAAACAAAGTTACCGTCCTGGTTATCGAAGACGAGTCGACGAATACGAACGTCCTAGTCTTCGGAACCATCCCGGCGAAGGGTTCCCCCCCCCGCCCCCCCGCAGAGGCGAGGCCGCCGTGGGCTCCGCGCCACCACGCGGGCCGAAGGCGCACGTTTTCTCCCAGGCTGAATCTGACAACTCCCTCGGTGCGCTCCCGGGCTCGGAGGACCGCCCAGCTCCGCTGGGAAGTGGCGCACGCGGGACTCACGCCCGCGGCTCGGGGAAGCCCGAACAAACTCCGCTCGCGCGCTCCAAGGTCCCGGCCCAGTATGGTAGGCCCCCGCAGCCCCTCGAGACCGCCGCTGGAGACCCCCGCACTGCCCCCTCCGTCCCCCCACCGCGAACGCCGGCCCAGCCCGCCGCCTACCATCCAGGTCCTCGTCGTCCTCCGACTCGGTGTCCGCCTTCGCGTCGGCGACCAGGCCAGCGCCGGGCTCCAGACCCTGGGAGCCGGAAGGAGGGGCGGCGGGCGGGCTGGCGGGCTGCGAGCGGGCCTCGCGCAGGCGGGTGAAGTAGTCCACCGCGAAGTCGACCAGGTCGGGCGGCTGCTGCCGCAGCACCTCCACGGTGTAGCCCTGCAGCAGCTCCGTGAGCCCCGGCGGGATCTGGATGTGGCTCATGCCGGCGGCGGCCGCGAGGACAGACGGGTCCGGGCCGCCGGCGGCCACTGCCTCCGCGCTCCCTCACGCCGGCCTTTTCGCCCGGCGCCCGCGAGGTCTCCTCCCGCGCGACCCGGCTCTGGCCCTCCTCGCGCCGCGCCCCCCTTCGGCCCGTGTGCGTCTCCGGGCCGCACGACCCTAAGCTACTACGGCCGGCCTGGTGCCGCCGCCGCTGTCACTGGGCAGCCGCCGCCGCCGCCGCCGCCGCGGGGACCGACGAGCGGGCAGGCGGGACGGGCGGGGCAGGAGCCCGGGTTGTGACGCACGCGACCGCGGGCGTGCGCGCCCCCGCCGACCGCCGGCCCCCAGTGCGCGTGCGCCGCTGGGCCGCTCGCCGGTCCGTGCAGTCTCGGGTCGAGTCCCGGGAATGAGTGGTCTACTGGCTTAAGGGAGTCTTCGGTGCTTCCCACCTAGCCGGGAAGACCTTTCACATATTATTTCAACATCCGGTAAGAGCGTCCTCTTTGCCAGCACTTGGTAGGCTCCAGGGACACAGCCTAGAGCCAGATAGCCAGATGACGCCTGGCACACACGTTACAACTTCAGTGTGGTTCCGGCTGTCGTGGAGAGCAAGAGGGCACGCTTTAGGGGGTGACATTCAGGCTGACTCCGAGGCCTGGACAGGATCCCACGACAGGAAAATCTTGAGGAAAGCCATCTGAACATAGAGGGCAGCAAGAGCAAAGGGCTGGTAACAAGTCAGGACCACCCTGGTCCCAGGGTGGAGTGGTGGCAGGACGGTAGGACCTTCAGAAATCTGGCAGGGGGTCTGTGATATGTCAAACAGGAAAGGTGTGATAGATGGTAGGAGTTTCAGTGATACAGTAATTTGAGAGTCACATGAGAGAAATAAGCCTATTAGAGTCACTAGGCCAAACATGTATGCTGAGCATGGAAGAAGGTGCAGAGCAGGAATCACCTTTGTGTCTTTTCTCCTCTTAAGCACTCCCACCAGGATTCTGCAGGCCTTTTCTCTTCCCACACTCCACCCTGGCCCCACACTGTTTGGTGGTGTTGAGTAGACCATAAGGCATGGTATCC
The DNA here is from genome assembly GCF_963455335.1 of Martes martes. Classification (NCBI taxonomy): domain Eukaryota; kingdom Metazoa; phylum Chordata; class Mammalia; order Carnivora; family Mustelidae; genus Martes; species Martes martes. The sequence continues at coordinate 198,912,931 of NC_137888.1, read as the reverse complement.
TTTGCCCCTAGAGAGGGGGCATAGGTGAACTGGAGAGGCTAGGCTATTTCCCATGTTGCACCCTTCACCCACACCAGATCGAAGGGAATAGAAAAAGGTGATTGTTCTGGGTCACAGTGCTGACGAAAGGCCCAGTGGGCATAGGTCAGAATCCTGCCTCTCTTTGCTGGGCCCAGACAGAAAGTAATGAGCTATAGGCTTGGGAACCTCCAAGGCATTTGGAATCGTTAAGCTCCACCTGGTAATTACCCAGTATTAATTAAAATCAGCACTAAGACCTCTCATATTGGCTTGGCACACACCCAGGAGTTCAGTGCTGCTAGGAACTCAGGTTTCTGGAAACAGGAGCAACAGATCCCCGCTGGTACAGAAGCCATCCACCCTCTAGGCTAGGCAAGCCTGTGTTTCCAAACAGCTGTGTCTCCCTGGACAAGTTCCTTGACTCCAGGGGGAAGTCTTGCACAATTTACTTTGTGAGAGAAGGGATAGTGTCCAATTTGTTTCCTTTTTGTGTGTGTGTGTGTTTTTAATTTATTTGACAGAGCTCACAAGTAGGGAGAGGCAGGCAGAGAGAGAGCAGGGGAAGCAGGCTCCCTGCTGAGCAGAGAGCCCGATGCGGGGCTTGATCCCAGGACTCTGGGATCATGACCTGAGCCAAAGCCAGAGGCTTTAACCCACTGAGCCACCCAGGCGCCCCTCCAATTTGTTTCCTGCTGATTCCTTACCACACACTGTTGGAGAAGGTTTACTGAATGAATGAATGAATGAATGAATTCTTCCACACAGCAAGTGGAGTCAGTGAAACTGCTCTCCTGACCCGTCTCAGAACTAGGATCCTTTTCTTTAAAGTGCGTTTCTGATATCAGCCTATGAACACTTCATTAAGGATGAGTAGTAAGAAGCTAACCGGGCAGGGCTCATCAACTCTTCTCTGCTCTTTAGACCAAGCCTTCCAAGTATTCCAGGAATCAGCCCATACCCAGAAAACCTGTGTGTCACTCCCACTGCACCACCACACCTGGGGATCTGCCTGCTTCAAACAATCCTACAACCAACCCTTTGGTAAGGCGAATTCACAACTCCACTCCCCTACTTGCTCATTCTTCAGGTTTTATATGGTTGGGTTTTTTTTTTTTAAGATTGATTGATTGATTGATTGATTTGACAGACAGAGATCACAAGTAGGTGGAGAGGCAGGCAGAGAGAGAGGAAGGGAAGCAGGCTCCCTGCTGAGCAGAGAGCCCGATGCGGGGCTGGATCCCAGAACTCTGGGATCATGACCTGAGCCAAAGGCAGAGGCTTTAGCCCACTGAGCCACCCAAGTGCCCCCAGGTGCCTCCAGTAGCCCCCAGGTTTTATATGTTTTAAAGGGGGACAGGTACCTGTATAGTTAGGACTCTCACCTCAATTACAAAATAAGATAGAGGAAGGCTACTCTGATGACAGAGCTGGGTGTAGGCAGGTTCTCCAGGTCACATCAAGGAAACTCCCATCAGCCTCTGCCAGGAGTAGGCTGGTTTGCTGTCAGTTAGCCCAAAGCTTAGCCAGCCAGCAAACACAGCATTCAAAGGGCATCTTTGGACCTGGAGGGAATGAGGGCCACAGAAAGCAGGAACCCCATAGCTGTTCCTTATCTCACAAACCAGCCTGAGAGTAAGGATGGACAGCCAGCCTCTAGGCCCTACCTGGCTCCCCTCCCTAGCACCTGGTCCAAGAGCAGGGATCCATCTCTGGCAAGCCCTTCTATTGCAAGTGGAGTCCCAAAGGCCTTCATGAATGCTCATTTGAGCTGGCCAAAGAAGAGTGCCTTAGAGCAAAAGAGAATACCAGGGCCCTGAATCCCACATCTTCTACCCTCACCCTCCTAGGAGTGCCTTCATTCAAGCCTGTCCAGCTACACCACTAGAGGTTACCGTGGCAACCAAACCCACAGACAGCAGGTAACCAGGAAACAGCTGCCAACAGTAAGTGATGGTGTGGGACAAGGCAAAAACAGAGACCCTCAGAAGCAAGAGAAATACAGAGCCTGTGGTAGAGAAGAGGCCTGACAGGTGCTCAGCTCCAAGCACCAGTCCTAGGAGTCACTCCCCAGCAGGCAGTCGGAGCTTGCACAGACTGTCACACCACCAACCACAGGCAGACACGAACACAATGGGGCCGGTTCTCAGAGATGTTTACAACTAGTAATCACAGTAACACAGGTGGGGCGCATGTTTAGCCTGACAGCAGTGGGTCTGGTGAAAATGAACATGGGTAGGGTACCAACTACTGTTTCCAATGAAACAGTGGACTTCATGTACTCTTGATAGGTTTATTATTTTAAAGCATTTTTTTTTCTTTCTAGGAGGAAGAGAAACACCCAAACTCCCCCAGACTCCTCTGGGAGCCTGCTCTTGGCCCAGACCTCCCAGTGTATACACCTTCTGCCCTCTGATACCCTCTGCATACTGGGAGTGGGGGAATGGACTCAGCCCAAGCAGCAACACCTCCCTCTTCTCTGCCCAAAAGGGATCTCTAGGCCATTCCACTCCCCTACCTATCTCCTGGAACCTGTTGGTGATCTGACCACCCCTGCATGCCAGCCCCTCTGGTCCAGTCTTCCCAGCTCATTTAGTATCTACCACCATCAGTTTCTCTTTTGCCTCAGAAGTGTTTATGAGCCTCTTGGACAGGAAGGCTTGGTGAAGTGGGCTATGTTTTCTCTGTCATCACCCAAGCTGTCCTTCAGCCTCTATAATGCCTCCCTCATGTGGCCACTGCCTTTGGTCCAGGAATTCTGCTCTATTTTAACAAGCATCATCCATATCCCAGGGAAGAGTTAATTCGCAGGCCACCTGTTTCTGCACCTGTGAGCCACCCTCTCCCCAGGACACTGTGTCCCAAGAAAGTATCAGTTTCTGCAGCAGACCTTGGGTCAGCCTCAGAGAACCCTCAAGGAAAGAACAGAGCCTGGGAAGCAAGGGAAAGGCTGGCTGGAGAGCCAGCCTATATGCTCACCAGAGCAGAGAAAGCAGAAAAGAGAGCCCTCAGGGAACACCTGGTCCTGGGGCTTTCCCAGTACCTCCTGGGACTCGCTGCTACCTGTGGCCTCACTCACAGGCCAGTGGCCGGGCTTTGACCCTGTAGTACAGACATGCCTCCTGGAGCTTGGGCCAAGCAGTCCCAGGACAGCCTCTGATAGCATCACAACCCTTTCTTCAGGCCTGTGGACACCCAGACATAACTCTGTCATCTGCATTCTATTATCAATCTGCCAATGATATTGGCAGATCAGCTTACCCAGTCTGAGCATTGGCTTCCACATCCAAAAGTGGGGTAAAAATCCGTGCCCACTAAACATTGAGTTACATGGAGATAAAGTAATAAAAATAGGGGCGCCTGGGTGGCTCAGTGGGTTAAAGACACTGCCTTCGGCTCAGGTCATGATCCCAGGGTCCTGGGATCAAACCCCGCATTGGGCTCTCTGCTCAGCGGGGAGCCTGCTTCCCCCTCTCTCTGCCTGCCTCTCTGCCTACTTGTGATCTCTGTCTGTCAAATAAATAAATAAGAATCTTAAAAAAAAAAAAAAAGAATAAACCCATGGGAAGGTTAGAAAGGGCAGAGGGGCTTTAGCCTCAAAAGAACTGTAGGGAAAGAACTGTGGGTGGAGACCGTATGACCTTACAACAGGAAAATGGCACTACTGTTGCTTCTAATAGGCTTGTTGCAACATTCCACTGGCTGCCCCTCACCTTTGACCCAGTTATACTCTTTGTGCCTGGGTGAGGCTGTTATCACCGGCTGGTTGTTGTAACACCTGCTGTCTGGCTTCTAAATGCTGCCTGTGAAAGAGAAATTGTTGAGGAGGGCCCCAGCCTTTCCCCCACCCTCACCCCCATCACGGACAGCAGAGATATATCAGGAACAGGTGGCATTTCAAAGTGCATCATAAAAAGGAAGTGCCAGCCAGGAGGGACTTACTCACCATCTGCTCTGCTCCCTTCACAAATACGTCTCCTGGGGCTTCCCTATTTGACTTAACACCTATCGAACAACCAAAAGAGTAGAAGAATCTATCACCACTAACATCAAGGAAACTTTGAAACACTCCATTTTAAAATGGAAGCTGTTTCAAAGGGCAAATTAGCCAGACACAAGGACTGTAAAAGTGATCCTGAGCCATGGGAATGGCTGTCATTTGGCTAGAATGCAAATGCACTCACAGGGGCTTCCAGGCAAAGGCCGACCGAGGTTGCGGGATTATCTCAAGGACAGGGTGCTGCCAAGAGTTTCAAGAAACACTTATGTGGCCTTCTCCAAACCAGGGAGAGATTAAATAAAGACATCCTGCAGCATTAGGGAGCAGGCATAACACTGAATTAATCTTCCTAGGCAGAGGGCACACAATTTTCATCTCTGAACAAGGTTATTTGTTGGTTTTTTTTTGCTTGACCATAATTCCTTTCTGGTCATCCAAGAATATCTTCCCAGGAATAAAGTATCCTTCCTTAAACCCCCAAATCTTTAGCTTCCTGCCAGGCTGACCACGCCCACTCTCAGTCCCTGCCCTCTCACCCCCTTATGCAGAGTAATGGCACTAAAGCCAAAGTCCCAGGGTCTCTGTGCAGCTGCAGCAAGGTGGGACGTACCAGCAGAACTGTAACTGTGACTGCCAGGTGGGACAATGCCAGAGAAGCCCAGCTCTGGTAGCCTCGCCAGCCACCAGACAAGCACGAATTAACTTGGCTCCCTTACCTCCTCCGGATGTGCCCATGCATCACCAATAGCCTAATTAGCAAAGCCCGGCTGGTGATATCAGATCACAGTGACCCCCAAACTCATATAAGTCAAGATTGCTTCTGGCTTTTAGAACAATCAACTCTCTGTTAGCTCAGGGCAGAGAGGTGAAAGAGTGAAAGGAAGGGCTGCAGGCTTGTACTGAGGGCTATGGGAATAGTTAGCAATCAAGCTCCCCCACTTCCCCATCAGGCAGTTGCTGCTAGGACAGTCAGGGAAGGCTGGGCTAGCCAAAACTTCCTCCTCTTCCTCCTCCTAAATCCCCTGCCTGGAGCCACCAAGGAGGATACCAGATCCCTGACAACCTCCACCAAAGCCACAGGCTGCCTGCTGAAATGACCCAGAATCAAAATAATTTCACACAATGCAAAAATTAGAAACAATATTTATTGTTTCCTGTTAAAATAGGGCACTCTCATGAGAAAAGAGTGTGTGAAAAGAGCCTTTCCTACACCCCAGGCTTTGTCACTTATCTCAGCAGGCTAGAACTGTTGATTCAAAACCCTCCTCACTGTGTAGGAGGAAAAGCTCTCCATCTACTCCTGGGAAATCAGGCTACTGTAGTTTTAGCTTTGATTACTTGCATGCATTAGAAAGAAAAACTCAACCTGTTAACAGGCTATCCGCCCCTAGGCACATTTGCTCAGTCCACTTGGACAGAGAGATGTGGCCTTCAGGTCCACATCCCCATGTGCAGGCCAGGATTAAGTGATAACCCTGGAAATCTGGTGGGTGTTCCTGGGTAGGGGTCGAAGACAACACCAGCTCTTGGTCAGCTGGTTGAAAACATGCATAGTGTCTCCAGTGAAAAGCTGAGATTCCCTCTTTCTCAAGTAGTATTTTGGGTGTAGTAGGGCCTGTAGTCCACCAGTAGATAGCTCTCTGACCATAGGTGGTATCTGGTCTAGAAGTTACTTACTCCACCTCCAAATCCTCTTGAGATCCCTTAAATTGACATGAGTAAATTCAAGTTTCAAAATGGCACACCAAGTTATACCAGGTAGAGGATGTCATTAAGGCAATGGTCTCAACAAATCCATGTACAGAGTTCTGATCCCACCATCCCTCTCCCTTTGCCTTCAGGAATGCCTAGTCCTGCCCATGGCTTCTCCTCTGTGATAGCTTCCATCTTCCAGAAGCCTTGAGCAGCCTTCAGCCTCACAAGTTGGGGGTGGCCCAATTAAGGAACTTCATGGCAACTTCAAAGCCAAGGAAACAGGCCTGAGAAGGGGTTAGAAGGGAGAAAAAAGCTAGCAGGAATTAGGACTATCACAAAGACCCCAGCACCATGCTTGGCTGACCCTGTCAGGACCAGAACCCTTCTGCGACTTTATCAGAACCCCTCCCCAACTTCGTTCCCACCCCAGGTCAGGGAATCAAGCTGTGCTTTCATATTCCTGCAAGGGGAAGAAAATCCATTTCTCACAACTACCCACTTCTGATGACCAAGTCAGGAGATCAAACCCCTCCCCTCACTGGGCACCTGAGTGGCTCAGATCATTGAGCATCTGCCTTGGGCTCCAGCTGTGATCTCTAAATCCTGGTATCAAGCCCCATGTCAGGCTCCCAGCTCAGCAGGGAGTCTGCTTCCCCCCCACTCTCCCTTTGCCCCTCCCCCTGTTTGTGCTCTCTTCTTTCTCTCAAATGAAAATAAAATCTTAAAAAAAAAAAAAAGCCCCTCCCCTCAAAGAATCCCAAAGACAACTCCTCCTGAAACTTCAGGAAAAGAAGCAAATAAGGAGGCTCTGGCTGAGGGTGGGATTCGGGGAAAACTGAGCCCCCAATCCAATCCTAGGAACAAGCAAAAGTCAGCCCATCTAGACCTAGGAACCTGCTCTAAGCCCTGAAGGGAAAGCATAGCCCCTGCCTTCCACTCACCGCATTGGCTGGAAAGGCTCGGATCATCACCGCATTGAACCCCTTATACAAGGATGTGACTCCTTCGTTCCGGATCAGCTCTCTCAGTACGTCTCTGAAACCATTAGGGTATTTTCCAGGAGGTGCTGTAGGTGGAATCCAACTGTTAAGGTTTTAGGAAGTTTCCTAACCTGCCTATAGTAACCTACACGGGGACAGTTCCGTAATCAAGTCTTCCTGATGGGTCACCGCATCAGGAAGAGGACACCCTCCAGGTCATCTGGGACCAGTCCACAGACAATACCATTCACCTTGGGATAAACATACAATGTCTGGATTACTGATGCTGAGGGAGTGGAGAGGAAAAGTGAAGAACATAAGAGTCCTTCAAGGCAGCAGAGTTGATCTGACTGCTTATCTCACTTATTTTGTGTTCTGGCCAAAAGGAAATGAATCTAGGGTTCCTAGGACACAAATGACTGTAAGGGAAAATGTTGGTCAGAGAGCTGCTGGGTACTGCTGTGGAGAGCGAGTATCTCCAGGGCCCTGAGAGCTCTGCACCCCAGGGGCAGCCAGTTCTGGTACCCACACCACCCCCATCTACCCCACTACCCTCCACTAACCAGTCTGGAAGCGGGACTTGAGCACGTCCGGGGGGATTGCCACAGCCCAGTTGAAGATCCCTGCGATGCCCCCAGCCACCAGGATCCGAGGCACACTGAGCTCACTGACACTGCAGAACACCAACCGCAGCCCCAGTCAGACAAAGGCTGTGAGCGAGGCATTCAGACCATCCCTCCCTTGGCAGATGGGGCAGTTACATTGAGGGAGAGGCTGGCCAGAGGGAGGAGGTCCAAGGCCAGGGCTCCTGTGACATGGCAGCTGCCACTCCTTGGAGGAGGTTTCATGAACTTGTTTCATATACTTGCTCCAGCAGGTGAAGTACAGAGTAAGCAGTGTTAGCTGGGTCTCAGCAGCAAGGACAGGAAAGTGGACACGAAGCCAGAAGCAAGCCCCACTCTGCCTTCAGATCCACTCACAGTAAAGGGCAACCAACCCATGACCGAGCAAAGTGGCCTCTGCGTTCTTCTGTTCTCCTCACCTCTTTCCCTCTGGCGTCAAGATATTTTTCAGCCACTCATATGTCATGAAATACATCCCGCTGGCTGGAACATCTGTTAGGGGCAAGAAAGAAGCGAATTAAAGAATATAAAGTCCTCATGGATTTCTAGAACTTAGAAGAGCCAAGCTTGGTGCTGGCCCTTTCAAGGTTTTCTGGGAAGTTCCTCAGCCGCACCTCCTATGTGCAATAATCATTTTGCAGTAATTAGATGCTGCTTTGGGGCAAGCACTGGTGTGAATGAGCACAAACACACGCAACATCACTTCACCTTCGAAGTCCCCTCTGAGTGGTCCCCATGGACACGCCCACTCCATGTTACAACTACAGTTAGCCTCTGGCCTTCCTCCAAACAGCTACGGCAGGACAGGGGTGAGGCTGTGTCTGCCTCTCTGATTGCCACCCCAGCAGGACATGCCTCTTGAAACCAGGAAGAGCCCCACTGTCCCTCATCCCTCCAGCCACGACTGCTATCTACTAGCCATTCCCCTGTAACTGGCACTATCTTGAGTTGCATCCTTGAGGGCCAGCCTGCCAGAAGGATACAGGTCTTCCCATCCTCATTTGTGTCCATGCTGGCCAGGGGTGAGACTGCCCAAAAAACAGGACACATCATGCCAGTCAGAAATGTAGCCTGTACAATGCCAAGGCTAATCCGGGGATGCAGGTAAGACCCTCTGTGGCAAGCCCTCCTCAGATGAGCTCCCGCCGCAAGGTGACCTCAGGTAGAGAACCTAGAAGGTTACCTCGCATGAGGGTGAGCACTGTCCCTTTGTAGATGCCTCGGATCCCAGATTCCTGGTATAGCTTCTTGGCACAGTCCAAGGCCCCAGTGTACTTGGTTTCTCCCGAAGAAGCCTGAATCTGAGAGGGAGGAAAAAGTCATCAAGTCAGTAGCAGCAACATCAGAGTCAACAGGCTCAGCAGGTTACAGATTCAAGGTGAGTGTGAGAGTGGTCATTATTAGACCAATGAAAGACTGCCCTGTCAAACTGCTAGTTATTTGGAACATAGAATATTGGTGGAAATCACTGGGAAATAAGGTTAAATGAAAATATCACAAAGTATCCACACACAAGAAAAAAGTCAACAGAGGAGTTGGAAAATATGTGGAGGAACTCTCTCAAATACAAGAGCATTCCCGATAAAGCCAGTTGGAAGGTCATTCACTTATTCCTTCAACAAATATCCATTGAGCACCAAATCCATCCCAAGCTCTCAGAGATCGGGAAGCTCGGTCAAGGAAAGGTGAACAGGAAAGAGCTGTTCAGAGCTCTAAGTGCCACAACACAGATCCTGTGCAGAGCCAGGGGAGGAGCAAGGAGAGGCCCCCATACCAGTCTCAGGGATCCACGGCCTAAGACACAAGAGCTTGAGTAAGGCAGGCAGGGGTAATTCCAGAAAAGATCTGAGACAAAGAACCCCACGCAAGATCCACAGCAAGTACAGAGCCAAGAGGAATCACAACACACAGAGGCATCAACCAAAGAATAATTAAAGCTGGAGAGTTAAGGGGCACCTGGGTGGCTCAGTGGGTTAAAGCCTCTGTCTTCGACTCAGGACATGATCTCAGGGTCCTGGGATCGAGCCTTGCATCGGGCTCTCGGCTCATCAGAGAGCCTGCTTCCTCCTCTCTCTCTCTCTGCCTGCCTCTCTGCCTACTTGTGATCTCTGTCTGTCAAATAAATAAATAAAATCTTTAAAAAAAAAAGTGGAGAGTTAAGCTTTAACAGTTCCAAGGAGAAACATAAATAAACATATAAGTTCAATAATTTTGCTGCATACCAGCAATAACAATTTGAAAAGGAAGAATCCTATTCTAAAGATATTCTTTATTTTTTTAAAGATTTTATTTATTTATTTATTTATTTGACAGACAGAGATCACAAATAGGCAGAGAGGCAGGCAGAGAGAGAGGAAGGGAAGCAGGCTCCTTGCCTAGCAGAGAGCCCGAAGGAATCCTATCCTAAATAGCAATAAAATATATGTGCGTCAAACAGTAATAGGATTTGCATAAATAAAACTCTAAAGCACTCCAAGGAACATAAAAAAAAAAAGAGAGATGAATAGAGTCATCATTCTGGTTAGGAAAGTTTTTCCTTGGAAAGACTTCAATTTTTCTAAAAATAATAAATTTAAGACAATGTCAATCCAATAGTAATGGCTTTTTAAAATATAACTTCCCCAAATGATCTGGGCACATGTAAATCTGGCATGTCTGAGAAACAGCAAGGAGACCCACGTGACGAGAGGACATTGGAGCTGACTCACAGTGACGTGGGGGCCAAAGAGGATCGGTATGGAATTGATATCTTATTGTGAGAATCTTCTCACTGTTATGTGATGAAGGTGACCTGGAGCAATGTGGCTGCAAGTGGAGGGATGAGAAGGGATAGACTTGGCATATGCCGAAAGCAAGCTTAACTGTTCAATAGATGGGACATGTGCAGTGAGAAAACAGAGGCATCTCGGATGACTCCTGTGATTTAGAGCCGAACAACTAGAAGTATGGTTGCCACAACTGAGGTGGGGAAGGTTGTAGGTGGAGCAGTTATTGGAGAAGACCAGGAGCTCATTTTTGCACATGATGACACTGAGGTGCTTATTAGCATCCAAATGGAAATGTTGGATAAACTAGTATGGAGTTCAGGAAAAGCCTGAATTAGAAATATAAATTCTTCCTGCTGAAGAGCAACAAAAAACCCCAGATGTTATTTTTATTTAATTTTGGGGGGGGTGCAATAAAGGTGGTTTTATTAAAGCATGAGACAGGACCCATGGGCAGAAAGAGCTGTCAAAAACCCTAGACTTGGGGGGCGCCTGGGTGGCCCAGTGGGTTAAAGCCTCTGCCTTCGGCTCAGGTCATGATCTCAGGGTCCTGGGATCGAGCCCCGCATCGGGCTCTCTGCTCAGCAGGGAGCCTGCTTCCCTTCCTCTCTCTCTGCCTGCCTCCCTGCCTATCTGTGATCTGTCTGTCAAATAAATAAATAAAAAATCTTAAAAAAAACAAAACAAAACCCTAGACTTCGGATGACTAGGTGGCTCAGTTGGTTGGGCGGCTGCCTTCGGCTCGGGTCGTGATCCCGGCGTTCTGGGATTGAGTCCCACATCAGGCTCCTTGCTCGGCGGGGAGCCTGCTTCTCCGTCTGCCTCTGCCTACCACTCTGTCTGCCTGTGCTCGCTTGCTCTCTCTCTCTAACAAATAAATAAACTAAAAAAATAATAATAATAATAAAAAAACCTAGACTTTTATTTATTTATTTATTTTTAAGAGAGAGAGAGTACACATAAGCAGGCAGAGAGGCAGGCAGAGAGGCAGGCAGAGGCAGCGAGAGAAGCAGGCTCCCTGCCGAGCAAGGAACCCGATGCGGGACTCGATCCCAGGACCCTGGGATTATGACCCGAGCCGAAGGCAGCGGCTTAACCAACTGAGCCACCCAGGCGTCCCTAGACTTTATTTTTAAAGCAAACATGAGAAGACTCTGAAAGTCCAAAGAAAAAGAGAGACTGGCTAGGAGACTCTGAACTTGAGGAATGACTTGGTGGTGAGTTCCTTGGATTTTCTTTCTGATATATCTCAGATCTGGGGCTGAGGAAACTGGCAATCCAGGAATGCCAACAAGCATAGACCAGAAAGAAGCCCCAACAAAAGCCTGTGTTCTGTAGACAAAGGACCAAGAAAGGGTCAGCTTAGAAAGATAAAAAAGTTTTAGACAATAAACACTCAACTCTAGCCAAACACCATAAAACAAAACAAAACAAAAAACAAAAAACTGGGGCCTCACTCCCAACCACACCAGGAGACACCAAGGGGGGAACTTGGACTTCCACCCTTGCAGGGCTCTAACAAGGCACCCAACATGCTGTCAGGGTGGAGTCAGAGAAGGCCAGGTAGGGAACTAGGACTTTCATCCCTGACAGCCAGTAACCAGCACCCTCCTATCGGATGGGGTCAGTGGAGACGCTGGCACTCCCACACCCACCCAGCAGTAAAAAGAAGTGCCCCACCCTGAGGTGCCAACAGAGGCCAAGTCGGGAACCTAGACTTCTATCTCCACCTGGCAATAACAAGGCAGCATCCTTCCCTTTCCTGCTGGAAAAAGCCAGCTAAAATAGAAAATACGTTATTTACATAACATGCAAATAACCAGGTTTCAACTGAAAATCACTCATCATACCCCAAACCAGCTAGACCTCAATTTGAAAGGAAAAAGACAAGCAACAGATAATAGAGATGTTACAAATATTTGTTGATGTTGACAAATATTTGTTTTGTTTTGGGTTTTTGTTTGTTTGTTTATCTGACAAAGATTTTAAAGCAGCCATGGTAAAAATCCTTCAATAAGTAATTATAAATATGCTTGAAACAAATGAAAATATGGAAAGGCACACCAAACAAATAAAGTCTTAGCGCGGAAATAGAGGATGTAAGGAAGAACCAAATGGAAACCATATAATTGAAAAATACAACTGGAAAAAGAAAAGGGAAAAAGAAAAATATAACCAAAATAAAAAGCTCAATGGATGGCTCGCTCAGGAGCAGAACAGAGGTGCGCCTGGGTGGCTCAGTTGGTCAAGCATCTGCCTTCGGCTCAGGTCATGATCTATGGGTCCTGGGATTGAGCCCTGAATTGAGCCCCACCTCCAGCTCCCTGCTCAGCAGTGAGTCTGCTTCTCCCTCTCCCTCTGCCCCTCCCCCCTCATTCTTTCCCTCTCTCAAATAAATAAAATCTTTAAAAAAAAAAAAGATTTTATTTATTTGAGAGAGAGAGAGAGCGAGCAAGTGAGCTAGCACAAGCCAGGAGGGAGAGGCAGAGGGAGAAGCAGACTCCCTGCCTGGAAGGCCCACATGGAACTCAACCCCAGGAGGGACCATGACCCAAGTTGAAGGCAGACACTTAACTGACTAAGCCACCCAGATGCCCCTTAATTTTCTATATTATCCTAAAGTTTATATGAAAAGACAAAGAATAGAATAGCTAGAACAAGTTTGTTTTGTTTTTTTACAGACAGATCACAAGGAGGCAGAGAGGCAGGCAGAGTGGTGGGGGAGCGGGGAGCAGGCTCCCTGCTGAGCAGAGAGCCCGATGTGGGGCTTGATCCCAGGACCCTGAGATCATGACCCGAGCCGAAGGCAGAGGCTTTAACCCGCTGAGCCACCCAGGGACCCCTGTTTCTTTTTTTTAAAGAATAAAGTTGGAGGGATCAGACTACTAAATTTTAAGACTTAGTATATGCCTATATTAATCAAGACTGTAGTATTAGTGGAGGGATAAACACATAAATCAATGAAAGAAAATACAGAACAAAAGAGTATGCACACAAATATCCCAATTGATTTTTTTTAAAGATTTATTTATTTGAGGGGTACCTGGGTGGCTCAGTCATTAAGTGTCTGCATTTGGCTCTGGTCAGGATCCCAGGATACTGGGATCGAGCCCCACATTGGGCTCCCTGCTCGGCGGGAAGCCTGTTTCTCCCTCTCCCAACCCTCACCTTGTGTTTCCTCTCACGCTGTGTCTCTCCTCTCTCTGTCAAATAAATAAATAGAATCTTTAAAAAAAAATGTTATTTATTTATTTGAGGGAGAGAAAGAACACGAATTGGGGAGGGGAAAAGGGAGAGGGAGAGAATCTCAAGCAGACTTCCCACTGAGCACAGAGCCCAACAATGGGGAGGGCTGCACAGGGCTCGATGTCACCACCTCACAATCACGACCTGAGTCCAAACCAAGAGTTGGGCGCCTAACCAGCTGAGCCACCCAGGTGCCCCTTAAGAGGGTATTTTGAGGGGCGCCTGGGTGGCTCAGTTGGTCAGGCTCCCTGCTCTGTGGGGAGCCTGCTTCTCCCTCTCCCTCTCCTGATCTGCCTGCTTGTGCTTTCTTGGTCTGTCAAATACATAAAATAAAATCTTTGGAAAAAAAAAAAAAAGAGAGAGAGAGTATTTTGAGCAAACAATTTTAATTTGGGGGCACCTGACTTCAGCTCAGGTCATGATCTTGGGATCTTAGGATCCAGCCCCACGTGGGGCTCCACACTCAGTACAGAGTCTGCTTGGGATTCTCTCTCCCTCTCCCTCTGCCCCTCCCCTTGCTCAGGCACAAGCTCTCTCTCTCTCTCACTCTCGCTCTCTCTCTCAAACAAAACAAATGAATAAAATCTTTTTAAAAAGAGACTCTGTTGGGGCACCTGGGTGGCTCAGTGAGTTAAAGTGGGTTAAAGCCGAAGGTTAAAGCCTCCTTCGGTTCAAGTTGTGATCTCAGAGTCCTGGGATTGAGCTCCGCATCCAGCTCTCTGCTCAGTGGGGAGCCTGCTTCCCCCTCTTTCTGTGCCTGCTTCTCTGCCTGCTTGTGATCTCTGTGTCAAATAAATAAATAAAATCTTTAAAAAGAGAGAGAGAGAGACTCTGTTAAGAGAATGAAAAGACAAACTATAAACTGGGAGAAAATATTTGCAAATCATGTATATGTCAAACCACTAGTATTTAGAATAAAGGACTCTCTCAAAATTCAATAATAAAAAAAAAATTCAATTAGAAAACGGACAAAAAACATGAGCAGACATTTCACCTAAGAGGATACACAGCAAATAAGCAATGAAAAGATGTTCAACATCTTCAGCTGTTAGGTAAATACAAATTAAAATGAGATATTACTACACACCTATCAGGATGGCTAAAATTAAACATAGTGACAGCACTAAATGTTAGCGAGGATGCAGAGAAACTGGACCACTCATTCATTGCTGGCAGGAATATAAAATATAAAAAACTAAGCAACAGTTTGGCAGTTTCTTTAAAAACTAAACATGCAACTACCATATGACTCAACAATTTGTACTCTTGGGCATCTATCCCAGAGAAATGAAAACTTATTTTCTTAGAAAAACTTCTGGGGGCGCCTGAGTGGCTCAGTTGGTTAAACACCTGCCTTCGGCTCAGGTCATGATCCTGGAGTCTCAGGATCGAGTCCCACACTGGGCTCCCTGCTCAGGAGGGAGTCTGCTTCTCCCTCTGACCTTCCCCCTCTTGTGCTCTCTCTCACTCTCTCTCATTCTCTCCCTCTCAAATAAATAAATAAAATCTTAAAAAAAAAGAAAAGAAAAACTTCTGAACATGAATGTTTAAACTATCTTTATTCCTAATAGTCAAAAGCTGGAAACAACCCAGATGTCCTTCAATGGACTATTAAAAGAGAAATGAACAACTCATACACGCAACAATCTAATGAAACTCCAGAAAATTATGTTGAGTTAAAAGCAACCAAAAAAGTTTGCCTGGTAAGTTTACTGTAGTGTGGTTCTATCTGTATAACATTCTTGAAATTATAAAATGACAGAAATAGTGGCTCAGTGGGTTAAGCCTCTGCCTTCGGCTCAGGTCATGATCTCAGGGTCCTGGGATCGAGCCCCACATCGGGCTCTCTGCTCAGCAGGGAGCCTGCTTCTCTCTCGCTGCTTGCTGCTCTGCCTGGTTATAATCTCTCTCTCTCTCTGTCAAATAAATAAATAAAATCTTGAAAGAAAAAAAGCAACCAAAAAAGTTTGCCTGGTAAGTTTACTGTAGTGTGGTTCTATCTGTATAACATTCTTGAAATTATAAAATGACAGAAATAGAGTACAGACTGGTGGTTGCTGGGGTAGTGAAGAACTGGAGTGAGAGAAGGGAAGTGGATGTGGCCATGGCATGATGAAAACATTCTGTATCTTTTCTGTGTCTTTTCTGTATCAATATCAATATTTTTATTGTAATATCGTACCACAGTTTTACAAGATATTACCTTTGTGGGGAAACTGGGTAAAGGGTAAATGTGATCTCTCTGTATTATTATTATTTTTTAAAGATTTTATTTATTTATTTGACAGAGAGTCAGCAAGAGAGGGAACAGAAGCACAGGGAGCAGAAGAGGGAGAAGCAGGCTTCCCGCTGAGCAGGGAGCCTGATGTGGGGCTCAATCCCAGGACTCAGGGATCATAACCTGAGTTGAAGGCAGATGCTTAACAACAGAGCCACCCAGGTGCCCCAATCTCTCTGTATTACTATGATTTTTTTCTTTGTGTTGTTTTTTACAACTGCTCAGAGATCTAAAATTGTCTCAAAATAAAAAGTTTAATTTTAAAAATACACAAAATTCTAATAAAGCTTGTACTGTTAAAAGCTAAAAAAAAAAAAATACACAGTTAAATGACAAACCCAAACCATGAAATGGGCTTGCCACATACAATAAGTAATTAACAATTACAAAGCTTTTGTAAGTCAAAAAACAAATGAGCAAAGAACACAAAGAGGAACTTCACAATGGAAAAATACAAACAATGACTATTCATCAAAATAATTAACCTCACCACCATTTAAAAGCATGAAAATTTAAAACAATGCCAATTTTTCACGGGCAGAGATTGTAAATTAGATAATGCAGAGTTTGCTGGTAAGTGGTTGCTCTTCTATTATCGACTGGAATAGAAAGTGACAGGCTACTATAGGGGGATCATTTGGTAATAGGTATTAAAAACTTTTTTTTTTAGGGATGCGTCAGAGGCTCAGTCCATTAAGTGTCTGCCTTCAGCTCAGGTCATGATCCCAGGGTCCTGGATAGAGTCCCACATGGGGCTCCTTGCTCAGTGGGGAGCCTGCTTCTACCTCTGCCTGCTGCTCCCCCTGTGTGTGCCTACTCTCTGACAAACAAATAAATAAAATCTTTTAAAACACACACATACACACACACACTTTTTTTTTTTAAGATTTTATTTATTTATTTGACAGAGAGAGACACAGTGAGAGAGGGAACACAAGCAGGGGGAGAGAGAGAGGGAGAAGCATGAGAGAGGGAGAAGCAGGCTCTCCGCCCAGCAAGGAGCCTGACGCAGGGCTCGATCCCAGGACCCTGGGATCATGACCTGAGCCAAAGGCAGACATTTAACGACTGAGCCACCCAGGCGCCCCAACACACACTTTTTTTTTTTTTTTTTTTTTTTTTTTTAGATTTTATTTATTTATTTGACAGAGAGAGAGAGAGATTACAAGTAGGCAGAGAGGCCGGCAGAGAGAGAGAGGGGGAAGCAGGCTCCCCGCTGAGCAGAGAGCCCGATGCGGGGCTCGATCCCAGGACCCTGGGATCACGACCTGAACCGAAGGCAGAGGCTTTAACCCACTGAGCCATCCAGGCGCCCCACCAACACACACTTTTTTAAAAAACATTTTATTTATTTATTTGACAGAGAGAGAGATCACAAGTAGGCAGAGAGGCAGCAGAGAGGGGGAAGCTGGCTCCGTGCTGAGCACAGAGCCCTATGCGGGGCTCGATCCCAGGACCCTGAGATGGAGATCCCGACCTGATCCGAAGGCAGAGGCTTAACCCACTGAGACACCCAGCCACCCACTTTTTTTTTTTTTTTTTTTAAGTATACACATTTAGGGGCGCCCAGGTGGCACAGTCAGTTAAGCATCCAACTCTTGGTTTTGGCTCAGGTCACGATCTCAAGGTCATGAGATTGAGCCCCATGTCAGGCTCCATGCTCAACATGGAGTCTGCCTGGAATTCTCTCTCCCTCCCCCTCTGTCCTTCCCCCTCGTTCTCTCCCTAAAATAAATAAATCTTAAAAAAAAAAAAAAGTATACACCTTTAAACATAATAATTTCAAGTCTGGACATTTACTCTAAGAAAATAATCAGGTACACACACACTTATTTAGCAAGATCTTCACTATCATATATAATTTGTCATGCCCTCAGATAAGGGATTATTGGGCAAATGATAGCCATGTAATGAAATAATACACAGAACACGATGCTTCAGAAAAATAACCACACAAAAAATTAGGATACATCAAATGAAAAAAGCACGTTATAAAACTAATGCATTACATGACCCCAATTTTATTTCAAAAGTTAGTATTTCTTAATATACATGTTTACCAAAAAGATCAGAATTCACAAAGAAACCCTAACAGCAGTTACCTCAGTGGGATGGTATCATGGGTTAGAAATACATTTTTTTTCTTTGTGCTTCTCTGCATTATCCAAATTTTCTAGCAAGAATGGTAAGTTAAATTACTTCAACCATTAGAAGAAAATAGCAGTAACTTTTTTTTTGTTTGTTTTAAAAGGAGCCCTGTTTGGTAAGGCAGGCAGCCAGTTCACAGCCTTGGCCTCTGAAAGGCCAGGCACTCCAAGGTCAGTGCTGCACTGAGACTTTGGGCAACTGTAAAGACATAAGATACAATGGGCAGAAGCAGCCTCCCTTCCACCTCTGACCAGACATGACTCACCTTTCAGAGTTCCTGAAGTAGCTGTTAATAAGAGTGGACAAGTCTGGAATGACACGTCACAGGTGTGACATTTTGGTTGGTTTGTTATACTGTCCTGGTTCTTGATTCTACTACGATTGCTTCCAAGTTCCTGAAAACCTTGAAACTGTTTTGCACACCTGATCTGAAGCCTTTATAAAGGATGAAAGGACATAAACATCCACACAAAATTGTGTACTGAATGGAAAAAGCTAGCCACCTCCCCCCAGATGACAACCCCCAAACCCCAGATCCCACCCCTTACCTGTAACAAGCACTTGATCCGTTCTCCAGGGGTCATAATTCCTGTGGTGAATACACCAGACAACATCCCAGCTGCAAATATTTGGGGGTAGCTGTATTGAAAACAAAAACCAGAGGCAAACACCGGTGACTAACTACCCAGGACAGAGGCAATCCCAGCAAAGAGGATGACTTTCTAAGAAAAAATAGGAGGTTAGAGGATTCACTAAATGGGTGATGGGCATTAAGGAGGGCACTTGTTGGGATGAGGACTGGGTGTTATAAAGTAAGTGACGAATCACTAAATTCTACTACTTAAACCAACACTACACTCTCTGTTAACTAACTTGAATTTAAATTAAAAAGAAAAAATAATAAATAAGCACTTGACTAGGCAGAAGCCCAGCACAAATAAGTCCTATTTTGCACAAAAGCCAAGTTCTAGGTGTATTCTGATGTCAAATTTCCCAGGGCAAATTTCTCAGTGTCAAGAGCAGTATGAGCTTTGTCAACAAGCCCCCCCCATACTCCCCCCCCAACCTCCCAACCCCCCACCCCCGGCACACCTCAGATGGCCTCGCCCATGGGAACAGCTTTATAGTGAGACACAGTTCCCTCCCTGGGCTTGCCCTGCACCATGACGACAGACAACTTTTTAGGCTTCACTGAGCCTTGATTTCCCATTTGTAAAATTCAGGGTAGTGGGAAAAAGCCTCTAACTCAAGGTTTGGGTCTCAGTTGACCCCAGTTCTCCCCCAATCTCGCTTCCTCTGGACCAGCAAGGTCCTAAGAACATTTTAAGCCAAGACACAAGCAGGACAGCATCATGGCTGGGGGGCTAGTGTGGCTACCTCCACAGGCTGAGGGGCTACCAGGAGAGTCGCAAGGACTAAGATGCTGAGAAGGGCTCAGACAGGGTTGGTACCCAGATAGGCATGATGGGTTCTGTGGCCCTCTGTGCTGGGAATGGTCTCCCAGTGGCCAGACACCCAGATCCTCACCCTGACCCTCAAAGAATGAACCACGCCCAGTATTCAGAGGAGACTGAGTCTCCAGGCATCTATAGCTCACAGCTGTCTGTGCTACTCTGCCATCTCCTTTTCTTTCTGGGATTAATAATCAAGGGTGGCCAGGAGGCAATGGAGCACAAAGCCATAATTAGTATTTCAAAAGAGCCTCCACAATTTAAAAAAAAAAAAAATGTTGCTGAAAATCTTCAGTTACTTGCTGGAGACTCAGGCCCCTCCTGACCCCAAGCCTCTGCCTGCTGAGCCTTCAAGCAGGTCCCCCCTAACAAGGAGCCCAATATCTGGAAAGCAGATGTCAAGTGGGGGTAGGCAGACAGCTACTGCAGGTCCTTCCCTCCAGGCAGGGCATCAGTTTCAACGGCCCTGATCTTTCCATATTCTCACCCCAGGCAGGGCCCACACATGTACCTTAGGCAGACAAGTCTAGCACACGGGTTGACTGTGTAACAGTCAAGAGACTTGCTCTCGTGCAGGGCCTCCCTCGCAGGCTCAGTTCACACTACTATCCCCAAGAGAAGCCCTCTCTGCAACTGAACTTCCCCTTATGAGACCAAGTACTCTTTGCAAGATGCCCATACCCGAGGTCAGGCACACACCCGTCTCCTGGGAGTAAGGACTTCCCTCTGAATGGGGTCTCTGTGTGTGCACAGGGTACTCTGTAGACAATCTATGTATGACTACCTGGCCCTTTTTGCCACCTCCCACCCGAACCCCAGGTTGGCATCTGTGAGTCTGGACCTCTTGGGCACCCACTCCGTGGTCCTGGTAGTGCTCATTTTCACATTCTCCCTAAATACCACTCCAGGGAGGGGAACATGGCAGGGCTGAAGTTCAGAATTTAGAACACGGAAGGATTATAGGGGTGGGGTCCCAAGTGTCTCAATCTTTGCTCAAGCAGGAAGGGTGTTTCTCTACACACTGATGTGACCGCACAGGCAACATAAGCCATAGGCCAAAGTACTAACAATGACCCCACTGGAGGTTTTAGTGCGTGGTCCTGGTACAGTCAGGAGCTGGCACATGAGCTGGAAGACCAAGCGCTCAGAGAGGACATGTGTCCATGGGATATCTGGACTGCCAACAGTCAAATACAGCTTCAAAAGGACCCCATTACATGCCCACATTTGTGGCAACCCGTGGCTGTTTATAGAAGCTGGGCACATTTAAGGGTCACAAGGACTCCAGAAATAGTTTCACGTTACAAGCGTCTCTATCTACATGCTGTGGCCTGAAGTAGTGACAGAAAACAACCATATAGCACCCTGGGCTTCCTCCTTTGAGCTCCTGGATCTCAAGCCTGGCTAGCCTCTGGGGGTCCTGTGCTGCCTGGAGTCCCTCCCAGGAATTGTCACCTTGCAAGTCTCAGATGAGCCACCTTGCCATCCACACTTCTGTTCAGAATTCCCCTGCACCCCAAGAAGCTGGTTTTATGAAAAGTATAGCACAGGGCAGGGCGCCTGGGTGGCTCAGTGGGTTAAAGCCTCTGCCTTCGGCTCCGGTCATGATCCCAGGGTCCTGGGATCGAGCCCCGCATCGGGCTCTCTGCTCAGCGGGGAGCCTGCTTCCTCCTCTCTCTCTCTCTGCCTGCCCCTCTGCCTACTTGTGATCTCTGTCTGTCAAATAAATAAGTAAAAAAAAAAAAAAAGAAAAGAAAAGTATAGCACAGGGAATATAATATAGTCAATAATATTGTAACAACTTTGTATGGTGAGAGATGGTGACTGTACTTACCAGGGTGAGCA
This sequence comes from Martes martes, assembly GCF_963455335.1. NCBI lineage: Eukaryota > Metazoa > Chordata > Mammalia > Carnivora > Mustelidae > Martes > Martes martes. Next base: position 198,891,882 of record NC_137888.1, on the reverse strand, counting down.
CTTCATAATGTACAATATTGTTGAATTACTATGTTATACACCCGAAACTAGTATTATATGTCAACTATACTTGAATCAAAAGTTAAAAAATGGGGGCACCTGGGTAGCTCAGTCAGGGAGTATGCTTCTCCCTCTGACCTTTCCCCTTCTCATGCTGTCTCTCTCTCTCTCACTCTCTCCCTCAAATAAACAAAATCTTTTTTTTTTTCTAAGTTTAAAAATGTTTAATTTTTAAAAAGTTGACCTATTTGGGGGCGCCTGGGTGGCTCAGTGGGTTAGAGTCTCTGCCTTCCGCTCAAGTCATGATCCCAGGGTCCTGGGATTGAGCCCCGCATCAGGCTCTCTGCTTAGCAGGGAGCCTGCTTCCCACCCCCCTCTCTGCCTACCTCTCTGCCTGCTTGTTATCTCTTGACTGTCAAATAAATAAAATCTTTAAAAAAAAAAAAAAGTTGACCTATTTTGATTAACTACTTTGTAGATCCTGGGCTATAATCCTGACTCATCTGCCTCTTCATACTCAAATCCAACTTCTTAAAGTTTATGAAAAGAAGATACACTAATTTATTGCACTTAACAGAGAAACCAGTATTTGAAATAGTTATAATCATGTTATAAAAATGATGTAAAACAAAAGTTGAGAACTGCCCTTCTCCCAACCAGGTGATGGAAAACAAGGCTGCCGCTATCTTTACTGCAGGACCGGGAACTGTTTGTGGCATTTTACACACGTAGCATTCAGACATCCTGATGCCATGGGGTTGATATTACTAATATCCCTAGTCAGTGACACTACTTCACAGAAGAAATTATGACAACCTGGTAGGGAGGAGGGGGGAGGGCTTTGGGTTGTTTTCTTTTTCCTTTTGGATCACAGGGCAAAAGACACTCCAGTGCTTCCCTCATGTGGAGCAACCAGGAGCCAGGATTAGGGGCCCAGAGAACAGCCGCTCCCTATCTGCTGAAATTTTTTTCCCTTTAACCCATGTCACATCACCAGACAGAACAGCTTCAAGTGCTCCTGACCTGAAGTACTCACCTAAGCACATCCTCTGGGCATTTCTGTTGCAGTTTCTTCCCCAAACCAAAACCAAAGAAGCACACGGCGAACATGGGGGTGACCCCAATGATGGGGGCAGCCATGCCCCGATATAGCCCCGTGATGCCCTGCAAGGAATCACAGAAGCAGAAGCTGTTTATAGACACAACTACCCTCCATACCGCTGAAATGGGGGGTAGTGTGTCCTCTAACCTGTGGCTTCCTTCCTTTAGCTCTTCTCCAAGCAAAGAGAGCTTTAAATAGGAAGAAAAACCCAGAAATAGTTGTCCTCTTATACACTGCTGAAGAAACTGGAAACAGCTTTCATCCTGGAAGACAGTCCGGCAATATGCAGCAGACTCTTTCACCAGGAAATCCTCTGTCGAGAAATTTATTCTAAGAAAATACTCAGAGATGTAAAAATGGAATGACATCAGGCAATTATATGCTCTCAAGATTTTGGAATAGACCAAAAACTCCCAATGAGGACACTACCAAGACAAATGATGGGAATTCCATGAATGGACTATCACAGCCATTAAATCGCACTGTAACAAGAGAAGAGACTACTAGGTCTACTTAGAGACCACTAAAAAAGCAGGCTAAAAAACAATGTGATCTGACTTTCTTGGGGTGAGATGACAGGTAATTAAGAAGTTTTGGGGGGCACCTGGGTGGCTCAGGGGGTTAAGCCTCTGCCTTCGGCTCAGGTCATGATCCCAGGGTCCTGGGATTAAGCCCCGCATCAGGCTCTCTGCTCAGCAGGGAGCCTGCTTCCCCCTCTCTCTGCCAGCCTCTCTGCCTACATGTGATCTCTCTCTCTCTCCTTCTGTCAAGTAAATAAAATCTTTAAAAAACAACAAAAAAAGAAGTTTTTGTATTTTCCAAGTATTAAGACATGGGGTTTTACTGTTAGAAATAATAGTAAGACTGCACATCAATTTTCAGTTTTCAATACAGTTTTTTCAATACAGTTTGGTGATAAAATCAACTATGTAGTAGCCAATAAATAGACAAATAGATAATATCCCCACAAACAAGGTTAGCAAACCAGGCAAGAGGAAGCTTTGGGACCCAGGAGACCAAGGGTTCAACCCAAGAGAGGTGAATGGGGTTTCCAGGATGGCATTCAGTACTGTCAGTCTGGAAAGCCAGTCCACATGGGAGTATGAAGATGGAGGACTCCAGAAGGGATGTTTCCAAGAAAAACAAAGCAAAACAACTCACATAGAACAACAGATTTAACTGTTTCAGCAGTGTGGAAAACCAAACAGAAAAGTACTCCACAGAGCTTTTCAGATACAGGATAACAGAGACAGTGATTCAAAGAAACACAAGAAAAAAACCCGACACAATTACTAACCCAACCTCAAGAAAAACAGTCACACAAGAAATAAAATATGCCTCATCGTATATTACTTAATTAACTTTCAAACCTATAAAAAGCTATAATCATGAAAACAGTGAACTAGATTAAAACACAAAATATAAAATTATATGGGCAGGGCAGAAAGGAGGAATAAAGAAATGTAAGACTTAAAATCATCTACCACAAACAGGTAGCTAAAACATATAAAAATGTATAAAATATAATAGTAAATGTATATTACTTAAGTAGAAACAGCATAAACTGGGAGAGCTGAAAACAGTTGCCTCTGGAGAGGGGGGCATAAATCACTTTGCTCCTTTGTTACAAGCCTTTTAATAACAAACCCAAGTGTTTGTATCACTTCAATACAAAATAAGGAATAATTTTTTAAAGATTTTATTTATTTATTTGAGAAAGAGAGAGAGAGAGCAAAGCAGGGGGAGCAGCAAGCAGAGGGAGAGAAAGAAGCAGACTCCCTGCTGAGCAAGGAGCCAGATGCCGGCTAGATCCCAGGACCACCTGAGACAAATGCAGATGCTTAACCAACTGAGCCACCCAGGTGCCCCAAAAAGGAATAATTTTTAAAAACAAATATTAAGGGGCGCCTGGGTGGCTCAGTGGGTTAAAGCCTCTGCCTTCAGCTCAGGTCATGATCCCAGGGTCCTGGGATCGAGCCACACATCTGGCTCTCTGCTCAGTGGGGAGCCTGCTTCCCCCCCTCTCTCTGCCTGCCTCTCTGCCTACTTGTGATCTCTGTCTGCCAAATAAATAAAATCTTTAAAAAAATATACTAAAAGGGCACCTGGGTGGCTCAGTCAGTTGGGCATCTGGCTCTGGACTCTCTGCCCCTCCCCCAGCTTGTATACTTGCGCACCCTCACACATACTCACACACTCTCAATAAACAGATAAAATCTTTTATATATATATATATGAAACTGTTCCTTCAGGCACCTGGGTGACTCTGTTGGTTAAGTGCCTGCCTTCAGCTCAGGTCCTGGGATTGAGCCCCAGTTTGGGCTCCCTGCTCAGTGGGGGAGTCTGCCTCTCCCTCTCCTTCAATCCTTACCCCTCTACTTGTGCTTTTGCTCTCTCTCAACTAAATAAATAAAATCTTAAAAAAAAAAAAAAAAAAGCTGTTCCTTAAGAGAGAGCTGCAGGTGGGGCGCCTGGGTGGCTCAGTCCATTAGGCACTGGATCTTGACTTCAGCTCAGGTCCTAATCCCAGGGTTTTGAGATTGAACTCCGCACTGGGCTCACGGTCAATACAAAGTCGGCTTAACCCTTTCCCTCTGTCCATCCCCCACCCCGGCTCATGGTCGTGCACACTCTCTCTCAAATAAATAAATAAAATCTCTAAAAGAGAGAGAGAGCTGCAGGAGAAACAGGATGGTGCTACACACTGGGAGGGTCCAGCGACACAGGCTGAAGTCCCTTCTGTCTGCAGACTCTGGACAATCACAACCAGCCTTCTACAGGGGCCAGCTGTACCAGTCAGCACTCCTGGATCTTACTAAGATCTAACATTGCCACAGACTATAAGCAGGCTCTCTGAGGACAAAGGGCAAAGGCAGTAAAGAGGAAAGAATGAAGGGGAAAGAGAAGGTTCTGAGGAAGATCTACAAAAGCAGCATGTGACAAAGTCCTTCCAAAGCCCCCAGTTCCCCACCGGGGTTGAGAAGGATGCCAAAGTCCTAACCCATGCCTCCTGACAACTCCACTAGCCTTCCTTGCACTACACAGGCCCACCCATTTCCATGCAGCACCAAGACCTCCAGTAGCTTCAGAAAGCAGAGAGCTTGGCACCTGGGTGTCTCAGTGGGTTAAAACCTCTCCCTTCGGCTCAGGTCATGATCCCAACGTACTGGGATCGAGCCCCACATCAGGCTCTCTGTTCTGCGGAGAGCCTGCTTCCCCCTCTCTCTCCCTGCCTGCCTCTCTGCCTACTTGTGATCTCTGTCTGTCAAATAAATAAATAAAATCCTTAAAAAAAAAAAGAAAAAGAAAAAGAAAAGAAAGCAGAGAGCTCAAGCTGCATGGCAAAAACCAGGGGCATGCACACATATGGATTAAGGAAGCCTATTCAACTCTGCAGGGAGTTGGGTTTATACAAGCCATTCTCACCAGCCCCCAGGACCCAGCACACTGCCAAGCCACTAAACAGGTGCTCAATGTTTGTTGACCAAGAGGCATGTAATCCTACCTCTCTTCCTCCAGGGCAGAGGACTCTGAACAGACCCAAGCCCTAACGCCTCAATCAAACACTGGTCAGATTCCGTTCTGGGCAGCACAGAATTCTATAAGAATGGCTTACAGAAGAAAAAGGCAGCACCATCTCAGGCATGGGTCCTACAGGAACCCTAGGACCAACTTCTATTTCAGGGCTGAGCCCATCACTTACCAACATCCCCTCTTTATCTGGGTGACATCTACTTCTCAGTTTCCGTACATTTAATAAGGATTATATGTTTAACAGAGTATTTATATGAGAGTTGTATTTTAGGAAGCACAGGAAAAGTTCTCAACAAGGTCTTTTTTTTTTTTTAAAGATTTTATTTATTCATTTGTCAGAGAGAGAGAGAGAGTGAGTGAGCAGAGGCAGAGGGAGAAGCAGGCTCCCCGCCAAGCAAGGAGCCCGATGCAGGACTCGATCCCAGGACACCGGGATCATGACCCGAGCCGAAGGCAGCTGCTTAACCAACTAAGCCACCCAGGCGTCCCTCAACGAGGTCTTTTAACATACATGCTAATGAAGTGAGCAGTAAATATCACTAATACAAAAACTTTTTTAAAATTCTATGTTTTCAGGGGTGCCTGGGTGGCTCAGTCAAACATCTGCTTTGAGCTCATCACGATCCCAAGGTCCTGGGATGGAGCCAAGCTCCCTGCTCAGTAGGGAGTCTGCTTATCCCTCTCCCTCTGCTCTTCCCCTAACCCTCTCCCCTGCTTGGGTGCTTTCTTTCTCTCTCTCTTTCTCAAATAAATAAATAAAAACTTTAAAAACAAATAAATGAATAGGGGCCCCTAGGTGGTTCAGTCAGTTAAGTGTCTGCTTTCAGCTCGGGTCATTATCCCAGGGTCCTGGGATTGAGTCCCACATTGGGTTCCCCCTGCTCTGTGGGGAGCCTGCTTCTCCCTCTCCCTCTACTTGCTGCTCCCCCTGCTTTTGCTCTTTTACTCTTGCAAATAAATAAATATTTAGAAATAAATAAAATCTCATGTTTCCACTCTAAGAGATATCTAAAAAGTTATTATGTAATTCAATAACCCCAAACCAATTTATTGTCTTTGTCTAGAGGTTTGAAGACTCGCCAGCCTCTCTCACTGTTCATCAGACTGTCTGACTTTTCCTCTAGACCTCACATGAACTTCTTTTTGACTACACTTTTTTTTTTTAAATATTTTATTTATTTATTTGAGAGAGAGACAGTAAGAGAGAGTATGAGCGAGGAGAAGGCCAGAGAGAGAAGCAGACTCCCCGTGGAGCTGGGAGCCCGATGCGGAACTCGATCCCGGGACTCCAGGATCATGACCCGAGCCGAAGGCAGTCGCCCAACCAACTGAGCCACCCAGGTGCCCCTTGACTACACTTTTTTTCTTTTCTTTTCTCTTTTCCTTTCTTTCTTTCCTTTTCTTTTTTTTTTTTTTAAGTATGCCCAATGAAGGGCTTGAACTCGTGACCCAGAGATCAAGAATCACATGCTCCACCAACTGAGCCAGCCAGGAACCCCAAGACCTTACATGAACTTCTGACACTGACCTCTTTTTAAACCGAGAGATCCAGATTTGTATTTTCTTCCATTTCACATCTCTAACGATTTCCTGTGGTCTAATTCTGCCTTCCAAATGAGAGAACCATTTTATTAGCTTCAGTCTTCCATATAAAACAGTGGCTGGAACTATCAAAGACTCCAGCGCAATCACAGGAGAGCACAGGACAGCAGGATGAGACAGCAGGAGCTGTGGGCTATCCCCCCAGAGGGATAACAAACCAGTTCTGTGAATGTGGTCCTCTGAGTAAGAGGAATGCCCAGCACTTAGATATCATACCTCTCTAACAAGAGTTTTTCGGAAACAGTCAAAGGTCCCAGAATACATAGGTGGCTGTCCAGGCAAACTCGGGGACTGTGTCTGCAGTCGGACCTGAAACCAGAAATTAAAATATAGTCATCTCCCAGAAACAGAACTGCCTGCCAAACTCTGAACAGAGAAAGCTGTGGCTGTGTACATGTCTTTGGCATTCATTTAACCTGCTAGATTCAGACTTATTTTTCTTCCACTTTATTCAAAGTCTGCACTCACAGGTCATGAGTACCATGCTTTTTTTCCCCCTTCATCCGTTACTTCCACCATTTATTTCTTACTTAATGGATTCCACAGTGACCCATGGGATATGTATTCCCAGCTTACAAATGGGAAGACTGGGTTTAGGGAGTTCAAGTGATGTGCCAGTAATAAGGGCTGGCTGATGCAAAGCTCCAGCTCTAGCCAACTCCCCCCTTTCATTTGTGATGGCATGCCAGAGGTTAGGTAAGGCACTCCACAGAGGCATTCTGGAATAACATGGATTTAATCCTAGTTTTCTTGGTTCTCACCCTTCTCAACCTTCTGGTATACCCAATGCTTCAAACTTTGTCTTCTTCAAACCTCCTGTCTTACAACTCCCTCTTTTGTCTCCTTTTCTACTCCAGGCATTCTTCAAGGCTTAGCGCCCTACCTATCTGGTCCACATCAATTTCAGAAAATTCAAATTGCAGGGATGCAGCTTCTGCTCAGTGATGACTATCATTTGGTCATCTCCAGACCTTCTTTCCCATCTTTTTTGGTTTTTTTTAATTAATTTATTTATTTGACAGGCAGAGATCACAAGTAGGCAGAGAGGCAGGCAGAGAGAGAGAGGTGGAAGCAGGCTCCCCGCTGAGCAGAGAGCCCGACTTGGGACTCGATCCCAGGACCCTGGGATCATGACCTGAGCCAATGGCAGAGGCTCTAACCCACTGAGCCACCCAGGCACCCCCTTCTTTCCCATCTTTAGGGCTGCCCTTCCAACTGCCTGGAGAAGATCTCCCTACTCAAATCACCTCTGGAATCTCACCCCCCTGATGAATGTGCCATTTGTGCCAGAGCCACCTAGCCACCCTCTTTCTCAGAATTTGAAACCATAGCATCACCTCTGACTACCTCCTGTTGCTGTTATGACATGGGCACCAAGTCTGTTAAAGTAGTCTTTCAAGATGCTTCCAGAATCCTAATTTCTTCCTCTCTCTTTCTGAGTCCTTTCCCAGGGCAAGTTCTAACCCATCCATACATGGTGTAGTGGTTTTCAATTATGTCCACTAATTCTTTAATGCTCTTTCCCCTTCGAAGGTAAATCCTAATTCACTCCCCTTAAATGTGGACCAGACTCAAGTGAGCTCACTTCTATCAAGTAGAGTGTGGTGGTATTGTTGCTATATGACTTCCAAGGCTAGGTGATAAAAAGGCCAGCTTCTGCCTATCTCTCTCTCAGGTTATCTGCTTTGGGAGAAGTCAGCCACCATGTCATTAGGGCACTCAAGCAGCCTAGAGAGGCCATGTGTGGAGGAAAGAATGACTCCTGACACAGCCAGCACAAATGTGCCAGCATGTGAATGAACCACATGGAAGTCAATCCAGATGACTGCAGTCCCAGACAACACCTATTGTAGGGGGAGGTGAACTGTCTTTAGTTCAGTACTTTTTTTTTTTTTTTTTAAGTAATCTCTATACCCAACAGGGCAGCCAAACTCATCACCTCAAAATCAAGAGTCATATGCTCTCTGATTCTTGATTTCGACTCAGGTCATGATCTCAGGGTTCTGGGATCAAGCCCTGCATCAGGCTTCCCGCTCAGCGGGGAGTCTGCTTCTCTTCCTCTATACCTCAACCCCTCCCCCTGCTTGTGCTGGAGCACACACACTCTCTCTCTCTCTCTCTCTAAAATAAATAAATACATGTTTTTTAAAAAGAGTCACATGCTCAGGGCGCTTGGGTGGATCAGTCATTAAGTGTCTGCTTTTACCTCAGGTCATGATCCCAGGATCCTAGGATCAAGTGCCACATCAGGCTCCCTGCTCCGCGAGCCTGCTTCTCCCTCTCTCTCTGCCTGCTGTTCTCCCTTCTGTGCGCGTTCTCTCTCTCTCTCTCTCTCTCTCTCTCTGTGTCAAATAAATAAATAAAATCTTTATTTATTTAAAAAGAGTCACACGCTCTACCAACTAAGCCAGTCTGGCAGCCTGGTTCAGTATCTTTTTTTTTTAAGATTTTATTTATTTACTTGACAGAGAGAGGTCACAAGTAGGCAGAGAGGCAGGCAGAGAGAGAGAAGGGGGGAAGCAGGCTCCCTGCTGAGCAGAGAGCCCAATGTGGGACTCAATCCCAGGGCCCTGAGATCATGACCTGATCTGAGGGCAGAGGCCCAAACCAACGAGCCACCCAGGTGCCCTCAGTATATATATATTTTTTAAGAATTTTATTTATTTATTTGATAGACAGAGATCACAAGTAGGCAGAGAGGCAGGCAGAGAGAGAGGAGAAAGCAGACTCCCTGCTGAGCAGAGAGCCCGATGCGGGGCTCGATCCCAGGACCCTGGGATCATGACCTGAGCCAAAAGCAGAGGCTTTAACCCACTGAGCCACCCAGGTGCCCCTGCCCTCAGTATATTTTTTAATGGTGTTATTAACATATAATTTACATACCAAAAATTCACCCTCTTAAAGTACACAATTCAATGGTTTTTAGTATTTTGAGTTGTGCAACCTTCATTACAATCAATTTAGAATATTCTCATCACCCCAAAAAGAAATGCCACACCATTAGTAGTCACTCCCCATTCATCTCTCCTCTCAGCTCTTAGCAAACACTTACCTACCATCTCTATAAATATGCCTGATATTCACCAAATATTAAGTCCTTTGCCCATTTTTTAATTGGCCTATTTGTCTTTTTATTGAGTTACGAGAGTTCTTTACACATTCTGGATCCCAGCCAATATCTGGAACCTCACAAGTGACCCTGAGCCAGGCCATCTGCCTAAGCTGCCCCCAAAATCCTACCTCACAAAGACTATGAGAGTTAATGACTACTCTTGTTTCCTATCAGTACGTTTTGGGATAAGTTGTTACACTGCAATAGATAACTGATACACCCAGTTACTTCTGCAGTCTATTTCCTGGCTGTTTTTCCTGCTCAGAATTCTTGGGCTTCCAAGTCCTTCTCAGGTTGCTATCATACTAACCTTTTCAAAACACCATTTCAGCATGCTGTTCCTCTGTTTCTTTAGAATCTCTTATCCTTATATTTGTTAAGGCCTTTATAGGTCACCATAAGGCATCACTCTCTAGGCAATGGAGAGAACATGGAAATCTAAACTCAGAGGACAGAACGGTAGAAATCTCCAGAGGCTCCCACTGCTTTAGATCTAAAATCGCTTATATTGGCCTTCGAATCCTCCATGGTCAGGCACAAACTCCCTTGCTTGGTAAGCAGGGAGAAATGGATCAAAACTGCTCATCCCTTTTTGTGATTTTGTGTAAATCTCATCCTTGCCCCATCATGACCTCCTCCAACCAAGCCAGCAAGAACATTAAAGTACCCCATGGCTGATCTTATTTTACAGCCTGACTCCCACTGCCAAGCCTGTAATCTGCCTTCACTCTTGCCCTCCCCATGCCCAGATGTCTGGGTTTTTCTACTTCTCTAGTCAGAACTCAGCCAGCCCTTAGGGACCTGTCATACAGCCTTTCCAAACTCCCAACTCTGAAATACCGCTGTTCTTGCCTTCTCAGGCCACAACTAGTGACCTTGGACCTTAGAAGGTGCCCCTAGCCCAGGCTTTGACTGGAGCCCATGTGGCTCTCTGAGGTCAAAAGGACAGCAATCAGTAATCTGTGGTTTTGTCTAAGCTTAAAACAGGCTTTCTGGCTGGTAAAAACACCAGGGAACATTTTCAGTCATTTACACTTCGGTACAGAGATAACTGGGCTCTTCCTGAAAGCGACATCTGTGGGGAGGAAGGGCAAGAGGATACAGAAGTTAAGAGCAACATTTGTGTAAGGCAGCCAAGAAGGGTTTTGCTTTCTCTCAAGAGAAGTCCCAAATGCCTAGAACTAACAAGATGTCTGGCTCCATGGATCAAGGGTAGGATGAGAGACCAGACAATTCTTCTCTTAGCAGACTGTGCTGCCTACAACAACCATTTTCTGGGAAGCACTAACACACACAGCATTTACCATCACCTGAATAAACATCTGATTTCATGTTTCACAGTGCTCTAACCAGCCTGGTTGTTTTAATCCTGATCTTCCTGTAGAATGACTCCAGCTCTTTCCCAGATGAAAGGCAGCAAAGAGGTTGCTGCCCAAACCTGCCAAGAGGAAGTGTCCCCAGAGCTATCTCCTGGGGGAGAAACCCAACCAATATTCTAATAAGTCCCCTACACAAACTTCCCACTCTGCAAGACTCATGTCGGCTCACCACAGGCCCACCCTCCGCCTGATCTGTCAATTTCCTCCAAATGTGTGTCCAGAAATAATAGAAAACTCAGATAGGGGCACCTGGGTGGCTCAGTGGATTAAAGCCTCCGCCTTCGGCTCAGGTCGTAATCCCAGGGTCCTGGGATCGGGCCCCACAATGCGCTCCCAGCTCAGCAGGGAGCCTGGTTCTCCCTCTCTGCCTGCCTCTCTGCCTACTTGTGATTTCTGTCAAATAAATAAATAAAATATTAAAAAAGAAAAGAAAAGAAAACTCGAATAAAGTTTTGAACGCTAAGTCACAGGGCATGGACTTTGGTCTCCAGGCAGGCCTTGCTAGAAGTGTTGCAGGGGGAGGAACTGAGTTGAGGCAGAATGTGAAGACGACCTGGGAACTAGCCCTGATGAGTTTCCTTCTCAGAGCCTCAGTTTGATTATGGCTTCCTCATGTGGGAGTTGTGAGGATCATTCCGGCCCTGGAAGAAATCAGTCGCTTGCTTTCCTTGGAAGCAACTCCATCTCTGAGGTTATCATCACCTTCCACAGGAAGCCTATCAGGCTAACAGGAGGTAATAGGCTGAAGATGGCCAACCCCCTCTCTGCAGCGGGAAAATGAGAAGGCGATGATGATGGGTGCTCAGAGAATGTGTCAAAAGGCATCTCTAGAATAACTGCACCTCTCCCTAGCTCTCTCCCTGAGTAGGGCTTTAACAGGTGACCTGCTTCAATCCTGCTGATAATGTTATAAGGTTTGCAGATAATCAGAGTTTGGGGGGGGGGAGGGGTTTTCTTTCCTATTCCCAAAGAAGTGGCGCGGGGTCTGGAGAGGATGCCGGACAGAGAACTTTAAATCAGAGCCCTTAATGGGCGGTTAGAGGCTGCTCTCTCTGTGCTGTCTGTCTCTTTGGGGCGCAAGGAACAGTCCCCCTCAGCTCCCCGACCCCGCTCATCCCGCCCCGCCGATCCTCGAAAAGAGTTAAAGGGAGACTCCCTAGACTTCTCATTTAAGTTCCCACGGGCCCCGTTTCTATCCCGGGCTGTGCCTCCTGGGAGAGTTGTGCCCCTCCCGGGCCTCCTCCCTCCAGCCGGCGCCCCAGCCTCCTCGCACCTTGACCGTGTCCAGCGGGTGCCCCACAAATACTAGGCACATGCCGCCAAAGCCGCCGGCCAGCAGGTTCTTGAGCGGGCTAATGGGCTTCGCTTCGTCTGCCATGGTCCGTCCGTCGGCCTCGCCGGCAGTGTGTCTGTCTGTTCCGGACCCGTCCTGCTCCACAGCCCCAGCCACAGGGAGGGCAGTGCCAACCTTTCACCCACTTTCGGGTGGGCGGGGCAAGAGCCGGGGACAGGTTGGGAGGCGGGCCTAGGCTGCCCGGTCTCGCTTCCGCCGGGAGGGCGGCTTCCGGTAGAGGCCCCGCCCCCCGATAGGCGTGGTTCGAGAAAGCGGAGTTGGTCCCTACACCCTCTAGGCGGTGTTTGGGAGCGCGGGCGGTTAGATTTACTCCTCCAGGAAGTCTTCTCGGACTTGAATGTTTTCTACTCTGGGCTCCAATTCCTCCAGTCACTGCACTGAGGCCGACAGCGCTCTGCTACGTTCCCGGCACCCTTCCAGGTGCTGGAGGCACAGCTGGTAGCTCAGCACACGGGTCCCTGTCCTTGTGGAGCTTATAGAGCATAACAAAGATAAAAAAGTGAAAACTAGGGGTGCCTGGGTGGCTCAGTGGGTTGAGCCTCTGTCTTCGGTTCAGGTCATGGTCTCAGGGTCCTGGGATCGAGCCCCGCATCGGGCTCTCTGCTCAGCGGGGAGCCTGCGTCCCCCCCCCCCCCCCCCGCCTACTTGTGATCTCTCTCTCTCTCTCTCTCTCTCTTAAATAAATAAATAAAATCTTTTTTTAAAAAAGTGAAAACTGCATAGTGTATCAAGTCGTGATAACTGCAATGGTGAAAAACCTGGAAAGAGGGTTAGAGAGTATGGCAGAGGGTTAGGTGAGTCATTGGCAGTGTTAAGTAGGTAAGGGAGGGTTTCACTGAGGAAGTAAGGAAGTGAGTCCTAAGAAGCAGAGGAAAAGAAAAAGCAAAAGCCCTGAGCTGGGCTATGCCTGGACTGTTTGAGGAACCACAGAGAGGCCTTTGAGGCTATAGCAGAGTGAGGTAGAGGAAGAAGTAGCAGGTAATGACATGGAGATAATACTGGCACATTAAACAGGCCTAGTGTGCCACTATGAGGACATCAGCCTCTCCTCTGAAGGAGATGGGAGACAGAAGCCATTCTGGGTTTGTTTTTAAAGATTTACTTATTTGAGAGAGAGAGAGAGTGCACTAGAGCGTGGTGGAGGGAGGGGAAGAGAGAGGAAGAGAGAAACTCAAACAGACTCCCTGTTGAGAGTGGAACCCAATACAGGGCTCAAACCCAGGACCCTGAGATCATGACCTGACCTGAAATCTGGGCGCAGTCAACTGACTGCACCACACAGTGCCCTCCATTCTGGGGTTTTGAGCAGGGGAGAGACATAGTGAGTTCACAGCATCCCTCTGACTGCTGGATGAGAATAGACTGTAGGGAGCAAGGAGGAAACAGGGAGCCTTGAGGAAGCTAAAAGTCCTGGTCAGAGGTGATGGCTTGGATGGGGCACAGAAAAGGAAGTGGTGAGAAGTATTTGGATTTTGGATATATTCTGAAAGAAGAGCCTAAAGGAATTGTTAATGAACGGAACATAAGGTATGTGAGGGAACCTGGGTGGCTCAGTGGTTTAAAGCCTCTGCTTTCGGCTCAGGTCATGATCCCAGGGTCCTGGGATCGAGTCCCGCATCGGGCTCTCTGCTCAAGAGGGAGCCTGCTTCCTCCTCTCTCTCTGCCTGCCTCTCTGCCTACTTGTGATCTTTGTCTGTCAAATAAAAAAAAAAAAAAAAGAACATAAGGTATGTGAGAGAGGAGTTAAGGAGGATGCTAATGTTTTTGCCTTAATGACTCTAGGTGGATGGTATCCAAGTATTCACTATCTTACTTTTTCATCATTTCTGTACATTTAAAAATATTCAGTTAAAAGTTGTGAGCAGGGATGCCTGGCTGGCTCAGTTGGAAGAACCTGAGACTCCTGATTTTGGGGTTGTGAGTTCAAGCCCCATGTCAGAATTACTTAAATAAGTAAAACTTGAACAAATACACAAAAAAGGTGTGAACAATAGACATGTGGCAGTCATGTCACTGTCATGTCAAGCTGACTTGATAATAATCCTCCTTTATAGTGCTCTCAGGCTAGAGGGAAGCCGGAGTGGGGAAGATGGATGGGCCGTGTATGCTGGGCACAGAAAGATGAGTAACAGGATCAGGATTGGGATTTGACTGAGCCTGTCTGGACTAGAAGTCCTACAGGGGAGTAGAGGGCAAGGAGGAGGAAGCAAGGGCCCAAAGCCTGTCTTCTCTATGTCATACACTTTTTCTAAGAGATGATCGGGAGCCATGGAACAGTTTTAAGCACAGTGAAGACATGATTAGATTTGTTTTAGAAAATCTATTTTAGGGGTGCCTGGGTGCCTCAGAGGGTTAAGCCTCTGCCTTCAGCTCAGGCCATGATCTCAGGGTCCTGGGATTGGGCCCCGCATCGGGCTCTCTGCTCAGTGGGTGCCTGCTTTCCCCCTCTCTCTCTGCCTGCCCCCCTGCCAACTTATGATCTCTCTCTCTGTGTCAAATAAATAAATAAAATCTTAAAAAAAAAAAAAAAGGAAAAGAAAATCTATTTTAGATGGATGAATCTGTGTTGGGAGAGACTGGAAGCATGGAGACCAGACAAGAAAGAATTATTGCAGTCTAGGCAAGAGGGAGAGAAGGCATGAAATAAGGCAAGGGTCACTGTTGGATGGAAAAAGCTAGAATCCAGAGGCTAATATTACCAGAAACCTGCAGCAACTCTGGGTTTCAGACACACTGCAACTGCAGTACTCATGGCACCCTGAGGACACATTGGGCATTATCAGATGTACAGACTGGGAACCAGGAGAGAGGTGAAGCCAGAGACAGAAGCCAGGAAGGTTTCAGTAAATAAATATATATCCAACCCCTGGAAGACTATACCACGGGGAAATGGGCTGGCCTGTTAGGAGGAGCCCCCAAAGCAGAAGTTGCTGCTAGAGTTTTAGAGGAAACTGGAGAGTGATGCCTTTCAGTAAAAGGGATAAAAGGGTTAAATGCTGGATGAAGCTCGGGGATTTTAAACACTCCTTAGGATTAACTATTAGTCATTGGTGACATTTAGAAGAAGCTTGCCAAGAGTGTTGATGTGGTAGGTTGAGTACTGAACAGGCAGCAAGAAGGCAGAGGCACTAAGAGCAATTACTTACTGGTTCAAGGAGTTTGGCAGGAAAGCAAACAGAACAAAGACGTAAAGGAAGGTTTAGATTTCAGTGTCTAAGATGAGACTCAACCTCAGCTCCTCATTTCATCAGAATAAAATACAAGTAGTATTCCCTGGGCAGTCAAAGTTTTTTCATAATCTCATAGTAGCACACTTCCTCAACCTTGTTTTTCTCTAGACTCTCTTCATCTCTGAGCAAACTGAGCTTCTCCTGGTTTACCACACAGATCTATTACTTAACTGCCTCCCTGCCTTGACCCAGGCCTTTACACATACTTTGCCCTTCAGGACATAATGTCTTTCTTCCTACTCTATAACATGCAGATGCAAGAGACGTATACTGAGTTGCTTCCACATGCTAGACATTGCCCAACCAGTGGTTCTTAACCATTTTCAGGGCGGAAAACCCCTGGTATCCCTCCCCCAGAAAAATGTACATAGACATATACAGGTTTGCTTTCAGTATCATGAGAACTTGAAGCCATCCTTGACCTCAGATGAGAAGTACTGCTCCTAAGCCCTGGAAACCAAATATGGGCTAATCTTCCTAATGTCCCTTCTTTGGTCCTTTTTTCTTCTTTCTTTCTTCCTGGCCTCAAATTCTAAGTCTGGCCTGAAATCCTTCCAATCTCTGTACTTGTCATGGGCTTCACCCTTGCTGCCCACAGGGATCTCAAACTCAGGATTCCTGAAGGTAAATGGCATCCAGACAAAAAGAACCCACAAGAAATCTTGAATTTATTTATTTTTAAAGATTTTATTTATTTATTTGACAGACAGAGATCACAAGTAAGCACAGAAGCAGGCAGAGAGAGAAGAAGGAAAGCAGGCTCCCTGCTGAGCAGAGAGCCCAATGCGGGGTTCAATCCCAGGATCCTGGGATCATGACATGAGCCGAAGTCAGAGGCTTTAACCCACTGAGCCACCCAGGTGCCCCAAGAAATCTTGAATTTAAAAGAACTTCACAGATGAGCTGAATTAAAGTATGGACACTCCAAGAAGAAAATTAGAAAGCTGAAAGATCAAGCTGCTAAATCTCTTTAAAAAGGCAATGTCAAAAAAAGACAAGCTGAAAAAGAAGAAAGGGAAATTATGGCACAAAGGACAGATTCAGAAGCCCCCACCTCTCTAATAGTATTTCCAGTAGGAAAAGACAATAGGGAGAGAGGATATAACCAAAGAAATGAAGAAAATATCTCAGTAGGAAACTCACATCTTTCAACTGAAAAAGGCCAGTGAGAACCAACCAAGATGTAACAAAAGGCATCTATATGTTCTATGGCAACTTTTCAGAACAAAATGGAAAAGAATCTTAGAAGCCTTCAGAGTGGGAAAAAAAAAAAAGGCTATCAAGCAAGCAATAAAAATCAAAACATAGGGGATTTATCATTCACCATGCTGACTGTAAGACAACAGAAAATAAGTTCCAGGGGTGCCTGGGTGGCTCAGTGCGTTAAAGCCTCTGCCTTGGGTTCAGGTCATAATCTCAGGGTCCTGGGATTGAGCTCTGGCATCTGGCGCTCTGCTCAGCAGGGAGCCTGCTTCCCCCTCTTTCTCTGCCTGCCTCTCTGCCTACTTGTGATCTCTCTCTCTGTATCAAATAAATAAAAATCTTTAAAAAAAAAAAAAAGAAAGAAAGAAAGTAAGTTCCAACTTCTGAGGTAAAATCATTTTGAACCTTCAATCTTATACCCAGCTGAACTAGCATTCAAGTAGCAGGAAGCAACAAGCACACTTTCAATGAAGAAAAGAAAAACTTGGAAAGTTTGCTACCCACGTGCCTTCTCTTTAGGAATTATTCAGGAATATACTACTGCCAAACAAATGAATCCAAGAAAGAAAATATGGTAAGCAAAGAAACTTGCAAAACTAATAGTGATCTTTTTTTAATTTTTAATTTTTTATTAACATATAATGTATTATTAGCCCCAGGGGTACAGGCCTGTGAATTGCCAGGTTTATACACTTCACAGCACTCACCATAGCACACACCCTCCCCAATGTCCATAATCCAACCACCCTCTCCCTAACCCCCTCCCCCCCTGCAACCCTCAGTTTGTTTTGTGAGATTAAGAGTCTCTTATGATGTGTCTCCCTCCTGATCCCATCTTGTTTCATTTATTCCCTTCCTATCCCCCAAAACCTCCACGTTGCCTTTCAACTTCCTCACATCAGGGGCAAAACTAATAATTATCTTAATAATCATTGATATTCAATTAAAAATAAGATTCTGGAAGAGTCATATGAGACGTGGTACCTGGCCATATCCAACAGTTTTCTGTATGTGGTGGATTTCACCGTTACCTATGCCTAAATTTTAGAGGCCAGCATAACCCTGATGCCAAAATCAGACAAGGATAGTATTCACATAGAAAAAGGAAACCAGAAACTACTATTACTTAATGCATGAATAACAAAAATATTAAAAGTAAAATATTAGCAAATCAATTTCACAAAGTTTTAAATGGTTAAGGTATTATGACCAAATGTGGTTTAAAATCAGTGAATACCAGGGCACCTGACTGGCTCAGTGGGTAAAGCGTGCAACTCTTGATCTCAGGGTCACGGGTTCAAGCCCCATGTTGGGTGTGGAGCTTACTTAAAAATCCCATAGTATGTTGGGGCACCTGGGTGGCTCAGCCAGTCAAGCGGCTGCCTTCAGCTCAGGTCATGACCCCAAGGTCCTAGGACTGAGCCCTGCCTACCCGTGCTTTCTCTCTGTCAAATAAAAAAATCTTTTAAAAAATGATTAAAAAACCCCATAATGCTAGTATAGTAAGGATGACAATCCTATGATCATCTGAATAAATGGTAGTAACTATGCAATTTTTGTGGTGGATGTGGAGTTCTATGAGCTAGAACCTTCTTCAAGGAAGGCCTGGCTGCCCAGCTGTGGAACACAGTAGCGGACAGCCTCTAGCTCTCAGTCCTTCAGGAGATGCCTTAGCTTCAGACAGGTGCCTCCCCTCTGGGCATACCCTTCCCAAGACAGCCTACACCCAGTGACTTAGCAAGTGTACAAATCCAAGTATGTAAAAGTATGTAAATATCAGTCTGACCTGGTATAAGATACTCTGATAGGCACTGTTCATTCTGTTACAGGGTTGCAGAGTTCTTGTCTCCCAGAGTCAAAGAATGAATCTCATGGACACAAAAGGATGAAGTGATAGTTTAATAAGTGAAGGTGAGAACAGAAAGAAAGTTCTCTAGAGTGAGAGGGTTCCCTTCGTGGTTGCCAAATGATGTAGTTTTGAAATGTTGGTGAGGTCTGGAGCTGATGACCAAGGAAGAATTCTGGAGATGTCTTTGGTGCAAAAAGGTGATTTTATTAAAACATGGAGACAGGACCCAGGGGCAGAGAGAGCTGCACTGGGGTCATGCAGAGTGGCCCATTATATACTTTCAAGTTGGGAGGGGATTAGGGATAGCATAAGCCTCTAACGAATTTTGGAAGGAAAGTTTCCAGGACCTTGAGGGGGCTAGCTATTGTTAGGAAAAGGTCATTTATTACTGTCCAATAAAACCTTAGTCATGAATCCCTTCAGATGTATATCAGTGGGTCATATGCTTGGGGGATGATTGCCAACATGTATCATGGGGTGGGTAGAGATAAAGGAAGTTTCCAAAGGAATTTTTGTATGTTAAAGAAGACTTACAGGCTCCCGGGGGTTGGGCTACAGTTGCCTTTTACCCTTAGCAAAGTGTCAACATCTAGGCAGTTGAGTCCCTAGAGGAATGTCACTCTGCCTGTTACAAAAACTTGTCAATGGTCTGTAAATAGTAAGGAAATTAAGTAATTTTTCTCCTGCCTTCATTTCCCACATCAATTCCAGTGCTCTCTGCTGGGCTAATGGCAGCTTCACTGGGCCTGCAACACAGTTTAACTTTTGCCTCTGCCCAATTCTGCTTCCTGATCCTTCCCTTTACATATGTTGGTACCTAATAAATACCTTGCTCTCTCAATTCCATCTCAGCATTTGTTTCCAGAGAGTCTGACAAGCAGTAGTAGCACACAATCATTCCTTATCAAAAACAAAACAAAGTTGGGGGGTAACTGGCTTGCTCAGAGTCAGAGGAGCATGCAACTCTTGCTCTTGGGGTCGTGAGTTCAAGCCCCATGTTGGGTGTAGAGATTACTTAAATAAACAAAAACGTTTAAAAAAAATTAAAAAGGAAAAGTACATAGGGACACCTGATTGACTCAGTCAGAAGAGTGTGTGACTCTTGATCTCTGGGTTGTGAGTTCAACTCCCACATTGGGTGTAGAGATTACTAAAAACAAAGAAACAAACAAACAAACTTTAAAAAAGGAAAAGGACACAAAACTGTAAACTTAAGATTTTAGGTAAACTCCCCCCTTTATAAAAAGATTTTATTTATTTGTCAGAGAGAGCACAAGCAGGGGAAGCGGCAGGCAGAGGCAGAAGCAGGCTCCCCGCTGAGCAAGGAACCAGATACAGGACTCAATCCCAGGACCCCAGGATCATAACTTGAGAGGAAGGCAGACACTTAACCAACTGAGTCACCCAGGTGTCTCTGTATGTAGGTATGTGTGTGTGTGTATCCACAGCTGCACACTCACACACACACACACACACACACACTTACACAAACCCTTTTTTCATTAATAAAAAGCTATTACAAATATTATTCTGCTTTTTCATTCAGTGGAAGGTGCACTGTTATCCCCATTTCACAAATGAGAAAACTGTCACAGAGAGGTGAAGTTCCTTGCCCAAGTTCACACAGCTAGGAAGTCACCAAACTGGGATTCTAATAGTGGGAATCTGGCTCCAGACCCTACCTCTACAGGCCTATAAGGCTAAAGCCTGTGATTGAAAGCTTTGAGAGGTTTTGAATAGGGAATTGACACATTTTTACACTTTTTTTTAAAGACTTTATTTATTTATTTGACAGACAAAGATCACAAATAGGCAGAGAGGCAGGCAGAGAGAGAGAGGGGGAAGCAGGCTCCCCGCTGAGCAGGGAGCCCGAAGCAGGGCTTAATCCCAGGACCCTGAGATCATGACCCGAGCGGAAGGCAGAGACTTTAACCACTGAGCCACCCAGGTGCCCCACATTTTTACACTTTAAAAAGATCTTTCTAAATAACGTATAGAACAGATATAGTAGGATGGGTAGAAGTATGGAGACTAGTTAATTGCTCACATCCAGGCACACATGGTGGTGATTTGTACTAGAGCAGCAGATGGGGAGAAGTGCCAAATCAGGACAGACCAAGGAGGTATAGCACTTACGGATCGAATGTGGAACTGGAAAGGGAAAGAAGAGTCATAGGAGACTTGTGAATTTTTGGCCTGAGTAAACAGTGAGAGATAGTAGCATTACTGAGCTGGGACATACTTGGGGAATGACCAGTTTGGGGGTAAAATTGAGTTTTGTTTTTGGGACTTCAAATTTGAGTGTTAAGGGGCGCCTGGGTGGCTCAGTGGGTTGGGCCTCTGCATTTGGCTCAGGTCATGATCTCAGGGTCCTGGGATCGAGCCCTGCATCGGGCTCTCTGCTCAGGAGGGATCCTGCTTCCCCCTCTCGACTCTGCCTGCCTTTCTGTCTACTTGTGATCTCTCTCTCTCTGTCAAATAAATAAATAAAATCTTTTTAAAAATTTAAAAAAAAAATTGAGTGTTAGTATTACTTCCAAATGGGCATGTTGAACGGACAGTTGAATATATTGAATGTGGAGTTTAGGGAATTGGGTAGGGCTAGAAAGAAAAATCTGTTAAATCATCATTGTGTTGGAGGTCCTTGGGCAGCGACTGGATGAGATGACTAAAAATTAGTGTAGTTAGAGCAGAGGATGAAGACAGAGTGACTCCATTCTCCTATGTGGTACTCCTCACAGCGATTTCATACTTATTTCATGATTTCTCTGATTTTTTTCATCTCTTACTAGACCAAAGCTCCAAAACTGCATGGACTGTGATCTCCTTCCCCCACCATTATATCTAACAACATGGTGCCTGGCCTTCAGCTGGGCTCAAAGAATCAAAGGCGTTTTTAAAAGGTGATTTGGCAATATGAGCATAGCAGTTGACTCACCAATTCTATTTCTAGAAATATAACCCCAAACATGTTCAGAGCCGTGCAAAAAGAAGTACATCCAAGGGTGTTTATTGTGACATTATCTATAATTGTGAAAAACTGGAAACAGATGACCTGCAGAGGGAGCATGGTCAAGCTGTAAATATAGATACATATGTAAATGCATAGAAAGGATCAGACAATGGTAACAACCCCAGATAGGGTAAAGAGAGTTGAAGTGAGTTAATGGGAATATTCACATGTTGCTATCAATATTTTTTGTTAATTTTTTACAACTTCAATATATCAATATATTAGTTGCATAATTAAAATCAATAAAGGTGAAGGTGAAAGCTGGATTTATAAGATACATATATGTAATATGTGAAGGGACAGATTATATTTTCCAAAGATGGCCACAACAACATATATCCCATTCCACATGTTTTTCTTACAATGTGATACAATGATGGTTTTCCTCTATCAAGGGTGGGGCTTCATTTCCTTCCTTTGAACCTGAGAGGACATTTGCAACCGCTTGGACCAATAAAATGTGGTCAAAGTAATGCTGTCTGACTTCAAAGGCTAAGGTATAAAAAGAGATACAGCTTCCACCTAGCTCTATTTCTCTTAAGGCACTTGTCCTTGGAACTCTATCCTTGGAACGCTATCATGGAAACCAGACCAATGTGGAGAGGCCATGTGTGTATGTATTTTGCCTAACAGCTCCAGCTAGACCCCCAGCTGACAGCCACCAAAACCCACGGAATATATGAGCAAACAATGCTTCCCATGATTCCATCTCCTAGCTTTTGAGTCTTCCAGCTGATGTCCCAGACACGGAGGAGCTGAGATAAACCATTTCCACTGTGACCTGTCTCGATTTCTGAACCACAGAGATCATGAGACTTTTATATATTTCCCATGCATACATATTTTGAAAAAGTATATATATACACATACACATTTCATTTCTTATTCTTTTTTTTTTATTAAAGGATTTTATTTATTTGGCAGAGAGAGGTCACAAGTAGGCAGAGAGGCAGGCAGAGAGAGAGGGGGAAGCAGGCTCCCTGCCTAGCAGAGAGCCTGATGCGGGACTCCATCCCAGGACCCTGAGATCATGACCTGAGCTGAAGGCAGAGGTGTAACCCACTGAGCCACCCAGGCACCCCTCATTTCTTATTCTTATCACTTAAGAGTATTTTTTTTTTATTTGACAGACAGAGATCACAAGTAGGCAGAGAGAGAGAGAGGAGGAAGCAGGCTCCCCGCCGAGCAGAGAGCCCGATGCGGGGCTCGATGCCGGGCTTGATGCAGGGCTCGATCCCAGGACCCTGAGATCACGACCCGAGCCAAAGGCAGAGGCTTCAACCCACTGAGCCACCCAGGCGCCCCTCACTTAAGAGTATTTAAAAAATACCTTTCCTTGTTAATAGATGCCTTAGTACTACATCATTGCTAACAGTTTTCTTTATTGTATATTTTACCATAATTTAACAAACTCTTACTTTTGGATATTTTGGGTGCTGCAAACGTTCCCTATTTGAATCATGATTCCAAAGCACATATATGTGCACATATTTTTATGATATCTTTAAATATTTTGGCTTCTTTAAAAGATTTTATGTATTTATTTGGCAAAGAGAGACACAGCAAGAGAGGGAAAACAGCAGGGGTTGTGGGAGAGGGAGAAACAGGTTTGTCGCGGAGCATGGAGCCCGATGTGGGGCTCAATCCAAGGACCCTGGGATCATGACCCAAGCCGAAGGCAGACACTTAATCAACTGAGCCACCCAGGCACCCTTATTTTGGCTTAATTCTTAAAACTCTATTTCCTGGATAGAAATTGCCACTGGTTAAAATATTATTATCAGCCCAGTAAATGTTTATGTAATACAGTAATATTGAAAACATGTTTGTGGGTGCCTGGGTGGCTCAGTGGGTTAAGCCTCTGCCTTCAGCTCAGGTCATGACCTCAGGGTGCTGGGATTGAGGCCCATATCGGGCTCTCTGCTCAGTGGGGAGCCTGCTTCCCCCTCTCTCTCTGCCTGCTGCTCTGCCTATTTGTGATCTCTGTCAAATAAATAAAACCTTTGAAAAACAAAAAAGAAGAAAACATGGTTGAACCTGTGCCCTTAAGAAACTTACCTTTTGGGGGCGCCTGGGTGGGTCAGTGGGTTAAGCCTCTGCCTTCTGCTCAGGTCATGATCCTAGGGTCCTGGGATGGAGCCCGGCATCGGCATCGGGATCTCTGCTCGGTGGGGAGCCTGCTTCCCGCCCCACCTCTGCCTGCCTCTCTGCCTACTTGTGAGCTATCTGTCAAATAAATAAATAAAATCTTTTAAAAAAAAAAGAAAAGAAACTCACCTTTTGTGATGCCCAGGTGGCTAAGTCAGTTAAGCATCAACTCTTGATTTTAGCTCAGATCATGATCACAGGGCTATTAGATTGAGCTTCTGCCCAGGGTAGAGCCTGCTTAGGATTCTCTCTCTCTCTCTTTCTTGCTGTCCCTCTCTAAAACAAACAAGCAAAAACTCACCTTTAGTAGAAGACAGGTGAACAAATATGGATAATACGTAGGATTCCAATATATTATATGCACATCCATGTGTTAGACATATGAACAAATTCTCTATTTTGCAATGCAATAATGGTACAGAAAGTTTCCTTTTATTCGCTGGAGAGCATTTATTACCAGTAAACCAAAATTAAAGCTTCTATTTCAGATTTCATTTACAGAAAATATATGTTAGGTCTTTTACTAGTATTATAATTTAAAGGAATATGTTTTGTCAAAACAAATGAAAGAAGCACATTCAAGTTTAGTAGACTTTTATGTTGTTAACATATATAAAATTCGTAATCCTGCAATTATTAGTCATTGCTATTAATTTTCACTCCAAATTTATTTGGGCTTTCTAGGATTTATTTCCTTTTGCAGGAGGGAGGATTTCTAGTATTTGCGCCTTATTTAGGTACATGCTCTTAAACTGTTAGCTGAAAACCATGTATAAGAAATACACGAATACACGCATGAAGCAAGAACTAAATAAGAGCTCGTTACACACAGATATTTTGTATATCAGTACATACACGACTTGTGTATGGGCGGAAATAGTTTGGGTTATGGGAAGACTTGCACAGCCAGGACGCTCCGTAACATCACCCACTTCACCCTCGCATTTTCACTTGTGCAGCAGCAACCTGAGGCAGTCTCAGGGGCTTTCTATCCACAACACTTGGCAACAGGTCCTAGAAGTAACTGGCAGTCATAATGGCGCATACTTCCTAACCTGCTTCTAGAAACCGTGTAGCAAGGCAAATGGGGAATTTAAGAAACAAAATCACGATTCAGTCTTGGACGATGAATGGGAAGCGGGAGACCTGGGTAGGCCAGGCCGCGGAGAGTAAACGGAAAGCCTGGCCCGGTCTGTGGCAGGGGGGCCACCAGGCGGCGGACTGAGAGTGCAGGCAGAAATTCCCGGCCCGGCGCGGCGACCTACAGCCCCAGTTCTTCTTCCACCAGACAGCGGCCGGGAGACAACGGTCCTTTACTACTCCATGGACGTCAGCATGTCTTCTGTGTGCACTACACTCGAATACAGTGAAGCGAGCAGTCCATCAGAAAAACGCTGGTTAAAATTATCCCGGCGGGCGGTGCCAGCGGGCGAAAGCCGGAAGAGACGCCTTGACCACTCTCCAATAAGCCGGCTCCTCTCCTCCGCCGCCTCCCGCAGCCGTGGGCACTGGCCGTGCCAGGTCATACTCAGGATCGCAGTGCTGGACTGCATGCAGTGAGGCGCCGGCCAAGGGACGCTATCACCCAGCACAAGCCCGCGACCTCGGCGACCTCGGGTCGACCCCGGGCCGGAAGTGACGCAACTGCACTGAGCACTTCCGGAGCTGCGGAGACGGCTCCGCGGGAGGAAGGAGCGCGGGCCTTGACCGGCGTCGGCCCGTAGTCTCCGCCGCCGCCTCTGCGCCTGTGTCTGAAACCTCTGGCCCGGCCGGACCCGGTCTAGTCCGCCGGGGCTCAGCGGCCGCGGGCTGCGGCTCCCGGTAAGTGTGCCGCGCGGGTCGCGGCCTTGTTTACCCCGGCGGGCCGCGGGCGGGGGGGGGTTGCCTCGCCGCGCGCCTCCCTAGCCCTACCGGGGCTCCGCCTTCAGCGCCGCCCGCGAGGTCCCGGTGCCCCCGGGCGCTGGGTCCTGGTCTCAGCGCCCACGCCACCCGCGGAGGGGCGGCTGAGGGCTACGACAAGGCGGCGGCGCCTGGCGTTTCTTGGTTTTTTCTTCTCCTCCCGTCTTCCCAGCTCCCGGAGAGGTCGGAGGCCAGCGCCTCTGACCGACCGGCGCCGGCGCCTCTGGGCCCTCCCCACCGGGCGCGCGGGGGATACGCGCCGCCTCCGGGGCTCCGCACTCTAGTTATCATTCGGAGCCCTCGCAGTGCCACCCGCGCAGTTAGTTAACGCTCGCCTGCGAAGGGTCTCCCTGCGCGTGGGCTCGGTGTCCTCGCGGCTGTCCCTGCGCCTCGGTAGGAACGTGCGGCCCAGGAGCTGCGCCGTCGTCTCGCCGGACGCTGCTGTGCTAGCCGCGGGAGAGACAACCGTGTTGCCGGATGACTTCACCTCTGTACTGATTGTTGCTCTGTCCCGTAGAACTTTCTGCCACAATGGACATATTCTATACTTTTGTTCTTAAGTAGGGTAACCACCAGCTACACGTGGCTGTTGAGCATTTGACTTATGGCTAATGCGACTGAAAACCCGAATTTTAGGGTTTTGTTTATTTTTATTTGTTTTAAAGATTTTATTTATTTTTTTGACAGACAGAGATCGCAAGTAGGCAAAGAGGCAGGCAGAGAGAGAGAGGAGGAAGCAGGCTCCCTGCTGAGCAGAGAGCCCGATGCGGGGCTCGATCCCAGGACCCTGAGATCATGACCCGAGCCGAAGGCAGAGGCCTTAACCCACTGAGCCACCCAGGCTCCCCTTGTTTAGTTTTAAAGTTAAATTTTAATAACCATACGGGGCTACTGGCTACCATATTAGACAGGCTAGTATAGTGTAAGGTTTTGAAACTAAGTTATTGGTTCACAGTTTTAAAGTGCTAAGTAGTTTTCTTCGGAGATGTAGCCTTAGTAAATGACCATTCAGAGCCAAATGTTATGTCTGGAGTAAACATCTTCAGACTAGCCAAATGTTTTCTTGTCAACTTTAAACTGAGAGAGAAGTCTTCAGTTTGGATCCTTTAGCCCAGGGAGGGAGGGTGTCACATCTCCTAAATATGTGACTTTGGTTCTGGGGGAAAAGTAATTTATGTTACTCCTTTTCTGTCTGGCGTGGAGGGATAATATTTAACATCCAAAGGAAATCAAAGCGTTGTTATTAGTTCTTTTAATAAGGCAGTGACATTCAGGCCCCTTCGAACAATGTCAGCACTCTTTTGAGTATAATTAGGGATATTTAATTTTGAAAAGATTAAAAATTACGTTTTTATTTAAATCTGGACCTAGAACTCCCACCACGTATGAAATGACTTTCTCTTTTTTGGAGGGAAGTATGAAGTTTTCCCCTGCTTCTTGAGTATTTAGTTAGTGAGAAGCCTTTGGGCAACATCTAAGTTCAAATCCTGGGGAGAAAGCCAGAGAAAGTGGAAACCTTGGTCTTCTGTTTGTTGTGATTCTGGAGGTAGCTTTGTGGATAGTATTAGGTTCTCTGGAAGGGTGGTGGGGAGTTATAAATCCCTGTAGCCAGTGGATCTGGTGGAAGTATTAATTCTGGGTGATACCGGTTGCTAGCACTGTGATCCTGGCAAGTTACTTAACCTTTCTAAACTGTGGCTTCCTCATGTAATAAGGGAATTATAGCCACTTTGTAGGGTTGTGAAGATTTGATGAGAATGAGTCAAACCTGAAATTGGCCCTCATTAAATGAGAGCAAATATTGGTAGTGAAATACTGTAGATGGGAGCAGTATTTATGAATTTTATTTTCCCAGTAAGCAATATCTTAAATAAAAATACAGGTAAAAGAAGAAAGACATTAAGGGGCGCCTGGGTGGCTCAGTGGGTTGAGCCTCTGCCTTTGGCTCGAGTCATAATCTCAGGGTTCTGGAATCAAGCCCCGTGTGGGGCTCTCTGCTTAGCATGGAGCCTGCTTCCCCCTCTCTCTCTGCCTGCCTCTCTGCCTACTTGTGGTCTCTGTCTGCCAAATAAATAAAATCTTAAAAAAAAAAAAAGATTTTTAAATAATCAGTTGTTTTTTACTGTTTTAGAAATAATCTTCCATAATCATTGTTTAGACCTCGATTTTCATTTGGTTTATACTTGTCCATGTTTGAAGTATTTTTTTGGAAGTTACAAAGTTTTAGTTTTTTGAGAAATCCTGTAGTATAAAGAAATAGACATAAGATTTCTAATTGAGTGAGCAAATAGTACTTATTTAGTCTTGCATAGTGAGCTCTGTATCTCTGAGCAGGTCATATGACCCTTGAGCATGTCAGAAGAGAGGTGACAAAGGGGGATTAATATTGCCTAGTGGGCATCCTATTGGGGACATTCTTTATTTCAAAATAATTCTTTCGTGAGTAAGTGAGATCTGAAATACTGGCAATATTTGTTGTTAGATTATCACCGTGGAAGTTACTTTATACTAAAAATTTCATTTTAAATCAGTTGCAATTTACTTTGTCCACTTCTGTGTAACATTTAGGGTTGAAATTGTGATAGTGACTTAGGGAATCTGAACCATAGGCATAAGGTGGTGGGTTTTCAAAATGAGGGAGGGAATTGGGTATCTATTTACATCACCAGTATTCTAGGTTAAATACTTATTGACTGTTTACTTTGAGCACTTTGTTTTTTTAGAAGACCATGTAACTCTTGTTGTTAATAACTCTTTTCAATATAATGGTATACATGTTTCTGTGGGACTTACAAGAAAATAATTTCATAGTTACTCTGCTCCCTTGCTGCTTATCCTTTTAAATGTCTTCACTTGTTAAAAAATAAATTTGCAAAACCAGGGTACCAACGTCAAAAATACAAATAGAATTTTCTCTTTTCATTTTAGATGGAAATTATATGACAGACTATTTGGGGTGACATCTTGAAAGATCTTCAAGAATTGCAGGTATTTTTAATTTAAAGATTAACTTTCTCCTACGGGAAAAGTACCATAGTTCATTTGTAATTAGGTGATTCTGCCATATAAAACAATTTGTTAAAAGTCAAACTGAAAATATTAGTACTGCTCTCATTAACATGATTTTTTTAAAAACTGGGCATTTATGGTTAGCATGTCAAACTTAGATTCACTGATTTTTTTTTTTTAAGATTTTTATTTATTTACTTATTTATTTGACAGAGAGAGAGATCTCAAGTAGGCAGAGAGGCAGGCAGGGTGGGGGGCGGGGAGAGGTTCCCTGCTGAGCAGAGAGCCCAGTGCGGGGCTAGATCCCAGGACCCTGAGACCATGACCCCAGCCGAAGGCAAAGGCCCAACCCTCTGAGCCACCCAGACGCCCTGATTTACCAATATATATATATGTGTGTGTGTGTGTGTGTGTGTATATATATATATATATATTTTTTTTTTTTAAGATTTTATTTCTTTAACAGGCAGAGTTCACAAGTAGGCAGAGAGGCAGGCAGAGACAGAAAGGGGGGGAAGCAGGCTCCCCGCCGAGTAGAGAGCCTGATGCGGGGCTCCATCCCAGGACCCTAGGATCATGACCTAAGCTGAAGGCAGAGGCTCTAACCCACTGAGCCACCCAGGTGCCCCACCGATTCACTGATATTTTTATATTAAAAGGTGGTTCTGTGGTCCTTTTCCTATTCACTACACGTTCTTTTTTTTTTCTTAACATGTTCATTTTAATGTGTTTTAATTTTTTTTTTGTCTTAATGATGGTTGATTTTTTTGAGAGATTATCTTTTTTTTTTTTTCTTCTTCAGATTTTTTATGTATTTATTTTTTTAGAGACAGAAAGCTTGCCCAGTGAGACCAGGGGGAGGAGAGAATCTCAGGCAGACTCCCTACGGATCTCAGGACCTTGAGATAATGACCTGAACCCAAATTAAGAGTCGGACACTTAACCAACTGAGCGGTCCAAGCCACCCCCTTGAGAGCTTATCTATTTCAAATAGACTTTATATATACTTTTGTATTTAATCTAGATTTAGTTAAGTAAGTTATTTATATACCATCTAATCCAGATGCTCTTGCATTTTAAAGTCTTAGGAGTTTTTACATTTAAATCACTATTTAAGGGACACCTGGGTTAAGATGTCTGTCTTCAGCTCAGGTCATGATCCCAGAGTCCTGGAATTGAGTCCCAGATCGGGCTTTTTGCTCACTGGGGAACCTGCTTCTCCCTCTGCTGCTGCTTCCCCCCTGCTTGTGTGGTGTGCTCGCTCTCTCTCTCTCTCTCTCTCTGACAAATAAAATCTTAAAAAAAAAAAAATTACTGTTTAATATTGTTTCTTGCAATGATCATTTGAAATAGTACTTGTACAGAAAAATTAATGGGTATTTGCCAAAATCTTCTCTGTATATTTGTAGTTTTCCTTCTCAATTGGATCAATTTCTTTGTGTTGAAATACCCCTTTTAAAGAATCAGTAGAATCCTTTAAAACTGAAAAATCAGTTAACTTTTGCAGACTGGAGGAGGGTGTTGAAGAGCTTTGTGGTTTTTGTTTTCCTTAACTAACCATGCACCTGTTTTCCAGATATCTCAGAGTGATGTCTGTGAAACAGTGGTATTCTTTTCCTAGACATTATAGTAGGAACAAACTGTGTCATTTGTGTACTGTCTGTGTCACTAGTCAGTGGGGCATAACTAGCAAAGAGATTTTAAATTTTTATAATTCAGCCTTAAGGTTGCTTCCCTGGTGGGCCTTCAGCTGTGAGATGTTCCTCTTTCTTAAGGACTCCTGCGGGAAGGATAAGTCCTTGGAAATTTGACCCTTTGACATGGAGTAGACAGCCTTCCTGACTCTTTCATTCCAGGCCCTTCATGTGAAGTTACCATTATTAGGTGCTTCTGCTCCTCAAGAAAAGAATTTCCCTTAGATAAGCCTGGGCAGGGAGTTGATGGTGATGTTTCCTATATGAGACGAGAGTTGGAATAGGCCATAATGGGGATAGGACCAGGCTATACCGTTTTGATTCTTCAATGGTTACTGTTACAACTTCTCATAGTGAAAGTAAGTAACACTTATTTTTTTCTTTTCCTTCCTTAGAAGACAAAAAACACTAATGCATTTGAGAAAGTGGTAAAGTTTGGGGGGAGGGGAAAAAACTGCTTTCCTGATCTGCAACTTGGCTGGATGCTAAGATGTCTGTGGACATGAATAGCCAGGGGTCTGACAGCAATGAAGAGGACTATGACCCAAATTGTGAGGAGGAAGAAGAGGATGAGGACCCTGGGGACATAGAGGACTATTACGTCGGAGTAGCCAGCGATGTGGAGCAGCAGGGGGCCGATGCCTTTGATCCTGAGGAGTACCAGTTCACCTGCTTGACCTACAAGGAGTCCGAGGGTGCCCTCAATGAACACATGACCAGCTTAGCCTCTGTCCTAAAGGTGAGCAGTGATGTCAATTCCAAGTATAATTCCCCCAGTTAAATCTAAATACAAGCTTTTGCTAACTGATGTCTCCTCCAGATTGATTGAATGAGTGGTGCTGTAGTGAAACCAAATTTAGGATATGTGTTGGATTAGTTGGACCCATTTGATGCTTTACTTTGTTTTCTAAAATATGCATATTTAAGGCCCTCAGATTCCCAAGTTACTAAAAATTAGGAGCAATGGAGTAGATTCAGGATAGACTGGAAGTACATAGAAGCAGAATTATGTAGATTAACATGGTTTCAGAAAGTGAGTTTTATGAAACTTAATGAGGTAAGTTATGATTAGCCTCAGAATCACCATCCTCTATACAACCATGTGTGAGTTTCTGGCAAATGTCTTGAGAGGTACCCAGGATGTGCCTTGAGTAATCAGTGCCTCTGGGCTAATTGAATTCCATTGTTTCATGTACTAATGTCTAATGTTGAAAGAGATTTTAGTTTGTGTTTCCTTGATTTGGGAGGTATTTTATGGAAATTTTAAAGAGTTGGTTATTCCAGCAAGAATCTCGTTTTTACCACTTAAATTAGCTTGCTTTTCAATCTTGCACCTCAGGCCACTTTTTGTCCTTACCATGTACGTTTTGTGCTATGTAAGACTAGTACCTAGTACACTCACATAAAACACTATGTACAATAAATATTTTTATGTTCATTTAGAGAATTTCCCAGCATGTTTCTTTCTCCTCTAATGTTGGCCACTATGTGAAAGTGGGGACTTTTCTCTTATTTCACTGTTTGCACTGCCCTTCCTTCAAGAACTGCGATATGAATCTTGTTATCTGCCTAAATGGAAGGTCAGGGGAACATGGGCATGATTTCAACCAAATGATTTTCTTGTTGGTATTTAAATAGAAGTAACTAAGGTGTGCCATGTGTGATTTCTATAAAAGCTGCTTTATCTATTAGTTTAGGGATTTTTTTTCCCCCAGGTGCTCAGCAGAGGCTCGCTAATACCTTGGATTTGGATACTCGGGGCTTTATTATCAGCTAGTGGGAAGTTGAAATCTACAGCTTTTTTTGTGACTCCTTCCTGGAAGGGTTGCAGACTTCTTGTCTTGTGGTCAGTAGAAAACTTTGAAGAATGGAGACCCATCAGAACCTCTGGATTTGGGATTTCTGCCCCATAGCTTTAGTAAAGCTGCTGGGACCTCTGTTTCCAGAGGACATTTCTGTGGTGGAAAAGACATCAGATCTCTTCTTCACAATGCACACACCTCTCTGGTCAACTAGTTTCTTTTGCTTTAACCATATTGTCAGGTTATGCACGGTGTTGGTATTTAAAATTAGAAAAGGTATTGTCAGGTGTGTGGCTGTGTGTTGACTAAGTTCATCAGATGTTCTCATCTATGCATAAGCATCCTGTTCCCTCTGTGCTACCTTTCCTACCCTTCTGGGTGGGCCCAGATACCTGTCTTCATTTTTTTTTAATTGTGGTAAACCATACATAACATAAAATTTACCAGTTTTACATTTTTCCTCGCTGTTAAGCTGGTACAGGGTTAGGCCCCTGGAAAGTCTTCTCCCCATAGAAAGACCTCCCTTTCCTCCCTCAGAATGCCTTCAGAGCCTAGCTTGTACTTTTCCTGGGTAGCCTTCTTGAGATTCCTGCAACACAGTGGTTGTACCCTCCTTTGTTCTCAGTGCCTGAACATTACAGCTCCCGTATATACTAGAGCACATCCTGCAGTCTTTGGACACTTACGTTGTTTTACCTTTTCGTGTATTTTTGCATGATCTCTCCGACTAGATTGTCACTTCATAGAGGACAGAAACTGCTTTATACCTTTTCTCCCCCATCATTCCTGTCACAGTGTTTCATCCATAGCAGGTGTTGAATAATTTCTTGGATACTGTGAATTTTGTCAGCTGTTGATGACAGTAGCTGATGCTGTTGGTATGAGCCAGATTCCGTAGTCCCCCTAATGTACATCCTTCTCTGCTATCAGGAAAAGGCATCATTTTGACCCTCAAAATCATGAAAAGAAGGAGCAAAACAAACTTGGTACAGAGATGAAGAAATAAAAAGAGATAAAAGAAAGTTGAAACACAAGGAAAGGGTTAAAGAGAAAATGAGGCAAAGGGGAAAACAGTCCATGAAAATTTAGATCACAGTAGAAGATAGATTTTCCCCCTCTCCCTAGGTCTCACTGAGAAGCATGGTAATAACCATTTTCTTTCTGGGGCTGGGGAGCAAGGGTTCTGGCTCTTTTGGTGGCTTGGCTGTGCATAAAGGGACTCAGTGGTGTTTTAAGTAGTTTGGGAATTTGACCAAAGAGGCTAGGCAAAAACAGCTTGGTTAAGACTAGAGAGGGAATCACATACAGTCTTCCTTTTTCAGGCTGGCTAAAAACTAACGTTTTCATTTTTGTAATTAATATTTTATGAGATGAGAGGGAATAATTTAAGTGCTGCGTTTACGGAATGGTGTTTATTGGTGCTTTGGCTATTTTAGCTCCCCTGTTGCATGTTTATCTGAGAGTAGAGATCAGTGGTGATCATCCAGATTACTACTGATGTCCCCCGATGATCCTGGTGGTGGTTGTACAACTCTGTGACATATTGAGATATTTAATTCTTTCATATGATTTAGGTGCTATTTGGCTGATAGGAAATATGAGGTGTATGTGGTTTAAAGTTAGAGCCATATGGAACAGTCATTTATGAATGAAAGCTAAGTTTGAGGACTGGCTTGACTTTTTCACTGATACTCATGTCTGTTTCACTTGTTTTGTTTGTGTGTTGGCAGTTACCTATGGATGGGGCATTGGCTGGCATAAAATTTTTTTTTAAAAGATTTTATTTATTTTTATTTTGAAGATTTTATTTATTTATTTGACAGACAGAGATCACAAGTAGGCAGAGAGAGAGGAGGAAGCAGGCTTCCCGCTGACCAGAGAGCCTGATGTGGGGCTCGATCCCAGGACCCTGGGATCATGACCTGAGCCAAAGACAGAGGCTTTAACCCACTGAGCCACCCAGACACCCGTGTCTGGCATAAAATTAAGCCTTTTGTTGCCTTTTGAGATTTGATGTCCCTTAAAAATTAAAATTCCTATTGTCTGGGACACTGGGTTTTTGGTTTAGTGAGGGCCCCTGGTGTCAGGGTAACTTCCTATACATGTTGTAAAACAAGTCCGTGAGTAAGATCATTAATTGAGAAAGGAAAGTGTCCAGGAAATCAGATTTAAGGGCTAAGGATAAACAACAGAGAAAATGAATATCTGTTATGGGGTGGGGGGACTACTGTGTTCAGATAATGGCAAAATGGAAGCTTTGTTTTTAGAATTAGCTATCATCTTATACAGATAGGATGCAGTTGACCCTTGAACAATGATGGGGTCTGGGGTGCCAATCCCCAAACTGCCAAAAATCTACATATAACTTTTGACTCCCCCAAAACTTAATACTAGTATGTTTACTGTTGACTGGAGGCCTTACCAATACTATAAACAGTGAGCAATCCTGTATATTACATGTATTACATATCAGATTCTTACAATACAGTAAACTAGTGAAAGAAAATGTTAAAGTCATAAGGAAAAGACATTTACAGTACTGTATTGTAAAAAAATTGTGTATAGGTAGCTCTGTGTGGTTCAAACCCGTGTTATTCAAGTATCAACTGTAGTCATTAGAGATTAGATGATTGTCAGGTGAGATACATTGTAGGAGGGAGAAAATCTATGACAAATATTTGTCGTGATCGTGTAGGTCTTTATGTCTTAAGAAAAGTCTTTAAGGAAAACAAAGCTAACTTTTTAAAACCCTGTCTTTTCTTTAAAAAAAACAACAACAACCCTGTCTTTTCATATGAAACTCACACGAAGATTATTTGATTATCTTACAGATGAGAGAGGCCTTTTCTGGTAGTAACAGACATTTTTATTGCAAAATATGTAGTAGTTAGCCAAGAAGAATTTTGTCATTCAGTGAATCCTGTTTGTTACTGCCGTTCTGTGAAACTCCTGAGGCATTTGCTATCAAGCTGCTCAGGAAGGGGCTCAGCCTAGATAGCCCAGGCTGGCTTTCATTGGTGATGGGCCAGAGGAGTCTCCCCCACGCTACTCTCTTCCTCTCAGCAGTGTGCCAGGAGTGTGGGCAGGAGAGGAGGAATGTGGTTCAGGTCCCCACCCAAATGCAAAAAAAAAGGAGAAGTAGTAGTCCACTTTGGGCTAGATCCAGTCTAATGGAGCAAAAGTGAGCTCTCTGAGCTTTGTGTTGCAGGAGAACCTTGAAGTTGGAGTAAAAGGGCAGTGCAGGTCACAGAAGTTAAGTCCAAGCCCCACAGGTCGATAGGCATGGGGATGGGAAAGTTATGTTCTGAGCTAGAGCAGGAGACTAAGAAGTAAGTATGGGTTAAAGGGAGTAAAATGTGGAGGATTGTGAACGCAGCCTGGGGTGTCTTTACTATTGGATTTTTTAAACTACTTCATTGCTGAACTGCGCTGTTCACTTCTTAAGCCTTGTGTTCCTCCAGATAGGATTGGAGAAATAAGCTGGTTATAATGAGTGTTTTTACTACAGTTCTTGCTTTATGAATTGTTGTATTAACTGCAGTAGAGCTGGGGAAACTGTTACATAGAATACTTTATTCTGCCACCCTTTTGCTTGAATTTATTTTAAAATCTAGTGTTTGATATTTAGCAAAATGTGGCTGGAAAATCTTTTATGATTCTTCTGTGGATCATTTTTCCCCTTTGTGGATGAATCATAATTAGTTTTCAGAGCTTCTGACTCCAAGTGCAGAAGTCTTTATAGTCTCATGTTCAAAACAATCTCATTTCTATGCATTTGGTACTGGTAACATGAGCAATTGATGTTTTTCACAAAATACCTTATATTTAGTTTTTGTCTTAAGTGGCACCAAGTTTTTGTATAATATCTGGAAAAGACTTTAATTTTACTTATCATGTCAACTTTTTTGTATCCTGATATAGTGGGATTTTAGACTGTTTTTATTTATATATTTGTTAATGGTAATTGTTGTTTTATTACTATTAATGGGAGTATCCTCAAGCTGGGCCTGGTAACACTGAGTATTTATGCTGAGCAGCCATCTGATTTCTATTTTTATGACCTGATGTCAGATTTCTTTGCATGCCTGTATCTCAATAGAATCTAGATTAAATTCCTGTGTTTCAAATAGTTGGTTGTTAGTGGGTGTGTCATACTTCATGACGTTTAGTCTAGAAATCTGATGTGCGTTTTACTGATGTACAGGTTTATTTTTAAAAGGGAGATGAAAAATATCCAGAGTGACGTTGAGAATTGCCTAAGTACAACTAGTACTGCAGTTGTCCCTGTGTTGCCAGTTTAGTAGGGTTATTGTCATCATTGACTTTGTGTGCTCACTGTGCACTTGGCACCACACACATGTTTATCGCCTTCCAGAAAATAAGCTCTTAATCAGATTCAAGAGCAGCTTTTATTCTAGGCTTTTTCTTGTACTTTCACATTATCATACAAACGATGCGTAATCAAGGGGTGGTCTTATTTTATTTCAGGATTTATTTATTTCAGAGAGAGAGCACACAAGCAGGGGAAGGAGCAGAAGGAGAGGGAGAGAACCCCAAGCAGACTCCCTGCTGAGGCCTCCAATAGGGGGCTCAAACCCAGGACCCTGAGATCATGACCAGAGCCAAAACCAGGAGTCAGCCACAGGGTGCCTGGGGCTCAGTGGGTTAAGCGTCTGCCTTCAGCTGCCTTCAGTGTCTGCCTTTGGGTCCTTGGGCTCCCTGCTCAGTGGGGAGTCTGCTTCTCCCTCTCCCTCTGTATGTCCCTCCCTCATGCTCTTTCGCTCAAACAAATAAATAAAATCTTTTTTTTTTTTTAATAAAATACTTAAAAAAAAAAAAAAGTCAGGCACTCACCTGACTGAGCCACCCAGGCGCCCCCTTAAGGGGCGCTTTTAATCGTACATTTGTGCTCTAATCCTTAACTTATTTATATTTAACCTTTTACTGTTGAGGTGTTACTACAGTATTTAAAGAAGAAATATCCTTCATAATTCCTTAACCTAAAACAAAAGTTTTCTTCCTTGCTTATAGTCCTGCAGGTCTTACCCAAATTCATACATAATATTACTGTGCTTCAATTCATTCATTTAACCAATATTTATTAAGCACTCACTATGTGCCAGGCACTGAAAAAATAGTATTGAACAACATAGATAGGTCCCTTCCCTGATGGGTGTTAGATTCTGGTAATTATTCTGTACATGTATTTTTATATTCTGCTTTTTTCTTATACAGGCTTGCCTCAGAGATATTGCAGGTTTGGTTCCAGACCACTGCAATAAAGCAAAAATCACAATAAAGCAAGTTGAATGAGTTTATTTCCCAGCGCAAAAAAAAAGTTGTATTTATGCTATACAGTCATCTGTTAGGTGTGCAGTAGCAACATGTCTATAAAATAATGTAAATATCCTAATTTTAAAATAACATTGCTGAAAATTGCTAACCATCACCTGAGCTTTCAGCAGGTTGTAATCACTGATCACAGATCACCATAACAAATACAATAATAATGAAAAAATTTGAAATATTGCAAGAATTACCAAAATGTAACGCAGAGACATGAAGTTAGCAAATGCTGTCAAAAAAATGGTGCTGATAGACTTACTTGATGCAGGGTTGCCACAGATCTTCAGTTTGTTATTGAAAACACACATACACACAAAAACTATCTGCAGAATATGGTGAAATGAGGTGTGCCTGTCTTTTAACTATTTCCCATTTTTACTTCATCCTCATAAATTACTTTAAATGGCTGAGTATCACACCATCATATTGAGCCATAATTTGCTCAGACTTTCTCCGTTGGGCATTTAGGTAAGTACTTATGTGTTACAGTTCTTGGGGACTGGTTATGTTGCTGTGAACACTTTTGTAAATGTGGCCTTTGAGTCTCTTGGCCCTTGGCCAGAGCCTGGGCTAGGGGTCAGATGGTTGGGCTCCATTTCCTTTTTTGCCATTTAATATAATGCGACCTTGGGCAAGTTCCTAACATCTCTACGCTTCAATTTTCTCAACTGTAAAATAATGATAAAAAGACCTCCTTCGCTGCAATAAATGAGATAATGCAATTAAAGTGCCTAGCACGTGAATGTTCAAACAAATGGTCATGGTGGAGGCAGGGCAAGTGCAGAACAGTGGGATTGTTACTTTCACATATTTACTGCAGTTCCTTAGAACACACTCTTAGGACTGTGCATTTTCAGTTGCAGGCTAAAAGCCACGTTGAGGAAGGTTCTGGGTGGCATATTGCTGATGATGTCTGTAGTGTGCATGTGGTAGATGGATCATGTACTTTGGATTATTTTGTCTTCATCCAGAGCCTCCGGTTCCCTTCTCCTGGGGCTCACTGATAAGAAAAGTAAAAATAACACAAAATGAATTTTGAATTGGGACCAGGAAAAGGATGCAGGGGAATATAGCTTGTCTGTTATTCCTACATTTTTGGTTGACTCCTGTGTTTGGTCTTAGGTCTGCATTGATAGAACTACTTAGTGAAGTGCTTGGTTAATTGGGGGTTCTTATTATTGGGGCATCTCCTTACTTTAATTTGTGCTCTGTCCCAGTCTCCCCTGTTTTGTTTTGTTGTTTTTTTTTTTTACTTTGCCTTTGCCCCTACTGCTCTAGGAAAAATTTCACAGATTAGATTTCTCTGCCCAAAAGAGGAAAGAATTATAGGAAGGATTTGAGAAAGGTACAGAGAGAGATACAGGAAGCTTCTCATCTTGCTCTTCCTAAAATGTGTCTGTCCTGTGGCTAGATTACTCAAATTGACATGAATTATCAGAATTTGAAGCTTATTTGTGTTCCCTTTTCTTAGAACTGTCACAAATCTTTATACACATGAAATGGTTTTACTGTGAAAACCTCAAGTTATCAACCAGAGGTGGAGAAAAATACAGGGAAAGTGAGCAAAAGTTTGGTTTAGAGATTTTAATAGAACAGAACTGTTCTTATGATCATGAACAAAGAGTGGTCTCCATCTGGAAAATTTGCCGTCTTTGACTAGTGGTTTCTTTCTTGGCCAGTACGTGCTCTAGTCATTCTCATTTCTTTTATCCCTTAGTTTAGGCTCTTATTTTCCAGAGTCTGTAGATAGCTTTGCCTCCTTTTAACAAGAAATAACTCCAGTGCCATCAAAATTAGCTGCCTGGGGACGCCTGAGTGGCTCAGTTGGTTAAGCGGCTGCCTTCATCTCAGGTCATGATCCCAGCGTCCCGGGATCGAGTCCCACATCGGGCTCCTTGCTCTGCAGGGAGCCTGCTTCTCCCTCTGCCTCTGCCTACCACTCTGTCTGCCTGTGCTCGCGCTCTCTCTCTCTCTAACAAATAAATAAAATCTTTTTAAAAAATTAACTGCCTGGATTCTCTCTCTCTCTTTTTTTTTTAAGATTTTATTTATTTATTTGACAGAGATCACAAGCAGGCAGAGAGGCAGGCGGGGAGGCGGGGCGGAGCAGGCTCCCCGCCGAGCAGAGAGCCCGTTGTGGGGCTCGATCCCAGGACCCTGAGACCATAACCTGAGCCAAAGGCAGGGGCCAGGCACCCCTGGATTCTCTGTCTTAATTGATGATACCACCATCCACCAAGCTGGAAGCTGAGGATTTACCCTTGACTCCCTTCTCCCACGAAGCCCTCCCTGTTCCCCAGGCAAATTGGACACTCCTGTCTCTGTACCACTCTGTACATGTGTCTTGCTGTGTATTTATGCTAATTAGAAACTCTTGTTTGTAAGCCAGGGCTTAAACTCTTTTAGAGTTGCTTGTTGTTGATCTGTCTAAGCCAAGTCAATGAATGCAGAAGTTGAGAATTTAACCCCAGACCTCTACTTCTGTAGGTTCCCATTTGTAAATAGAAGACCCGATTATCAAAGGATTTCCATGAAGCTGGCTGACGTCTAAGCAGAGACAGTATATACCTGGTAGATGTATGGTTCCCAGCTTGGGGTGCATCTCAGAATTAGTTTTGTCGATTCTGGTACAGAAGCCTGAATTTTATGCAGATATAATAAAACAAAATCTTATTTTATGCAGACATAATAAAACAAAATCTTCAGAGATGAGGCAAGGTATTCATTATATTCATGTGGAGAATTCATGTGGAAGTACAAAAATATTGTGAAACAATTCAGGTTGTTGAAGCGAGGAAGAAAGGGTGCATTTTCTTTGGCTGCCGAAAGGATGTGTCCAGCCTTCAGAGTGTACTGGTTTCATAACTGAAGTAGGGGTAGGATAAAGACACCCAACTATACTGGCAAGTTTGATAGGTTTCCTGTATTTTTTTTCCTGTAATATTTTTGATGTCTAAACGTAACTTCCTGTGTCATCGATATCAAGATAAAAGTGGTTTCTTAGGATCATGGTGATAATGATAGCTGTAAAAATGACAAATAATATCTGCAATGTGAATGTTTTAAGAGTTTTGAATTTTATGACGCAGAACACATCCTTTTTTTTTTTTTTCCCCCAGCTAGCATGTTAGCATTGGCTTCTGCTGCAAGATTGTTGGCTGTCCTTACATACCTTTGTATCCCCTCCATTTGTTTTTGTTTGTTTGGTATTCAAATGTCTGTAGCAGTTTTATTTCCAATAGCCAAAAACTGGAAACAACCTAAATATCCAGAAACAGATGAATGAACAAGTAGTGGGGTGCCCATTGAACAACATACTTCTCAGCGGTATAAAAAGAGTGAATGGCTTATATAAGCATCATTGGTAAATCCCAAAAAAGTATGCTGCATAAGGGAACCCAGGGGGAGAAAAGAGCAAATATTTTATGATTTCAATCATATAAAATTCTAGAAAATGCAAACCCATTGTGAAGGAAAGTAAGACAGTGGCTGCCTGGAGAGTTGGGGAGGGCAGGGAGAGAGATGATACTGAAGAGCATAAGGTAAATTCAGGGGTGGTTTTCTATTTTGAAATATGAAAATGAAAGTAAAGGCATATTCATATTATTAAACTCATAATACAACAGAGAGAAGGTTGAGGGGGGTGGCTTGTGGAGACCTTGCACACAGGAGCCACTTTGTCCCACAAATCTTTAAAGAGACTGCAGATCTTTGAAGAGACCTGAGCTCTAATTTTACTGACAAAGGCTGGAAGAGATAAACAAACTGCAAATGAGGGGATTAATTAAAGATTTCTATGTAAAATAGTCAGCCCTTCCCCCACTTGGTTTCTAGGCAAAATAATCTGCATATTTTTAAGAAATGGAATAATCCCGGGGAGAAATAGGGCCTTTAGAGAGTGTGAGATTGGGCTGACCTCATTGCTCACTTTGGGGACTCTTGAGTCTTGGGTATATGCTGCCTCTGATTAAACACCCTAAAGAAAAGCCTGTCAGTTGACAGTTTCTGTCCATGTACACAGAGTTGGATTCATTTTCCTGACATCCCCTACCCCTTTTAAAATTGTAATATTCATATAAAATTAACCACTTTAAAGTTGAAAATCGGTAGCATTTAGTACATTCACAGTGTGCAACCATAACCTCCGTCTAGTTCCAGAACATTTTCATCACCCAAAAGGAAACCTGGTACGCATTAAACAGTTATTTCCCACTCCCCCCAGCCCTGGGGCAACCACTAATCTGCTTTTTGTCTCTATGGATTTACTTATTCTGTATATGTCATATAAATGGAATCATGCAGTATATGACCTTTTGTGTCTGGTTGCTTTCACTTAGCATGATATTTTCAAGGTTCATCCAAGTTATAGCATGTACCACTACTTCATTCCCTTTTTTGGTGGCCCTTTGTTTTTTAACCAAGAATCACCAGTCATTTGAGGAAAACATGCAAAATAGAAAAGAAACAGGAAAATTGATCTGAGCTGAAACAGACCAGTAGATGGTTTTGCTTGTTTTTAAAAGCATACTATTTAGTAATCTGCTAGATATTCAAGAAGATATGGCATCCATGAAACAATCAGTGTTGCCATCTGGAAGAAACTGTCAAAATAAAAAAAGCTCATAGAGATGAATTTTGTGTTTGCCAAGTTAAAAAATATTCCATAGATAGATCAGAAGATAAAGTCGAGAAAATCTTAACATAAAGCCAAAATACAGGCAAAAATTGATGCGGAAGAAGGAGACATAGAGGACCAATCCAGAGAACCATCATCTGCCAGAATTTCTGGGAAGTGAGAACAAAAATTGAAAGGAGAGAAATATTTAAAAGTATAAGAAGAAGAAAATTTCCAGGATCTAAAGAAGGGAGCATTCTTCGTATTGAAAGTTTCTACCCAGTGCTCAGACGAATAAAGAAAGACCCACGGCTAGAATTGTGACTGTGAAATTTCAGAAAAACAAGAATAGAGAGAAAACCGTAACAGTTTCTATGAGATACACGGGGTCTTCTAAAAGCAATGGGAATCAGATGTGTCATCCGCAACAGTGACAACCAGAAGGCAGTGGAGCAGCAATCTTCCCCGCCCTGAGGGAGAATGGTTTTGAACCAGATCTGTCATAGCAAAATACACTTGTTTTCAGATGTGCGAGGACTCCTGAAATTTTCTTTCCTTATACCTTTTCTGAAGCAGTTATTTACAGATGAAAATTTTTAAAAAAGGAAAATTTTCAAGAAATGGCTGAACTAACCTAGTAGTCCAATGAAAAGACTCATGTTACCTGTGCAACAGGAACTCTGTTTTACCCTGGAAAGTAGCCATCCCAGATTTGAACACAGATTTGGTGGGATCCAGGAAAAATTTATTTGGGAGTGGGAATAGGTAGATTCCAAGCAACAGATAAAATGAAGAAGCTGGAAAATAGTTGGAATACAGTGAAGAAACCATAGAACTTTTTACAAGGGGCAAGGGAATTAGAATTCCTACGCAAAGCAGAAAAACTATATGCAGAAAGTTGTAAGCCAAATACAAGTCAAACTCATAAGTGGCACAAGTATGAATAATTGGTGGTGACTGAATAGAAAATGTATTTGTGCCTAATGTATGAAGAATATCCTTCTTTATGGATAGTGGCTTTGGAAGCACAAGGAAGAAAGTGCAATTCTGGTCCTGTAAACAGTATTTTAAAGTTACAAAGGTAACTGATGGAAGGAATGAAAGTAGTAATTTAAATATAAAAAGGTTGGGCCTTGGAAGGGGTGCTAGGGAGTGGTATAAGTACACTAAATCTGCTAGAGAATTATGGGCATGCTTAATGAGGTTGGTGACAACCAAAAGAATTGGTGGAGATTTCTCCTGGGTAGGAAGACTGGGATGCTGGAGTGGGATGGCGTGGCAGGTATTGTTCCTTTTCATCAAAGTGCTTTTTTTTTTTTTTTCATCAAAGTGCTTTTTATGAGCCATTTGATTTTCTTTGTTCATTGGTAATTGGGATAGGTTAAGAACTTGTTGATTCCCAATAAACAAGTGTTTCTTTCCTGAGTGTCTTCCGTTGTTTTAACTTTTAGATAGATGCTGAGAGCAGGGGGGAAAATAGTTTGACCTCTACCATAAAATAATTCTAAGATCTCTTTGCCTTTAGTTTCTGCCATCGCTTTTTTTAGAGTGGTGAGAGAGGAGATATAAATAAATCTTTTTCTACTTGTATTTCATATTTTCTGATATATCCACTAAAAGTGCCACTTTGATTACCTTGGTCTGTTGAAAAACTTAAAGTAGCTTCTTCAGACTCCAGCCTGAACTCCTTGTTTCCCCCTTCTCTAACCCTTATGTTTGATTTTTGTCTCCTCAAACCTCCTGTAACCATCTCTGCCCTTCAGAACCCTCTGCAAACTCTCAGAGGACCTCTTGTCCTTCCTTTTTTAATTTTTTTTTTTTTTTTTTTTTGACCTTCCTCGGGAGCTGTATCTGGCCTCTTCCTGCATCCCCTAGAGGCCTGGAAGATCTTGGTGCCTGTCTGGGTTCTGGAGGAGAGTGTGGGTGTGCAGTGACAGGATCTAGTACTGGTGCTGGCATTGTTCCAGGTGCTTGCGAATGGCAGAAAAGGAAGTTGTTTCAAATTTCTGTCCTCAAGGAGCTTCCATTTCTGATGGAGTTTTCTATAAACAGAAAGGTTATAAAAATAGCGTTACAAGTTTTAAGCACAGCTAAGGCCAGCAATTGGTAGTTCTGTCTTTTAAAAATGTTCTTGGAGTCTATGGCTTTATTAGTAAGATATGCTAGCATCTGAGGTATCCTCTAGAGAAGAGTGGGAACATGAATGGTACTGCCAAGGTAGTGTTTGGTATTCCCTCTTACACGCCTCCTCACAGTAGCAGTAGCTACAAGAGGCAGAGCATTATTTGAAATCATTTTTGGACAAGGTGGGCTTATGGCTGCATGAACATGGTAGGAGATTTGGCTTTTAGTCCTACAGTGTGCGGTTCATTGGATGTCAGCTCCTGTCTGCATTTCTTTTGGTTTGGTTACTGGATATGACCTTGGTTCGTAAAAATGGTGGTCATCCTGCTTATATGGCACCCCCTGGAAAACTCTTAGAATTCTCATAGGGGCTTAACCAGCCCTTTGTACTAAGTACTTTCCAGAGGTATTTCGTTAAAATGTGCTTCCTAAAAGACAGGCTGGGATTTACTCTGTGATACTGTAGCAGGTAACGGATAGATGAGGATAGAGTGGACCTGAGTGGCCATGAGTTGATGTTGGAGCTTGGTGACGGGTACATGATTTTCATCATACTCTTCACTTTTATAGATGTTTGGAATTTTTCATAATAAAAAGTACCCTGGTGGTCAGGGATGGATGACTCATATTTTTGCTTTATTGTATTTTGCATATAGTTTTTATTTAGCGAGGTCTTTGGGGTTTTTTTGGTATTTATTTTAATGATCAGAGACAGAGTGAGTTAAGATTAGATGAGAGAAATCTTCAAATTTAATCAGATTTTTCAAAACATGAATAGCATGGGTGCCTTGATTATAAGTCAGCCCTCCTGCCATGGAGACCTGTAAAGAAAAAGTGAAAGGAAGCAAAGTTATGATCAGGAGCCAGAGAGCTGACCTCCTAGAAACTGAGAATATGTAGATGTGAAGTATGGGAGAAGTGAAGGCCCACCACTTAAATTAGACCGTAGGGGTGAGCCTTGCCTCAAGTCAGAGCCCTG
Source organism: Martes martes (assembly GCF_963455335.1). Lineage (NCBI taxonomy): Eukaryota > Metazoa > Chordata > Mammalia > Carnivora > Mustelidae > Martes > Martes martes. The sequence continues at coordinate 198,846,888 of NC_137888.1, read as the reverse complement.
GTGGGACCCTGCTATCACCATCATTGCTGCTGATTTTGTCCCATTCTAGGGTGATAATTCACCTATTCCTTTGTCTCTGTGCTTTAACCTTGTTTCTTCCTCTTATCCCTTTTAGTACTTCGCCTCACCCCCTACCCTCCAAGACCTGAATTCATCCATCTTGATCTCCTTAGGCTAGCTTTCCTATGTCATGTACCTTTCTACCCCAGACCCAAAAGCTCACCCACAATTCACTCCTTTCCTTCATCTCTGCTGTTTAGTGAATTACCACTAGTGTTTGTTAACAAATGTGATTGAACCACGAAGTGGCTTAACACAGGCTGAGGCATGGAGACCCATTCATGTAGCCTTAAAAATTTTCAGGCAGTTGGCAAGTAAGAATTCTAAATAAAAATTGAAACTACCACCTGTATTTTTTCAGGCCGTTGATGCTCACTGCCATCAGCTGCATCCTCCCTATGGCACTGGTAAGTGTGGGAAGGGCTGGTGACAGTTTTGGTGGGCTGCTGGATTTCTTTTTTCTGGGGGAAGGATCTATTTGCAAGCTGTGTTATTAACTTGTCCCCAAGGGCTGGACAGCTTCAACCAGCTGTAGGTGACTAAAAAGAGGAAGAAGCAACTGACTGTGCTCATGCGTTTCCTTGGGGAACTGTTGTTAAGAGCAGAGGCTACTCACTATGTGCCTTGATCCTTACATAAAATTAGCACATTCTATACATTATTGTGAATACTAAATGTACACTATCCAGGTGCTCTGGGATGTCAAGTAGCAACTATTACATTTCCCAAAACTCTTAAAACATTGTTTCTAAAGATGGATATTGGCTGTGTACTAGAAAGGGTCCAAAATGTATGTTCTTATGATTTTCTTCAGTAGCAAGGTTTATCTCGCTCTGGTATTTTAAGTTCTTTGTGGTCAGGAGATCAAGAAATGTTTGTTTCAATTATTAATATAAAATTCTGATAGAGATTTACAAAGAAATTTGTGGTTCTCGTTTACTAACAAACTTGAGGTGGGCTTGGGGACCTGTGATTTTAAAAATTGCTTTTACCATAGTCTGCTTTCTGCTTAGGGACCTAATGGAGAAAATATGCACAGTAAAGTTGAAACATGGGTTGGGACAGCACGCCACAGAATTGCTGAAGTATAAGCCAGTAGCCAAATTGCTGCTGGAATTACCTTATCTAAGGCCTTGAAATCCTGCTCCTGTTTCCTTGTAGTGAGTAGGTTGGAGGCCATGCAGATTCAGAAGTTTTATCTCATCAGGGTGGTCTCGACTTTAAGTGACAGTTGGATGTTTACACTGGTTCATTTCTTTAGTCTCTGAAGCCCTTAGAGCATGGAAGGCAGTGCCTCCAGAATATCTAATGAAATGCAGAGGTGGTAGCCTTCTATACTCTTAACCAGTGAGGAGCTCCTTGCTGGTAACTGCGGCTAAAGCATTCATGTACCCTTTATTACATCTCTGTGGGAAACATCTTAGCACCGTTGGCCCATATTCTAGATTTCCCACTAGTCCCTACTTCCCATCCCCCAGGCCCTACTTATGAAGTAGGGACGGAATTGTATACACACTTACTACATTGTTTATAAGAAACAGAAAGAAGAACTTAACTCTCCCAGCAGTTGTCTACTCCTTTAGGTTATCAATGCACAAGCGGTAACTACCGAACATGTTTTGAGGACCCATATCAGGGAAATAACTTTTAAGTGTCTGTCCCAAATATAGATTGTAGAAGATGAGTGAAGATTTTTGTCTGCAGCCTTTGGGAAATACTGATGACCAGCAGCAGTGTCCTTTCTGACATGCATGTAGCTAAGGTTTTCCTGAAACAAAGAACTGGAAACCATTCGAGGATGTTGGAATTATAAATGCAATGGCAAAACGAGGCCAGACTGGATTTGCAATGCAGAGCAGTGTTCAGGGTAAATGACCACGGAAGGTGATCCCGCGGGTTTTTTTTTTTTCAAGCTGGAAGGGAAGCTCCCCAGAGTTTCCAGAACTATTGTTGGTCAGGTTTGAGTGTATGGAGAGAGAGGGGAGGAAAAGGCAGGGAAGATAAGGCTGCTCTTGGCTTCTGTGCTCTTACCAAATCTTTGACTCTGGACCACCAGAGTCTTCAGGGCGTCCTTCAGTCTTTGATGAAATTTTTACCACTATTTGCCTTCCCTTCCCCACCTTGATCAGTCACATTCCCTTCACTAGCTCCTAGGAAAAATAAGAGGGGAGTTCTTACCTTTGGGGCTTCTGTTCACACTGAGCAAGGGTTAGCCACAACTGTGACGACTCAAAGACAGGCCTGAGGGCTGTGCTTTGTGGAATGGCAACATTTAAGGAGCAGAAAGACTAGGAGCAGTGTCCATTGGAACACTAAGAAGACTTGGTCTGGGAGGTTGAGAGAGAGCCACAGAGTATTGTAAAGTTACTGGCATTATAGATCTTTGTGGAAGTTATATCTGCTTATGCTGAAATTTACACTGTATGATCAGTTAACCTTTAGTCCAAACTATGTAGGGGAATTTTTCATTTTGAGGAGTAAGTAAAAGGTCAAAATGACTATTTGATACAGTAGCATAAAGGTCAGCATTTTGTTATTGTGACATTTGTTTATGCAAGTTACTGCAATTATGTTAAAAGTCCCTCCTGACTTACATTTTGAAAAATTAAAACAAAGAAGTTTAAGTAATTGTACAGTGGACTTCCATATAGCTACTAACAAGATTATACAGGTGCTAACCTTTTGCTACATTTGCTTTGTTACATATCTAGCCATCAACCAACCAATTTTATTTTTATGGAGATTTCTTAAAGTATTTATATTTCATTAAATTTGCCCATTTTAAAGTATACCATTAGATGAATTTTAATAAGTTTATGCAGCGATGTAACCATCACCACAATCTGAGTTATAGAAAGAACATTTTCATCATCTGGAAAGTTCCTTGTGTTTGTTAGCCAGTCCCCACTCAAAGCCGCAGGCAACTAGGGATCATCTTTCTTTCCCTATGGTTTTACCTTTTCCAGAAACTGCATATAAAGGGAATTGTACAGTATGTAATCTTTTGTGTCTGGCTTCTTTCAATGAGCACAATGTTTTTGAGGTTCATCCATGTCATATTACGTGTCGGTAGTGCTTTCATTTTTATTGCTGAATGATTTTCCATGTATGGATATATTACATTTTGTTTATCTATTCATTCATCAGTTGATGGACATTGGGTTGTTTCCAGTTTGGGGTGATTATAAAATATGCTGCCATGACCATTCTTGTCCAGGGCTTTAAATGGACATATGTTTTCATTTCTCTTGGATAGATATCTAGGAGTGGGATTGCTAGTTTGTATGGTAAGTGTGTGTTTAATGTTTTAAGAAACTGCCAAACTGTTTTCTGAGGTGAATGCTATTTTGGATTCCTGCCAGCGTTGTATAAGGGTTCCAGTTTCTCCACATCCTTGCTAGCACTTGGTATGGATAGTCTTTTGGATTATGTTCATTCTGTTGAGTATGAAGTGGTATCTTGCAGTTTTTATTGGCAATTCCCTTATGACTGATGATGTTAAGGATCTTTTCTTTTGCATATTTGTTCTTCATAACCTTTTTCAGGTCAAGTGTTAAGATCTTTTGCCCATTTTTTAAAAATTGGGTTGTTTGTCCTACTGAATTGCCCGAGTGTTTTATAGATCCTGAATTAAGTTCTTTATCAAATATATGATTTGTAATTATTTTCTCCTAGTCTCTGGCTTGTCTCTTCCATCTCTTCCAAGACATTCTTAATAATGTCTTCAAAGACTAAAAGTTTAATTTTAATGAAGTCCAGTTTATCAGTTTTTCTTTCAAGGATAGTGCTTTCGTTGTATCTAAGAAATCTTTACCTAACCCAAGGATGCAGAGATTTTTACGTTTAAATCTGTGAACTATTTTGAGTTCCTTTTTGCGTGCGGTGAAGTCTCTAAGTTCCATGGTTTGTTTTTGTATAATGATATTTGGCTATTCCAGAACCATTTGTTGAATGTTTCCTCTACTGAATTCCTTGGCACCTCTGTATAAAATTAACCTTAAATGTCTGAGTTTACTTCTGGATTTATTCTGTTTCATTGATCTCTCTGTTTCTAAGCCCATACATACTTCATTGTCTTTATTACTGTAGATTTATAGTAAGTTTTGAAGTCAGATAGTATAAGTCCTCCAAATTTGCTCTTTCAAGATTGCTTTGGATATTGTGGGTCTTTTACCTTCTACAGATTTTAGGATCAACTTTTAATTTGTGCCCTCTGCCCCCCCAAAAACCCCTGCTTTGATTTTGATTAATTTTGATTGCTCTGTTCAGTCTGGAGCTGTGTTGTTCTGTCTGGTGGCTATGGCCCCGTGTAGCCATTGGGTATTTGAAATGTGGCCAGTTTGAATTGGCATGTGCTATAATTTTAAAATATACAGTGTACTTTGAAGACTTACGTGAATAAAAGGATATGAAATAAAATAGTTCATGAATAATTTTTGTGGATTACATGTTAAAAATATTTAGATGTATTAGTCTAAATAAAGTATATTATTAACACTTCACCTGTTTTAAATTTTAGTTTTCATTTGTTTGCCGCTGTATAGAAATACATTTGGTTTTTGTATATTGACTTTGTTATCTTACTAAATTCATTTATTAGTTCTAGTAGTAGTTTTAGTAGTAGTTTTGTACATTTGTTTAAGATTTTCTGAATAAATAGTCATTTTATCTAGAAATAGTGACAGATTTGCTTCTTCTTTTTCCAATCTTTTATTAAGGTATTTTATGTCTCCCCACCCCCCTTTATCTTACTGCCCTGGCTAGGACCTCCAATAGATGTTAAATGGTGAGGGTGGTCATCTGTACCATTTTCCTGATAGTAGCATAGTAGCATTCACAGTTTCATCATTGAATGTAATGCTTTTCATAGATGCCCTATATCAGATTCAGCAGTTCATTTTTTTACTGATTTGCTGAGAATTTTTATCTTGAATGAATATAGAATTTTGTCAAACAGGTTTTGTATAACACAAATGATCATTTTTACACCTTTATTTTGTTAATTCAGTGAATTACAATAGGAGCTTTCAAATGTTAAATCATCTTTCCATTCCTTGGATAAGCCTCATTTCATTATGCTGTATTGTCCTTTTTCTATATTGCTGGATTTAATTTGCTAAAATATTTGGATTGATTTTTGTGTCTGTTTATAAGGGATACTGGTTTGTAATTTTCTTTTTGTTATATTTTTGTCAGATTTTTTTTTTTAAGATTTTATTTATTTTTTTGACAGAGAGATCATGTAGGCAGAGAGGTGAGGGGGGTTGGGGGGGTGGTGTGTGCAGGCTCCCTGCTGAGCAGAAAGCCTGGATGCAGGGCTCAGACCCTGAGATCATGACCTGAGCTGAAGGTAGAGACTTAACCCACTGAGCCACCCAGGTGCCCCGTCAGATTTTTTGTATCTGAATTATGTTAGTCTCATAAAATTAATTTGGGAGTAGTATTACTTTCTCGAGTTTCTGAAAGTATTTAAGATTAGCGTTGATTAAGTTCTCTAGTAAAAAGTTGTGGGCATGGAATTTTGTGAGAAAATTTTTGATTATGAATTCCATGTCTTTAATAGATACAGTTATTCAGTTTTTTTTTTCCATTTTGTGTCAGTTTTGCTAAGTAGTGTTCAAGGAACTTGTCACTTTCACCTAAGATATGAAATTTATTAAAAATAGATTATCGATGGGGTGCCTGGGTGGCTCAATGGGTTAAGCCTCTGCCTTCGGCTCAGGTTATGATCCCAGGGTCCTGGGATCGAGCCCCACATGGGGCTCTCTGCTCAGCGGGGAGTCTGCTTACCGCCCCCCCCCATCCCCCCGCCTGCCTCTCTGCCTACTTGTGATCTCTGTCTGTCAAATAAATAAATAAAATCTTTAAAAAAAATAAGATTTTATTTATATGCAAGAGCTCTCACACCTGTTGCAGGGGTGGGGCGGGGGGGGGGGTGGGACAGGGCCAAGCAGAAGGAGAGAATCCACAAGTAGACTCCTTGCTGAGCTCGGAACCCAGCATGGGGCTTGATCCCAAGATCATGACTTGAGCTGAAGCCAAGAGTTGGACACTTAACTGACTGAGCTACCCAGGTGCCCCCCCCCTTTTAAAGATTTATTTGTATGGTCTTTTTCTAGTTTCTTAAGGGGACTTTATGTCATTGATTTTTATATTGTTTTCATAGTATAAACATTTACAGTTATAAATTACCCTCTGGAATCATGTTAGCAGGATCTCACCCAGTTCTTACTGTGGTATTTTCATTATCATGTAGCTCAAAACATTTTCTAATTTCTCTTGTGATTTCTTCTTTGACACACAGGTTGTACGGTAGTATGTTCTTTTTTTTTTTTTTTTTAAGATTTTATTTATTTGATAGAGAGATCACAAGTAGGCAGAGAGGCAGGCAGAGAGAGGGGGGGAAGCAGGCTCCCTGCGGAGCAGAGAGCCCGATGTGGGGCTCGATCCCAGGACCCTGAGATCATGACCTGAGCTAAAGGCAGAGGCTTAACCTGCTGAGCCACCCAGACACCCTCAGAAGTATGTTCTTTAATTTCCAACTATTGCTACAAGAAAGGGCATCCTTGGTAGAGAATAGTTGGCTAAGTGTATGAGGGTGCTAGTGTCACTTGGTCTAATGCTGGACTCCAGGGCACAGTGGTTCTGATGACTCTTCCACTAAGGGCTTAAGGTTTGTCTCATCAGTACTGGAAAACACTGATGGGTTTTAAACAGGGTGGGAGCTGATCCTGGCAAGATGTGAGAGCTCTGTAAGAGCTGTTTAGTATTATTACTTTTACATCAGGGTTTCAGGAAGGTCCTGAACTCTCCTGAACTGTCTGGACCTCTCCTGACTGGAGAGGTCCTGACTGGAGAGGTCCAGACAGTAGTACTGATAGGTTGTTAATTTCTTGAGCAAAACAGTCCAGCAAAGGCTCATCTTGATTCTACTAAAAGATTCTGTTCTCCACAATTGAAAACGTACAGAAGAATGGAAGACTCCCCAGCTGTGAACTATTGACTCTAATAGATTCAGAGGGATTGCTGAGCCCTAAGAGCATCAAACAGTAATGGTGTGAATACTCAGGAAATTCTTTCTTGAGAGCGTTCAGCTGTTTGCACTTTGAGAAAGATAGATTTTTATTTTTAATGCTTTAATATCATCCACAAGGTTTTCCCTGGCCCTCTTGTCAAAGACTTAAATATTGGCACCCCTGCACCCCCTCCCACATCTTTTTTTGCCCCCAAATCGCCATGTTTGCTTCCTCTGAGATACTACTGGGACATGTGTACAGTCTGTTCTGTTTAAGATTTTATTTATTTTTGTGAGAGAGAGAAAGAGAGAGCTCTTGCCCAAGCACGAGCAGGAGGAAGGGGAGGGGCAGAGAGAGAAGCAGATTCCCCACTGAGCAGGGAGCTGGATGCGGGACTCAATCCCAGGATCCTGGGATCATGACCCAAGCCAAGGCAGATGCTCAACCGACTGAGCCACCCAGGCGTCCCCAGTTCTCTCTTGTGACCCCAAATCAAGGATGAGGTGGCCTCCCTGCTGGGACTACTTTTTTTTTTTTTTTTAAGATTTTTATTTATTTGACAGAGATCACAAGTATGCAGAGAGGCAGGCAGGGGTGGGGGGAAGCAGGCTCCCCGCCAAGCAGAGATCCCAAGGCAGGGCTCAATCCCAGGACCCTGGGATCATGACCTGAGCCAAAGGCAGAGACTTTAACCCACTGAGACACCCGGGCACCCCCCCCTTTTTTTTTTAATTTTTAAAAAAGATTTTATTTATTTATTTGTTAGAGCATAGAGCATAAGCACTAGCAGGGAGAGGGGCAAAGGCAGGAGGAGAAGCAGGCTTCCCGCTGAGCAAGGAGCCAGATGTGAAACTGGATCCCAGGACCTTGGGATCATGCATGGCCTGAGCCGAAGGCAGACGGCAGACACTCAACAACTGAGCCACCCAGGTGTCCGATGGGTCTACTACTTTTAACATAAATTCTTCTAGGTACTTTTCCTCTACCCCTGTGCTGTTTTTGCCGGAGAGCCTTTTAGAACCTGACTTCCCTGTAGATTCTATGGTGCCACTGTAGGGCAAGGCACAGTCACACTGCATTTTGCTTAAATTAATGGTCTCTGAGTTCCTTCAGGTTTATAATGGATTATTGAAGGAAAGTCCCTGATTTTCAGTGATAAACTGTGGACATAATATGGGCCGTTTTCACACCTCCATCTGTGATGTGGGGATCACAGTAGCACTTCCTGCAGAAGGCTGGTGGGAGGTGCATATGGCTGACACACGTGTGCCTCTTGTATGTATTGATGTATTTTTGGCTGTTGGGAAGGAGAGATTCATATCACTCCACTATCAGTTTCATGAAGTGCAAGAGGTACCCTCTTTTCACATAATCTCTTCTCACCAAAACTCAACTCTGCTAGGATACTCTGAGTTGGTCATTAGTGGACTTGCAGTCATTAATAAAATTTCTGTCTTAACAGAGGGCCATGTTTTGCATAGGTGGGTTGCATGTGGTGTGCGAATTTGGAGGTTTTGTTGCTGCTGTTAAGTGCTGTTCAGATCAAAGGATCAGACTAGGTAGAGTGCTAAAATTCTGTTTCCTAAGAAAAGTTGAGTTCCATTTTGAAAATCCACAGATTAAAGACATGATGTCACTTAATGATTGGCATCTGTTGAGTGGTCACCCTCTGTCCAGTCCAGTTCTAGGCTCTGTGGATCTGTGAGAAGCAGCCTGGCGCCTGTTTTTAGCTCCCAGGCTCCACCCAAGCCATCTGTGGTGAGAAGGTGGGGATAGCTGCTGGACATGGTGAGGACTCTGGGTGGTTAAGTGCCTTTGTCAAGACCTAATAGCCACAACATGCCAAGACATTTAGAAGTCAGGACAGAAAATGGTGTAGGACTGATTGGGCCCCATTAGGTAAGAGGTGATAGAAAAGACTCTGTTAGGAGGTCATCCAAAACAGTATCACTACCAGTCTTGCTTTTTTTTTTTTTTTAATCGTAGTCAGAAGCTATACTCAAAGCAGTTATTTAACTTTAAGCCATATGTTGGTTTCTGTTTTCATTTTGTGATAGTGGTTTGCTATAGATAAATAGCTTTGTTATGGCTACAGTTAGAAGAAATGTCAGTTACAATTGAGGAATCCAAGACCTGAAGTCTCTATGGTCCTCAAAAGGAAAATACTGTAGCAACATGTATGAGTCAGGTGGCTGTTACCTTGCATGGAAGGGATGTGGGGACACCCACCTTTAGTGAAGTGTGCTATCTTGAGAACTTGGTTTTCTCAAGATGTACCTGGGCTGTAGGACAAAAAGGCATTCATCACTGCACTTTGACATAGCATCTGACACTGAGTATACACTGGGACATGTCCTTGTTTAGCAAGTATGCTCCTGTTTCCTTTCAGGAGTGACTTGAGCTCTGGGGCCAGGGATCACATGTTGGTCACTGTGTCTTTCCCCCTGCAGTTCTTACCTGTGGACCAGCTGCCTTACGGTTCCTTGGTAGCTTCTGTGTAAAGACTCAGTCCAGTGGGCAGAGGACCAGGGTTCTACGTGTCCTCTTGGCTCTCTGGTCTGAAGTGTGCTCCTTGTTTCTCCTTGATTCAGTAGCACCTCGTGCTCCGTGCTGCTCTCTCTAGGAAGCCTGATCTAGACCTACAGACACAACCATATCTTCTGTGGCCCTACCCTAGTCTTGACAACCTCAGGGTGTTCCTTTCTGTAACTAGTCCGCTTCCCCTCCCCACCCCTTTTTTTTAGCAAGAGAGAGTGAGACCAAGTGAGCATGAGCGTGAGTGAGCTGGGGAGGGGCAGAGGGAGAGAGAGAATCCCAAACAGGCTTTCCATTCAGTGCAGAGCCAGACACAGGGTTCTATCTCATAACGCTGAGATCATGACCTGAGCTGGATTCAAGAGTGAGATGCCTAACTGACTGAGCCATCCAGGTGCCCTAGTCTGCTTTCCCTATTAACCAAGATATTGTGGCTATAACATGTACCTGCTATCTTACTACTGGCTTCTTTGCCCTAAATTAAAATGTGAATTTTTTATGTCGATAACTTATTTCTGTAACATCCTTTTCAATGACTGCATACTAAATCATTGCATGGATCTGTCATATGTTATTTATCTAGTTCCTTTTTGTTGGACATTTAGATTATTTTTAATTTTTTGCTCTGGTAAAACATTGCTGTACACATATCTTTTATGATTTCCTCAGAAAAATTTACAGAAGTAGAATTGCTAGCTCAGAGCACCTTCTGGGGCTCTTTGATAGCCACAACCAGCGTGCTTTAAAATGTAGGGGCCACAAAAGCTGTCCATAGGCTTTTAAATCATACTTGTGATCAGGGCTCATTGGTTGCCAGGAATTTGGAGATTTTAAGCAGGGGTATTTTGATTTGCTGGATTTATACAAGAAGTGCAAGCCTGAAGATTTTCTGCAAGTGACAGGCCTAACTAGAGGTGCACTTTCCATGTGTGGCCTCCTACAGCAGCTTGAGGGAACATAGGCCACATCAGGGAACACACAGCTCTTCTGCTTCAGTCGAATGCTGGGTTGTTACTATAACAGGGTGTTTTTACTTCAGCTTCAAATCAGACTAATTTCTTAGAAGTGTCATTAATGAAAACAAAAAAAAAGTCAAAGAGATCCAGGAAAGATTATATTAATATTATCACTAAGATTATAAAGTCTTTTTTTTTTAAGATTTTATTTATTTGTTAGACAGAGATCACAAGTAGGCAGAGAGGCAGGCAGAGAGGAGGAAGCAGGCTCCTTGCTGAGCAGAGTCCAATGCGGGGCTTGATTCCAGGACCCTGAGATCATGACCTGAGCCAAAGGCAGAGGCTTTAACCCACTGAGCCACCCAGGCATCCCATAAGAGTCCGAATTTAAAAAATGAAGCAGAGAACCAAGAGGAAGCATTTGGAAATCAAACCTGGGCCTGCTGTAGACATGAATGCATGCACTTCTCAAAATGTGGAGTTCTCCGAAAGAAACAACAGTTGTAATTTGATTTTTTTTCCCTTTCTTCTTTCTAGGTATCTCATTCAGTTGCTAAACTTATATTAGTTAATTTCCACTGGCAAGTTGCAGAGATATTGGACAGGTAAGGTATTTTGGGGGAAGAGAGGTGGCATCGCCCATAGCTTCTTTCTCTGCCCATCCACGCAGTAGTGATTATTGTTTATGTTTTGGAGTATACTTAACAATGTGCATATTATATAGTTAAAACATTGGATCATATTGCATATCTTTTTTTCTCTCAATACCTGGCAAACATTTTCCCATGACTGCATCATATTCTTTCTATCTCAGTTTTATTGCTGGCTCAGTATTTCATCATGTAGACATCCCATGCTTTTTCCAAACCCCTGTTGTCAGCGAAATTAGTTCGGTTTTTTAATGCTGTTGTGAATTTGTATCAGTGCCCTTCTATATAACATTTGCCAACATCTCCATTTGTTTCTTTTGGATATATCAAGTGAGAAATGGAACATTCTTTTGAATCCAAAAGAAGCAAATGGAGATGTTGGCAAGTGTTCTTCAGAAAAGATAGGCCAGCTTACCACCAGAGCCAGACCTCTCGAGGCGTAGACCTTGGAGTCTCAAGATGTCTTGGAAGTGGTCAGGAGGAGGGGTTCCTCTTCCTGCTGCCCCTTTTTGGGAGGAGTCCCTGTGCCCTGCCTGCAGAGGCATGTGCTTCTGTCTAGTGTAGGGTTTCTCACCCTCAGCATCCATGCCCTTTGGGGTTAGATAATCCTTTGTTGTGGGGGCACTGTTCTGTGACTTGTAAGAGGTTTGGCAGAGTCTCTGGCAAAATCCATTTGAAAAGACAAAATAACAATAAAAAATGAGCAAAAGACAGAACAAGCATTTCACACAAAAGAAGGCACAAACAGCCATTAACATGAAAAGATGCCCAACCTCCATAGTAATCTGGGACACTGAAGTTCACACCCCAAGCCTTTGAAATCAAAAATGTTTCCAAGTAACCCCTGGAGAACAAAATTGTCACTAGTGAGAATCACTGGTCTTGTCCCTGCCCTTTCACACACCAGTGAGTCTTCTTTTGTATGGCATGATCTGTTTATCTGCAGAGGAAGGTCCTGCCTCTCCTCCTCCAGGCTACAACATAACTGGGATGGCTGTACCTGCTGGAGCGGCTCAGCCCACTCGGGAAGGAGCAAGTGCGCTCGTGATTTCACTGCTACACTCTCTCACTCTCTATCCCCCAGAGCCGGATACATTTAGATAGACTTTTAAGTGAACTTTCACTGTCTGCACTGCTGTTTCTACTACCCAGAATTCTGGATCTGTGTAGGTTCCAGCAGTGGGGTATCTCTCACTGTTCAAACTCCATAGCCTAACCTGGGAATGGACAAGATGGCTGAAGATAGTAAGAATATGGTGTAAGAAAGTAGGAATAAAAGCAGTGGAAGGAGGCATTTTGACTAGGTGGAATAAGGAAGTCATGTATAGGAGACATTTTTCCCTGCTCAAGTTCCTGGATTCTGGGTAATGTGTTTTCTTGGGCTTTGTGTGATACTTTGATTGCCACATGATAATTGTTTTTATTTTTATTATTTTTTAAGCTTTACGTATTTATTTATTTTAGAGCGAGAGTGCGTGTGAGCGGGGTGGGGACAGAGGGAGAGGGAAAGAATCCAAGCAGACTCCCCACGGAGCCTAATGTGGGGCTCTAAAGATCTGAGTAGGATACTTAACCTACTGAGCCACCAAGCACTCCTGGTTTTATTTTTAAATGTATGTATTCCATACCTCATTCCAGAAAGGAATTAAATTTTTATTATGTTTCTTTTCCAAAAATATATGTATGTGTACACACGTGTGTGATGTGTGTAGGTTAAGGAATGATAAAGTAAAACTACTTAAGTGTCCACCCAAAATAAGAAACCCTCTGATCTTTACTTAGAAGCCTCTGATGGCAGTGTCTGCCTGGCCACACCCCCTTCCTTCCTCTCCAAAGCAACCAGTATCTCGAATTGGGTATTGATCATTTTCTTATTTATTCTTTTTTTTTCTAAGATTTTATTTATTTATTCGACAGGGGGTGGGGGGAGAGAGAGAGAGAACAAGCAAGAGGAGCAGTAGAGGGAGAGAGAGAAGCAGGCTCCCTGCTAAGCAGGGAGCCTGATGCAGGGCTCAATCCTAGGACCCTGGGATCATGATCTGAGCCAAAGGCAGACACTTAAACAAATGAGCTACCTAGGCACCCCTTCTTAGTTATTCTTAAATTATATAACCTTTAGTTTTGTATGGTTTTGTGTTTTTGTTTTTTTAAGTAGGCTCCATGGAGCCTAGCACTGGGCTTGAACTCAAGACCATTGAGATCAAGACCTGAACTGGGATCAAGAGTTGGACGCTTAATCGGCTGAGCCACCCTGGCACCCCTAGTTTTGTGTGTTTTAGAACTTTATAGACATGGAATCATGCTGTATGTGTCCTTCAGCTTTTAAAACAAGGCTGCATTTTATGACATCATGTCCATATTCCTGTCAAAAACCATTTGTGAGGGACGCCTGGGTGGCTTAGTTAGTCAAACAGCCTTCAGCTCAGGTCATGATCTCAGGATCCTGGGATCGAGTACCGCATCGGACTTCCTGCTCAGCCGGGAGTCTCCTTCTCCCTCTGCCTGCTGCTCTCCCTGCTTGTGTGTGTGTGTCTCTCTCTCTGACAAATAAATAAAATCTTTTAAAAAAAATTTATGACTTCTAGTTTTTTGCTGTTACAAATAATGCAGCTCTGAAAACTCTTGTGCATGACTCCTAGTGTCATATGTTTTCCTACCGTTGAGTATAGAAAGTGAGGATATCTGTTGCTTAGCTTTACTAACTGGCAGAATGTTTCCAAAGTGATTGTACTGTGTTACATGCCCACCAGCGGTATATGAGTGTTCCTGATACTGTCAGAGTTGAAGTTTTACAGTCTGGTGGATATAAATGACATATAATTGTGTCCCAGATTACTGTGTTTCATGTTAAGGGGCATTCGTGGTTTCTTTTCTGCAAAATGCTTGTTCTGTCTTTGCCCATTTTTTATTATTATTTTGTCTTTTCAAATGGACTTGGAGGAAGTTTTCTTTTTATTTATTCTGAATATCGGTCTTTTGCCAATTATATATGTATTAAATTATCTTGCATTTACAGCCTGGCTTTTCACTTTATGGTGTGTTCCGATGAACTGAACTTCTTAAATGTAATATAATTTGTCAGAGTTTTTCTTTATGCTTTGCATTTTTTAAAGTTTTTATTTGAGTAATCTGTACACCCAGCATGGGGCTTGGACCCACAACCCCCAGATCAACAGTCATATGCTCTACCAACTGAGCCAGCCAGGTGCCCCTGCATTTTCTTTGTCTTAATATAGTCTTCCCTATTCTGAAGATAGCGATATTTCCAGAAAGGAATTGAAAACAGACATGGACCTTCATAAGTATTTTTCCTACGGTTTGGTGTCTTTGAATCAGGGTTATTATTCTCATACCAGTTGAGGGCTAAAAAAATTGAAAAAGATGGGGCTCCTGGGTGACTTAATTGGTTAAGCATCTGCCTTCAACTCAGATCATGATCCCAGAGTACTGGGATCGAGCCTGCTTCTCCCTCTCCCCCTGCTGTTCTCTTTACTTATGTGTGTGCTCTCTCTCTCTTTCTCTCTGTCAAATGAATAAATAAAGTCTTTTTTAAAATATAAAAAATAAAATAATAAAAAATTGAGAGAGAGAACAGTATTTAAGGTAAAAGGAAGCTAGGTACTGTCAGAAGGTAAGTAAAGACACTTAAGTGTAACCACAGCACTTGTTGGTCTATCTGGTTTTATTCAGAGGTTAAAATGTTTGTCTGTTTTTGAATCCCTTTATTTCTGCTTTTTTGTTTTGTAGATACAAGTCTAACTCTGCTCAGCTGCTCGTCGAGGCTCGAGTTCAGCCTAGTCCCTCAAAACATGTGAGTGTCTCCCACTTGAGCAAGGCTTCTCCTGACACACATGGCTCTTGCTGTGGCTTATGGTGTTAGTGAGAACCATCTTGCTTTGTTTATAGTACAACATGCCTGAGATTTTTGTTCCAATATGGGCCTAAATCTTCCATTTCCATTTTAAAGAGTTTCCTCATGGATGAAGAATAAATCATTGCCAGTCCTGGGGCCTTCTCCAGCCTCACCTTCCTCTTTACACTTACATACAGCCTGTACTCCAGTCCTGCTGAGTTCCTTGGTTTTCCCAAGCTCACCGCACACCTCTTTGACTCTGCTTGTGCCGTTCCTGGCCTGGAATGTCCCGACCCTGTCCCCATCTTTGCTGTGGGAATAGAACTCATCTTTTTTTTTTTTTTTTTTAAGATTTTATTTATTTATTTGACAGAGAGATCACAAGTAGGTAGAGAGGCAGGCAGAGAGAGAGGGAAGCAGGCTCCCCACTGAGCAGAGAGCCCAATGCGGGGCTCGATCCCAGGACGCTGAGATCATGACCCAAGCCGAAAGCAGAGGCTTAACCCACTGAGCCACCCAGGTGCCCCTAGAACTCATATTTAAAGACCCATCTCTCACAAAGCCTGTGATCTCTTCTCTCCAAACACCTCTAGTCATGTCTTGAAATCTTTACCTGCATGATGTAACGATTCACTTATCTTCCTCAGCTCCCCTCTCAGACTGTGTGCTTTATGGTTAGGAACCATATCTTACAATGCATAGCAATGTCCTTTGTATTTAGGAGTTTGACAAACATTTGTCACGTGAGTAAAGGCCATGTTGAAAGCGCTCTTTAGGAGGGAGAATCGGGGTTCAAATTAGTACACAACTTCTGTAGCTCTTAGGAGAAAATTTCCAGAAGCATATTGGATAAACATGAGAATACAGCCTTTTTCCTCCAGTTGCTTTTTGTATTCCCAGTGAACTAACCAGAACCTAATGTAAACCCATAGTGGACTTCTCCATCAGTTTGTGGCTTGGGCCAAGGGTCCCGCATTGTCTTTGCCGGTTCATGTAGCATGGCATAGATTCTGGAGTTCAAGCTTTGCTGTTATTTGCCCAGGTCCTGGAAGGTTTCTACCCTAGTAGGAGCCTTCCTCTTCCCTCTAAGTTAGTTGTATATGATATCTTGCAGTGTGGTAAGGATGAGTTGTGAGTTAGTAAAAACCATGAAGCTTTATGTTTTGGGCATACGTGTGTGGGAAAAGCACTGTCTTTGACAAGTAAACCTGCTGTTTGGGCTTGTTAGAAGCTTCACATGCTCAGCTCAGTCTCTGAGAACCTCTGTGGTGGCAGCTCTGTGTACCGAATGGTGCGGTTTGTAAAAGAAACCCAGTAGCCTCTGAAAGCAGAAGTTGGATTGAATGACCTTTAAAGACCTTGGCAATTTGGAAATCCAGTGTTTTGCAGCCTGACATTATAAACTACTGTAAGTTCTCCTTTCAGCCTTCCTCTGCCTCTCTGAATCCTAGTGATTATACAAGCCCAGCTCATGTGCCACCTTCTTCAGGAAGCCTTCCTGACCTGTGCTTTCTGTTCAGAACTTTTGGGACCCACAGAGCCCACACATTGCAGTTGAGTTCTGACACGTGTTGCAGGGTCAGGCTCTCCTCCCATGCACCTAGCTGCGTCAGGCGCCCCTGTGGCCTCCCAGGATCTGAAGGCTCCTCTTCACTCAGCTGACTCTGTTTCTCCCCAGGTTCCCACGGCCCACCCCCCTCACCACTGCGCAGTGTGTATGCAGTTTGTGCGCAAGGAAAACCTACTTTCTCTGGCTTGTCAGCACCAGTTTTGCCGTAGCTGCTGGGAGCAGCACTGCTCAGTACTCGTCAAGGACGGCGTGGGTGTGGGTGAGTCTGCTGCAGAATTTGTAAAAGGCTGCTGTGAAGTATTTATCTTCCACTTTGCCCTTGCAGGTACTCAGGTCAGCTGCGTGTTTTCTTCTGAGCCTGATAAGGGTTTTTATTGTCAGAACCATTAGTTTCTAAAAACATCAGGCTGAACAGTGGTACGATTTTCCCTAGTCCTGAGCAATGAGAGGATTAAGGCTATTATTTGGGCATATGTGTGAATGTTGGTGTGAGTGCAAGGTGAACTTTTGGGAGAACTCTCCTTTAAGCTGCCTACCACATCTTGATGCCCCAAGTGGGAGCCATAACTCAGAAACCCTCAGAGAATCCTGCTATTTAGGTAGCATAACACAAATCAGGTTTTGTGACTGGTTATGGGAGTGGTTTTTTGTACTATGACTTTGATGGTATCAGATCTCAGTTAGCATCCCACTAACAGTATCTGCAGAATCTCATAGTGTTGGGTGGTGGTCACTTGCACGTAATATTAAATGTCACAAAATGAAATTGTTAGTCAAGAACCATATAGGATTTTTAAAGATTAACCTCTACATTCCATGGGGGTCTTGAACTCACATCCCCAAGATCAAGAGTTGCCTGCTCTACCAACTGAGCCAGACAGATGCCCTAAGAACCATAAAGGATTTTTTTAGATGATACTGCTTTTTTAGTGGTGCTGTTTGTGGTATATGTGTAATTTGAGATAAATTTTAGTTGTGTCACTGCAAATATGTTAATCTGTCTCTCTCTCTCTTTTTTTAAAGATTATTTATTTATTTATTTGACAGAGAGATCGCAAGTAGGCAGACAGGCAGGCAGAAAGAGAGGGGAAGTAGGCTCCCTGCTGAGTAGAGGGCCCGATGCGAGGCTCAATCCCAGGACCCTGAGACCATGACCTAAGCCAAAGGCGGAGGCTTAACCCACTGAGCCACCCAGGCGCCCCTCTCTCTCTCTTTTTACAATAA
This sequence comes from Martes martes, assembly GCF_963455335.1. Lineage (NCBI taxonomy): Eukaryota > Metazoa > Chordata > Mammalia > Carnivora > Mustelidae > Martes > Martes martes. Next base: position 198,829,024 of record NC_137888.1, on the reverse strand, counting down.
ATTCTGTGACTTCAAGGATTTCCTATATAGAATCTGAATTTGTTGGGTGAAGGGTGAACTCAGTGGGGAAGTACATTACCATCATGTCTTTCGCAGTGCAGTTATCCGTCATGTTTTTGTTCAACAGGAGTCTCTTGCATGGCTCAGGACTGTCCACTCCGAACACCAGAGGACTTTGTGTTTCCATTGCTGCCCAATGAAGAATTGAGAGACAAATACAGGCGCTACCTCTTTAGGGACTACGTGGAGGTATGACCAGCCCCTGTCGTTGCACGTCTGTCTTCCTGGACCTACCTTGCATCTCGTGCTCACCACAGTCACTTTGTAGATGAGGCTGCCATTTGGTGCTACAATTTGAAAAAAGAGCTCCGTGGTTTTTACAAAGTGGAGAAACCACTAGAGTGGTAGTGAGGAACTCAGGGCCTGGAGTCAGGCTGACAGTGATGTGAATCCCAGATCTGTTACTCCTCACTGTGTAGCCTTCCACCCTTGATTTGGTTTTCTTGGTTTTCTCTGGTAGAATGGTCAGGCCTCCTCCCCTTCCACACAGTTGCTTAAACAAACTGTTGTATGTCAGGGGATGAACACGGGTCAGGGCTGTCTCAGGAGCTGCTGTTGCATTTGGTTCACTGGGTGATGGTAAAGCACAGGGAAGGGGTATTGGTTCTTTTTTTTTTTTTTTTTAAATATTTATTTATTTATTTATTTGACAGACAGAGATCACAGTAGGCAGACAGGCAGGCAGAGAGTCAGGGGAAGCAGGCTCCCCACTGAGCAGAGAGCCCAATGTGGGGCTCGATTCCAGGACTCTGGGATCATGACCCAAGCCGAAGGCAGAGGCTTTAACCCACTGAGCCACCCAGGCACCCTGAAGGGGTATTGCTTCTTGTGCACTTTGAAAACTTGTTCAGGATTCCATCATGGTCAGTTTTGGATTCCCTCCCCTCCTTTGGGCTCTGGTTCGGGCTTGCAGCCTTGGTGCAGCATAGTTCTCATCGTTTTTGCCGCTTGTGCCTGAGCTGACCAGATTGACTGACAGGCCGGGTGTTCTCATGCATGGGCTCGGGATAAACAGTGCCTTGTGCCCTGTGCTATTTGCTGCCTTTGGTACATGCATGAGGGTCATTGAGCCTCTCAGAGCTTTTGTTTTTGTTTTTAGGTAAAATTGGTGTGTAACGTTATATTGGTTTCAGGTATACAACATAATAACTCAATATATGCTACAAAGTGACCACCAAAGTAAATCTAGTAACCTCTCACCATATAATTGACCCCCTTCACCCATTTCACACACCCTATTCCCCCTTCCTCTTCTGTTCTCTGTATCTTTGAGTTTTGTTTTGTTTTGTTTTGTTTTAAGATTCTGCATAGAAGTGAAATCATACCATAGTTGTCTTTCTCCATCTTATGTCACTTAGGAATAATACTTCAGATGCACAGCTCACTGGGCTATGTTCCTTTCCAGACCTGGTGCCTGTGTACTTTCATCTCACAGACACAGTTTTATATGACAATCTAGCTTTAGATCATTCTAGTGAGTTGCTACCTAGTTTTAGCTAAATATTCATAGGTCTTCAATATCTGCCTGATGCTGTTCTTTGTGACATGCTTCCTGAATTCCTGTAGCCCTTTGATAGAAGTCATCGGCTGGAAGGACAGAAGGTGTTTGCGCTCTCAGGGAAGTCTGATGTGGAAGCAGTGACTAGGGGATGTCCTCATTGTTTCTCCTTGGTGTGTTCACAGAGTCATTACCAGCTCCAGCTGTGCCCTGGTGCAGACTGCCCCATGGTTATTCGGGTACAGGAGCCTAGAGCTCGCCGAGTACAGTGCAATCGGTGCAACGAGGTGTTCTGGTAAGAGTGAGTGCGGGCGCTGAGCATCCCTGGGCTTCCACCTTGTCCTCCGAAGCACAACTGCCATTGCTGTGGGTGAGGGTGGGGCTGAGAAAGACAGGGTCTATGAGCCTAACCAGCAGCTCTGCTCCAAGTGGGCCGGGTATATACCCAGCATCTCACATTCCACGGGATGTTTGATCATGCTCAGTCCAGAAACAAGAGTGGCACAGATTCTCAGAGAATGTGCTGTGGTTTATATTATGAGACTTACGGCACCAAGATGTGTCTTTGTGGGTTGTATGTGCCTGCACAGATAATCATGTGTTACTGTGTTTGAAAGCTACAACCTTCGGTATTTGAATCTTTCTCCATCTTGGCCTTTGTAGGCTAATTTTATAACACTATAATTCATAAAGGTAGTTTATGTCTGGGGTTTACTACATTCAGTAGGTGGGGGTATAGCTAAAGTGTACTGAAGACTTACCATGAGAAAGACACTATTCTGATCACTTTACGTACATTGTCACAGCTGTATGTTATAGGGTGGAAATGGAGATACAAGGCAGTGGCATAGCCATAACTTAGGTCCACATCTGTGTCTGTCTCTAATCATGCCTCCCTAAGATGATTCATGGTGGGGCTTCAGAGAAACTATATGGAAAATTGGTGTGTGTGCATGTGTACTTGCCTTTCAAAACATCGTTGAGGAAGTCTGGGGCTCACCAAAGATTAAGAACCACTAACGCAAGCGTGCCTTGGTGGGTCAGTCAGTTAAGCGTCCAACTTTTGATTTCATCTGTTGTCTTGATGTCAGGGTCATGAGTTCAAGCCCCATGTTGGGATCCATGCTAGGCATGGAGCTTACCTTAAAACAAAACAAAACACAAACCACTAATGTAGTTGCTCTCTCCATTCTTTGTATCGCACATTATTTTTTTTTAAAGATTTTATTTATTCGACAGAGACAGCACATGTGGAGGGAGAAGGAGGAGCAGGTTTCCCACTGAGCAGAGAGCCTTACACGGGGCTCGATCCCAGGACCTTGAGATTATGACCTGAGCCAAAGACACCCCCGTGTCCCACATTATGAACTTCTTTCCCTGGGGCATGTGTTAGACTGTTTGCCTTAGTGCCTTTACTATCCAGACGTTGTGTTAGCTTGGACAAAAGGGAAATTAAAAACACGGAAGCCTAGCCGGGCGAGTGTTGGAGTGTTTTCTTTTCTGATTTTAAGTTTCAGGCATTGTCAGGTGTATCATGGCCCTGCCGACTGAACAGGTTCTGTCGTGTGTATATCTTGTGCACATCTGGCTGGGAGCTGAGTCAGGGCTCCCAGAAAAGTTGATCTTGGTTCTGCCTTGGATCCGAACTTAGTTATCCATCTCAAAGAACCTCGCCATGCCCTTTGAGAAGCTGAACTCTGAATTTGACATCCTTTAAGGGAGAATTGACACCACACAGGATATTTAAGACAGAAGCATTTTATTAAGGTTTGTTAAGAGTGTGACTTAGAAGTGCTTAGATTGAAGAGAAATTCATACAGTATTTCAGTATAGCTCTGGGTAAGTAAGGATCTCAAAGACCTTGAGAAATGACGTGACTTCTTTGAGAAACTCTAATTCAGGATCTGTTGGCTTGGATAGGAAAATGGAAAACATGGGACCCTGACCTAACAATTATTTGAATGTTTTTCTTTTCTGGTTTTAAGTTTCAAGTGTCGTCAGATGTATCACGCCCCCACAGACTGCGCCACAATCCGGAAATGGCTCACGAAGTGTGCAGACGACTCTGAAACAGCCAACTACATTAGTGCTCACACTAAAGACGTAAGGACTGTATCTTACCTGTCATGGATCTGCCCTCCTTAATGCTGCCTAGGGCCTCACCCAGGAGGCTGGACATTTGAGAGCAGAACACTCAGGGCTCCAGGGCCCTTGCTGGAGGCTGCAGACCCTTGCCCAGACTTGGCAGAGTTTGCAGTGGACTGTCATAGTATGTGTTGGGTGCATTTCTTTTAATAAAATGCTGAACTACCTGGAAAAGTTTGACCCATGGGGTGACTAATTAGAAGAAAACTAATTAAAAGAAAATTTGAGTGCCTCTGGGCTTTAACAGCCCTGGAAGAGAGGTGGTTGATAGCAACATGTAGTAAAGAGCAAGGCTCTGCTGCAAGCCCAGGCATGCCCTGTTCCCACTCTGAAATTTCCCATGGGAAAACATGGCCCTCAGCCCCTCAAGCCCTGGGTGACTCAGCACCTACCCTGAGCTGGTCATGTGCTGAGTTGCTGCACTCACAGCACAGCCGTGACCGTGACCTCATTAAACATAGTCTGCTTCGTGGCCGTGGGAGAGCAGAGCATCACACTGGTCTCTGCATTGCTGCCTAGGTTGGGGCATCTCTCAGTGAGAGCAAGTGAGTGTTAGTGACTGCTCCCATGCCCTCTTGCGGGTGCAGGTGTCCAGGCAAGCCGACCAGGACTTGGTCCAGTGGGCAGTGCTTGTGTTGCTTTGGCATTCTTCCCAAGCAGGCAGCTTTATGCTGACTCAGCTGTGCTTAATCTGAGCAGCCTCGTGGCAGAGACAGATGGTGGAAGACTTAGTGGGGCTCAGCCGGTGCTTGGAGTGTTTCAGAGCCAAACGCGCTGACCTCATTTCCTTGAATTGCTGTTCCAGCCTCAGCGACCCGCCACATTTAAGTGAGATGCTCCTCCCCAGAAGGGCTCGCACGATGAGCTACTGGGCACGGGTACCAGGAGCTTTGTGTAGTTTGTCTTAGAACCGGCCTGGTGGTGCGTGAGCCTAACGGCGCCCTTCTGTCTCCTCAGTGTCCCAAGTGCAACATCTGCATTGAGAAGAACGGAGGCTGCAACCACATGGTGAGCAGAAGCCCGTACCCTTTGCATATGTGCCGTGGAGCCTTTGGTCAGCGTTCCCTTAACATGTTCTCTTCTGTTTCCCTCTGACAGCAATGCTCCAAGTGTAAACACGGTGAGTTCCAGGTGTGGTGCACGAGGCCCAGGGGCACAGTCTGCATTTCTTGTGCTGGGCCTCCACGGCTTGTTTAGTGAGTGCTTTTGTAGTGAAGTAACAAAGGGCGGCCGCAGTCACTTACAGTACCCAGCCCAAAGCAGCTCTTGATCTTTTATCTATCTCTTCTGGTGCCTCTTACAATCTCACTGCCATCTTGCTGACACAGACAGAAGTCACAGTTGGCATGACTCTTAGACCTTCATGATCCTCAGTCATCCAAGAAGATTTAGTGTGCTCTTTTTATTTTTGCCAAGGCAGGTAAGTAATGGGGGCTTATCTGTGCTACCTTTACAGATAACCTTTTAGAACAGGCTGTTTTATTGGTGGGAGTCACAGAAGAGTCTTCCTTTGAGGTTTTATAAAGTTTCCACAAGGGCTTTTGATACAGCTTTTCAGATTGCCTTCATCCATCAGGAGTAGCTTATTACATGGAACTTGTTGGCTTTGCTTTCCTTCCTGTCAGATGCAGTAAAGAAATTTGTTCAAGTAGAAAGTATGTACAAACAGGTCTCCTACATCGCAGCTTCAGTGCTGACCAGAAGGCCCTGAGGGTTTTTCTTTGTAAGGATTCATCTAATGGTATTCTTGTGTTTTCCCAAGAGCTCACCATAATCAGAATGGACATGACAAGGAATTAGAAGGGAACAGTGACGGTGAAGTGTAGCATGAAGTCAGGCTGTGGGTAGTGGCATATTTCCTCAGTGGTATCCCACTCTGTGTTTGAGTGAGAGGGGCTTGTATCATCCGCTTAGAACAGTGCATAAGATGTGCATACGGTTTAAGGAGAAATGGCAAGTGAACACTCCGGTACCCATCATACTCCTAGTACCCAAGAAGTCCCCTGAGTATCCCTCCCCACAGTCTTCCCATCCCTCACCACCCACAGTTAGCTGCCATCCCTTGCATTCCTATACAGTTTGACCACCTCTACAGGCAACCCTAAGCAGTGCAGTAGTGTTTAAGACAGGAGCAAGCAGCACCTGGCTGATTAAGGGGATAGCAGTATTGCTGCTGTTTGGTGAAGGCTCCCAGGAGAAGAGAACGAACTCTGGGTCTCTGAGTTTGGCTTTAGCCTCCCCAGATTTTATATAAGAGGTCCTTTGGAGAAGTCAGTGAACCATCTTGAATCCTGGAAAACAGGGTTTACCGTAACCCTGTCAGGGTCTTTTGTCAGAGATAGGATATACATCAGACAGGCTAAAGATCTGGCCATCAACGGAACTGTGGTTGGCCACCTGCCATTAGACCGCAGTAAATGTTGGATGTTTGGTGGATCTTTTTTTTTTTTTTTATTCTAATATTCGGTGGGGTTTTGGTTTTTTTTTTATAATTTTTTAATTTTTGGTGGATCTTTATTTTTACCTCTTGGTTTCCTCAGTGTAGAAGCAGACTCATAATTCTGAGTAGGAACTATTGGGTAGCTGTTGGTTTTATAGAAGTGTTCTTTTTTTAAGAAATGACAAAACAGGGGAAAGCCTTTATTCCTAACTTTTGTACAAAATCTTTTTTTTTTTTTTAAGATTTTATTTATTTATTTGACAGAGATCACAAGTAGGCAGAGGCAGGCAGAGAGAGAGGAGGAAGCAGGCTCCCCACTGAGCAGAGAGCCCGATGCAGGGCTCGATCCCAGGACCCTGGGATCATGACCTGAGCCGAAAGCAGAGGCTTTAACCCACTGAGCCACCCAGGCGTCCCTGTACAAAATCTTCTTAGGACAGGCGTTGTGAGGGTGGGAGGTAGTCAGGGCAAATCTGTGTTCCAGATGGCCAGATGGGCCTCACTGGACAAGTTTCTGCTTCTCTCAATGGCACTGACACAGCACACCAGTGGTCTTGTACAGTCAGCACCCTCCCGTGTTGGGTTAAGAAGGTACAAAGCTTATGTGCTTATGGAACAGAGAGTATCTGTTGGCTGTTGTACCTAGTGGCAAGGAAGGGCTACAGGGACAGTGTTATGTGTCAAAGAGGAGAGGTGCACATTCCTCCTGGAAACAGGCACCCATAGGAAGCTGTGGGCAGGTAACAACCCCCACCCCTCTACCCTTTCACAGGATCTGTCTGTCCCACCACTTTAACTGTTGGAGGAATGTCGGCTTACCTTGTGGGTGTAAATGCCTCGTTTTCTATTCTTTGCAGACTTCTGCTGGATGTGTCTAGGAGATTGGAAGACCCACGGCAGCGAGTACTATGAGTGCAGTCGGTACAAGGAGAACCCCGACATTGTCAACCAGAGCCAGCAGGCACAGGCCAGGGAGGCCCTCAAGAAGTACTTGTTCTACTTTGAGAGGGTAGGCGTCTTCTCTGGAAACTGCCCCTCATGAGTGGGCTTCTCCCCACCGGCCTGCTGAGGGAGAACTCCCAGGGACTGGCGTGCAGTACGTACACAGAAGTCAGGGAGAGGAGCTCCTGCAGTGGGCCTGACTGATGCTTCCATAAATGTGGCTTTCGGGCTCCACGGGGCAGCCATGACCAACAGCGCTCTTTGAATCATGGGTTGAAGGACAATGAGGGGAGCATCAGGTAGTCTTTTACATCTGGTACCATCTTAATCAGATTTAGAGGGCACTTCCTCCCAGGAAGACCCTTCAGAAGCCAGCAGAGTATGGCGCATTTGCTTTCTAAGCACAGTAGACCAGTGGGTACCCAGCTTTGTTTCGTCTTCAGGGCTGAAGCCCTATTGCCCTAGATGATAGAGTGATCTGAATGGCACGCACTGCTTAGGACAGGGTCAGTAGTATAGTCTGAGGAAGTCCCCTTCCTGGAGCGCCTGAGTGACTTGGTCTTAGCGGACTAGTGATTTCGGCTCAGATTATGGTCTCAGGGTCCTGGGATCAGTCGACATTGGGCTCTGCACTCAGCAGGGCGTCTGCTTCTCTCCATCTCCCTCTGCCCCTCCACCCTGCCCTGTGGGCGTGCTCTCTACCCTCTCTCTCAAATAAATAAATTGTTAAAAAGAAGAAGAAAAAGTCCTCCTCCTGCCCCACACACAGTCCCCATAAGTTAGGTGAAGCTGTGGCCATGCTGTGCCAACCAAGGTGTCTGTTCTGAACTTCCGTCTGGACTTGTGCACCTTTCTCTGTGCCCTGTAGTGGGAAAACCACAACAAGAGCTTGCAGCTGGAGGCACAGACCTATCAGAGGATTCATGAGAAGATTCAGGAGAGAGTCATGAATAATCTGGGGACGTGGATTGACTGGCAGTACCTACAGAATGCTGCCAAGCTCTTGGCCAAGGTCTGTACCCCCTCCGTCTTCTGATCCCTGGCCCAGCACCTGGCCCTCTCAGGCCCAGATGTCTGAGGATGGGAGGGTGGGAGACAGTTTTGGGGGCAGGGGAGCCCAGCACTTCATATCACTTTGTGTGCTTCTGCTTCTGGGCCCACAGTTCCCTGGGTTGTGCCCACTGAGGACCCAGCCTGCTGCTGGCTGCAAGGGGATTTCCAAGAAGAGTTCCACTACCTCAGCCACAGGGAAGGAAGTGCAGGGGAAACTAGAGCCCTTCTTCTTTTGTCCTATCCATGTGTCACTCCGAAGAAACTAAGAGATTATCTTTGGACAAGTGTTGAGATAGATATGTGGACTCTGATGTCCGACTTGAGGGAAGAGCCATTGAGACAGCTGCTGGTGATAAATCACAGTTGGAAAAAGGAACCGTGTGTTCTGTGACCATTTCTGTTTCAGCTTTTCCCATGTTGTCCCCCAGTTCATCCTTGATTGGCTTGGCGTCATTTCTTTCAAGCCCGTACCTGTAGAGCCAGGCTCACTTTCGTGGTAGGGTAAGAATCATGAAAGCCACCAGAGACGCTTGCGGGTTGGGTCACACGTGCATGCGCCTTCTCTCTTCTGTTCCAGTGCCGGTACACCCTGCAGTACACTTACCCGTATGCCTACTACATGGAGTCTGGACCCAGGAAGAAGCTGGTAAGGCCAAGCAGTCCTGTGCTCTGCCCTTTAGCTTCAGAGATACCCTTGTCTATCCATACTTTCCAGGAGAGAGGGGACCAGACCCGGGTTGTTGGGAGGGCAAAAGTTTTAAAAGTTAGCTCTCCTGGGGCGCCTGGGTGACTCAGTCGGTTAAGCGTCTGACTCTTAGTTTTGGCTCAGGTTATGATCTCAGGGTGGTGAGATTGAGCCACACTCCACGCTCAGCACGGCACCTGCTTAAGATTTGCTCTCTCTTTCACCCCTGTGTGCATATGTGCTTGCTCGCTTTCTTTCTCTCTCTCAAAAAAAAAAAAAAAAAAAAAAATGCAGTTCTCCTTTAGGCTTCTCTAAAATAGACTTCAGGCCCTGGCATTTTGTGTAATATCAAGGCAGGTACACCAAAGCTCCTGAATGGCCATAGTTACAGGACACTCTGTGGCCACGTGGGAGGCTGGCACCCATGATTTAGGAGGACACCCAGCTTGCACGTTCCTAATTTATAGTGGACTTTTTTACATCTTTGTTTAATTCTCTATCTTAGATATGAGTCATTTCCCCTGGTGATAAAGTAGTTCACATTTATTGTTTAAATGTTGGAAAACAAAAACATTTGCATCATCCATAATCCCAGCAGAAAGACATGGCCACTGTTAGCTTTTTTCAGCCTTTTAAAATTATTTCTACACTTACTGTTAATTTTATACATGCCATTTTGTTGTTACGACCATTTATTGTTGCCGCTGTCCTTATTTACCAGGCTGCTAAATACCATTTTTAGCCCATGCATAAATGTTTCATTACATGGTCGTCCCATCATTTTGGGCGTCCGTTGTTGCAGTTTTTCATTACTATAAGATGTTGAGGAACACTTTGTGTATAAATGTACAGTGGATGTACAATTACTAAGTCGAATGGTTTGAATATTTTTAAGACTTGATTTCCAGAAGGGCTGGAAAAAGGTAGTACTCCGTGAATACCATGTCTGTGAATATCCATTTTAACTTATTTTAGCAGCATCTGTTGCCTGTATGTGGGGAGTACTGTCTTCAGTGGCTTAAGTTTTTCCCCTCTCTTTCGGGCTGGAGGGTGAGTGTGGCCTTGCCGCCTGGCTGCGCTCTTCAGGTAGCCTTTTGACTGGATTCTGGCTCTGGCGATAGGAGCCAGCCCTGCTCTCTGAGGACCGGCTCAGGGCTGTCTGTAGCTCATGCGAGCCTCAGGTGCTGCATCTGCCCCTCCATCTGCAGGCCCTGGCCCGGCTGCAGCCCCTCTCCTTTTGACCCTCCTGCTCTGCCCATACAGTTTGAATACCAGCAGGCTCAGCTGGAGGCTGAGATCGAGAACCTGTCGTGGAAGGTGGAGCGCGCAGACAGCTATGACAGAGGGGTAAGTGTCTCCCCCCTTCCTGGTGCCTCTGTTGCAGGTCAGGGAGGACCGGCTTGTTAGCAGGCGACAGGGTTGTCAGCATGTGGACCGGAAGCTCTGTAGGGAAGGGTGGGAAGTGCCTTTGTCCCCTTGAAACCCCTGACGTGGTGGGTGTGGCTTTGGCTGCTTAGTGCACTCGGGACTGGGCGGTGCAAGCACCATCTTGCTTCCCTGGTGCAGGACTTAGAGAACCAGATGCACATTGCAGAGCAGCGGAGGAGAACCCTGCTGAAGGACTTCCATGACACCTAGACTGGGACACGGAGGCGCCGGAGTGAGGACGATGTGGCTGCAAGGCCTCCCGGCTGCCGAACTGCATGCTGCAGGCTCTGCCTTTCACCACCTCAGGCAACAGCCCGGGCCCCACTCCTGACAGACACTGGCCACACACCTTAGTCCATTTCTGTTTTTCTTCTCATCTTTTCGCTTTTTGTTTCTACCAGGGTAGAGGCCATGTTGAATTGGCCTCTTTTCAGGACTTTTAATTCCCCCTGGATGGTTGTTGGGAGGGAGGGAAAGTTTTTTCTGAATGACTATTAATAGTATTAGATCATTACAACTTATGTAATTTTCAAAGGTTGTATAATTATACAAAAAAAAAAAAAAAGACAAACCATAGAATTACACAGAACCCTTTTTAAAAATAAATTGGCATTGGAGTGTTTTACCCTCTAGCTATTTTACTTAGAATGTAACATGCTGCCTGCCCACCCTGCCTCAGAATGTCTCTTGCAAGAGGGCCCCAGGGTGGTCTCTGTTTTCCAGATTCTCATGTGTTTGGCCACAGCTGGTGTCTCAAGGGAAAAGCGTGGGTGGCAGACGGTGGGCAATTGAGTTGGCCTGTGTAATGGGCATGGAGCACAGGGAATCACATCATGCCTTCTGCCTGGTCCTTGGGGACCCTTTGTGGTCGGGTGTACCTGCCTTACCCTGCAGTGAGGAGATAATACAGAAAGGGGCCTTGTCATAGGGTGTCGTCATCTCTTTAAAAGCAATTCGTTTTACCTTGGTCCTTTCTTTTGTGCCAGTGTTCCAGTGATATAACTAACCAGGTTCACACACGGCTGGGCGTACCTGACACTGTGCTTCTGCACTGTCTCTGGTGCACTTCAGGGTCAGAGTTCAGCATGGCCCACCCAAGGGCACAGGTCTTCCGGACTCAGGGGCCTTGTTTGCACAAGTGCTTTTCATGTTATCAGGAGTGAGTTCTCCTCCTCCAGAGTGGCTGCTCAGGGGTCTGGAAGTCTGAGGCCAGGAGGGTCCTGGATTTGTGGTCCCAGCTACTATGCTGGAAGGGCTGGCCAGGGGAGAGGGCCAGCTTCTGCACAGTTGAGTGCAAAGGAACAGGTGGTTGGTGTGGTGTCCTGCCTGTCCTGAACCTGGTTCTATGAGCCTTCTAAAAGTTACATCTGTGATAGCTGGGGTTTTTGTGGCTTGGTTCATTGCCTCCACTCTGAGGCGGGCAGAGCTGTCTGTACTCGACAGGGCCTCCTTCACCTCCTGGAAGAGTTGCTTGGGAGGTCTGTGAATATTCCAGAGGAAGTCCTTTGATACTCAGACATTCTCACCTCAGTCAGCAGTTTCCCAGGGACCATGTTAGCTATAAACTGAATCACTCTTGAAGACAGAGGGCAGCTATAATTCTTGGGATCATGGGATACACGGCTGGCCGCAGGCTCCTTGTCTCCCCCCGAGTCCCAACCCAGACTTTGTCTCTTCCTGTCATCCTCAAGGGAGGGACTGTGGGGTGGAGTGGGAGAATAAGTTAGGAGTGCAGCACATGAGCCCAGAATTGAATGGCGGGGAGCTTACTGAAGGAGGAGCATGCCTGCTACAGGACCTGGGGCTGGGTGTCTGTGCTGCCCACTCCGTCAGGTCCTTCCTGTGTCACCACCATGGCAGAGGCGTTGAAGCTCTGTGCCTTACGTCACACCCTGGGCATCCTGGGCAGTTCTTGGCCTGCACAGCTACCACGTGGTGCACTGGTACCCAGACTGTAGCCTGCAGCCCCTGACTTGTGGAGAGCTTCCGTTTGTGCCCCCAGGGGCTGTCCTTGGCCAACATCATCAGGAAGATGGGAAAGGTCAGGCAGAATTGTTCTGCCCTACAAAGGATAGAAGATAAAGGAAGGCACAGTGTTTTCATGAATTTACCATAATATCTTTGTTTTCTTCAAAGAAAAAGTTGAGGCAACGTCATCTGCTCAGTGTTGAGTGGTTTATTCAAAATAAACAGAGTTTCTGATTATAAAATTGTGTAGTCTTCCTTCCAAGGATCCAGGTAACCTCCTGAACCAACACCCCAGGGGATTCTGGCCAGTGAGCACCAACTGAGGGCCTTCCTGCTGATCAGCTCCCTCCACTAGAGAGCTGTGAAGGTCCCGGGGGCTTCTGTTCTGCCTTCCTGCTGTGTCTGGCTTTCTGAGGAGAGGGCATCTACGGAGGGAAGTTGAATATCCTGCCCGTTTTTACCTTCCTCTCCCTCCCTGGGTTGCAGGCCATACCATTCCCCCCCCCCAAAGAGATCCTGGGATTGCGGCCGAGTACTAGTGGGAATGCCCCACAGCTCCTGCAGAGGCCCCGGGTCCCTCATTCAGAAACCCCCTGGGCCCCTCCAAAGCAGACGTGGAAGCTTAGGGTTATACAGTATGGGGGGGGGGGTGCTTCACAGGGACTCTGGAGTTACAAAGCTAGGACTCTGGACAGAAACCCAAGTGTGTGGAGTTTAATCCCAAGGGTTGAGGACAGGAAGTGGAGTTTGGGTTCTGAATTGAGGGGGTCTACACTTGTGGCAAGAGGGGCAGCAACTTTAGTCATAGTTCAGAGATTAAGGCTCCAAAGCTGTGGGCAGCATGCACGGGACAGGCAAGGCCAGAGAGGCCCTAGGCACTGCCAGTCAACTCCACAGCTGCTCATCCCTGGCCCTCTGGTGTGCTGAGCCCCATGCATGGCACCTGGGCATACCCTTGTGTGCAAAAGATCCACAGGTTCTACCCTCTCAGAGCCTCCAAAGCATGGGGCACACAGATAGAAGTCATCACTAGTGAACATCCCTGAGGCAGCAAGACCCAGGACTAAAGGGTCACTATTGTAGATCAGTGGGCAGGGTACCATGGTCTTGGCACCATACCCTTGGGGATCTTGAACGAGAGGGCACCTGGGTGGCTCAGTCAGTTAAGTGTCTGCCTTGGCTCAGGTCATGATCCCAGTGTCCTGGGATCGAGTCCTGCAGTGGGCTCCCTGCTCAGTGAGGAACCCGCTTCCCCCCGCCCCTTGACCTGCTGTTGTTCCCCATAGTGTGTGGTCTCTCTCTCCAATAAATGAAATCTTTAAAAAATATATTTAAGGGGCGCCTGGGTGGCTCAGTGGGTTAGAGCCTCTGCCTTCAGCTCAGGTCATGATCCCAGGGTCCCGGGATAGGGTTCCGGGATCGAGCCCCGCATCAGGCTCTCTGCTCAGCAGGGAGCCTGCTTCATCCTCTCTCTGTCTGCCTCTGCCTGCTTGTGATCTGTCTGTCAAATGAATAAATAAAATCTTTTAAAAATATATTTAAAAATGAACAAGAGAAGGTAGCATATTCTAGTGAAGTCTAGAGAAGGGATTTTCCATGTTGTCTCCAGGTACAGCAATCAGAGCACTGTCCCTGTACTGGGCCCTGTTTTGGGTACTAAGGACAGCTATTGGTCTTGGCCTAGGTTGGTTTCTGTCCCCACAAGACAATCACACTAATGGTGACTAAGCCTGTACCCACCTAGTCCTCACAGCAGCCCCGTGAGGTAGGTGCTGTCAGAGTGCACATCACTCACTGAGCTGTTCAAAATACGAAGTAATTTGCCCAAGGTTACCACTTCTGGTAAAACAAAAAATGGTTGCCGTTAGAAACTGGAATTAAGGGGCGCCTGGGTGGCTCAGTGGGTTAAAGCTTCTGCCTTCGGCTCGGGTCGTGATCCCAGGGTCCTGGGATCGAGCCCCACATCAGGTTCTATGCTCAGCAGGGGGCCTGCTTCCCCCCCCCCACCCCTGCTTCTCTGCCTACTTGTGATCTCTGTCTGTCAAATAAATAAATCTTAAAAGAAGAGAAACTGGAAATAAGGGGCGCCTGGGTGGCTCAGTCAGTTAAGCATCTACCTTCAGCTCAGGTTGTGATCCCAGGACCCTCGTCCCACATTGAGCTCCTTGCTCAGCGGGGAGTGGTCTGCTTTTCCCTCTGCCTGCTGCACCCCCTGCTTGTTCTCTCTGTCTTGCTCTGTCTCAAATTCTTTTTTAAAAACCTGGAAATAAGTCCCAATTTTTAAAAAATAAATTTTACTTATTTGACAGCACAATCAGGCAGAGTAGCAGGGAGAGGGAGAAGCAGGCTCCCCACTGAGCAAGGAGCCTGATGTGGGGCTCTATCCCAGGATCATGACCTGAGTCAAAGGCAGATGCTTAACGACTGAGCCACCCAGTCGCCCCCATTAGTCCAGTTTTGATAATAGAGGCTAGAACACAGCACAAGGCCCAGATGTGACTGCATTAGCAATTAAGGTGGGACTTCCACTCCCCCCTCCCCCCGCCCTGTGAGGTGAGGCAGTGTGAGGGTGAAAAGCTCTATGGCTCTTACTTTTTAAAAAAATAATAAATTTAAAAAAATTTTTTTAAGATTTTATTTTATTTGACAGAGATCACAAGTAGGCAGAGAGGCAGGCAGAGAGAGGAGGAAGCAGGCTCCCCGCCAAGCAGAGAGCCCGGTGCGGGGCTCAATCCCAGGACCCTGGGATCATGACCCGAGCTGAAGGCAGAGGTTTTAATCCACTGAGCCACTCCCGTGCCCCAAAATAATAAATTTTAAAATGGGATGCCTGGCTGGCTCAGTTGATAGAGTATGGGACTCTTGACCTCAGAGTCATGCATTCAAGCCCCACTTTGGGTGTGGAGCCTATTTAAAAAAGAGAAACATTATGGCCCTCGGGCAGCAAAAAGGCCATAGGTTTTAAAAGGCAGAGTTCCAGTTTATGATGTGGTTGTGAGATTCCCACAACCAACAGCAGGTGGAGCAGAACTAGACAGCATTCCACACCCCCACCCACATGCCCCTGCAGGCTTGCCTTCTGTTGTCTGGTGATGAGTGAGAGAAGGATCTGTGTGTGGCAGTGGGGATTGGTCACCTGGGTACAGGAGATAGGAATATGGGAGAAAGGGGTTTAGAAAAATAAGAAACATGAGGATTTGTGGTGATCTAATTATAGGGTTTTTTTTTTAAGATTTTATTTATTTATTTGACAGAGATCACAAGTAGGCAGAGAGGCAGGCAGAGAGAGGAGGAAGCAGGCTCTCCTTGGAGCAGGGAGCCCGATGTGGGGCTCGATCCCAAGACCCTGGGATCACAACCTGAGCCGAAGGCAGAAGCTTTAACCCACTGAGCCACCCAGGCGCCCCTAGTTTTTTTTTTTTTTTTTAAGACTTTTATTTATTTGACAGAGACACAGCGAGAGAGGGAACACAAGCAGGGGGAGTGGAAGAGGAAGAAGCAGGCTTCCCGCTGAGAAGGGAGCCTGATGCAGGGCTGGATCCTAGGACCCTGGGATCATGACCTGAGCCGAAGGCAGATGCTTAACGACTGAGCCACCCAGTCGCTCCTAATAATAGACATTAAAAGGCTAAAGAGGAAATGGTCTCAACATTCACTCATGGGTACCAGAAAACCATGACATCCTCGGTAAAACTGTGACTCGGCTTGGTGTTTTTCGCATTAAAGAATTTAGGAGGGGTGCCTGGGTGGCTCAGTGGGTTGAGCCTCTGCCTTCTTCGGCTCAGGTCATGATCTCAGGGTCCTGGGATCGAGCCCCGCATCAGGCTCTGTGCTCGGTGGGGCATCTGCTTCCCCCTTTCTCTCTGCCTACTTGTGATCTCTCTCTCTCTGTGTCAAATAAATAAATAAAATCTTAAAAAAAAAATAAAGAATTTAGGAGAGGGCGCCTGGTGGCTCAGTGGGTTAAGCCTCTGCCTTCAGCTCAGGTCATGATCTCAGGGGCCTGGGATCGAGCCCCATATTGGGCTCTCTGCTCAGTGGGGAGCCTGCTTCCTCCTCTCACTCTCTGCCTGCCTCTCTGCCTACTTGTGATCTCTGTCAAATAAATAAATAAAATCTTAAAAAAAAAAAAAAGAATTTAGGAGAGGGCACCTGGGTGGCTCAGTCAGTTAAGCCTCTGCCTTCAGCTCAGGTCATGGTCCCAGGGTCCTGGGATCAAGCCCCGCATCGACCTCTCGGCTCAGTGGGGTGCCTGGTTCTCCCTCTTCCCTTGCTCCTCCACCCTGTTCACGCTCTCTGTGTGTCAAATAAATCTTTTAAGAAAATGAAAAAAAAAAAACTTAGGAGATTAAAAAAGAAGAAGAAAAGGGAAAAATTTTAGGAGAATAATACGATTCGGGGGAAATTTACTTGGCTCCGGTTGTGCTGTGTACTTGGAAGTTGAGCGACTTCGGACCTAACTAGAGTGGCTTAAAGACAAGCTGCAGGAAATCTGGACACTGCTAAGTTGGTAATAGGGCTTTTTTCCATTTGAATCCAAAACATTTCTTTTGTGGCCATTCTGTGTATGTATGAAGGTATGTAAGTATGTGCTTCAGAATTCATTTCAGGGAGCAGGGGCCAGGCCCTTGCTGCCTCTACACTTCCATGTACAGGGAGTCTAAACTCACCTGGTTACCTGCAGATGTGTGGCTTCCAACTCGATCTGAAGCAGAATACTGGACCGCTGGTGCCGTTCGGTCAGCAACCTGACTTCGGCTGAACCTTAACGATTCCCATTACCGCCTCCCCCTCCTCCTCCCCATTAGACATGTCCAGAATGTCTCCTTTGTTTGGGCAGTGTTTCTCTGTAGTATCCCAAGGAGATTGACAAGATGGTCACTGAGGGTGGCTGGATGAGTGGGTGCACCCATGTGCTTAGGCACTATTGAAATCCGCCACTGTGTGTAGAATCTCCCAAGAGAAGGAGGTGGGCCTGCCTTTGGAGCCCCTGGCCTGCTCTGGGGAGACCAGAAAATGCAGACTCCACTTTTCTGGAAGAAAATGGGCAGGAGAAGGGGCTGTTAACAGGGTAAAGGGAAAACCAGTAGTGAGACCTGACTCAGCGGTGTGGCTCTTGTCTGCCTGTCCATGGGGAGGGGTTGGCTTCTGCCCTGGGGCCCGTGCATCACTGCCTGAGGATAACTCAGCCCTAGAACAGCAGGGAGCATGAAAATGCCCAGGCTTTGGCACTGGGCTGCTGGTATGTCCTCCCTCCTCCATACCTGGTGATAATTTGAGTTTCTTTTCCTCTGAGGCGACTACAGTCACACCACCCTGAATGCGCTCAATCTTGTCCACGTATCCTCTGAGGCAATGCTGTCTCAATTATAGAAAAGTCCCCCTTTCACAGAAAAGTGCCTTTCTCCCTCTTTCCCTGTGCCAACTTTGAGGCAAGAAACATTTTTGAGTTCCACAGGTTGTTAGGGGTTTGAGCTTCCTGGTGCCAGGGCTCCTCCAGGAAGCCCTCTCTGACCACTCCAGACTGGATCCCACGGTCTATGCACGTATGCGACCTTGAACATCAGGCCTCTCCTTCCTAAGGCCTGACTCCTATAGGCCTCCCTGTGAGGTCGCAGAGCGGAACTCCAAGGCATTCTTGGCCATCTAAGCTGACGAGCGACAGTGCCGAAAGCTGTGGGTCCTACAGGATCACATGCTCAGTCGTCGGCCTCCGCGGCGGCCCCAGACCGCCGCATTATTGAGTCATCTTTCTGCAGTACCTCGTCGCTGTCACCCCACTCTCGGGAGCAAGAAAATGCAGGGCATACTTTTCCAGGAAGAGGGAAGTGCGTCTTAACTAGGGGACGGAGAAAGTATCAATGGGGTTTCCTTTAATGGTGCTGCTCTTGTGTGCCCCGGCATTGAGCGTGGGGGAGGGCCGGCTTCCGCCCTAGGGTGTGTGCATCTCCTCCTGACAGTAACCCACCCCGGGAAGAGAAACTCCAGCGTGGACCGGGGTCCAGGGCGCAAGGGAGACGGAGCGCCGCGCAGGGGCGGGCGCAAGCGGCCCCGGCGGGTGCGGCATCCCCAGGCACGGTCTCCTAGAGACCGCGGCTCGCGCGGGCTCCGCGGCGGTTGTCCAGGCGACGGCGCGGCACGGCGCGGGCATCCCCGCGGCCCCTCCCCTGGGCGTGCGCGCGACCTGGGCGCCATGGCGGCGGCGGCGGCGGCCCCGAGACCGGAGGCCGCGAGTCCGCAGTGGGCGCCGCCTGGACACGAGCGGGCCCGGACCGCCGCCGGGCTGGGCGACTGCGAGGACGCGCCGGTCCGGCCGCTGTGCAAGCCCCGCGGCATCTGCTCGCGCGCCTACTTCCTGGTGCTGATGGTGTTCGTGCACCTGTACCTGGGCAACGTGCTGGCGCTGCTGCTCTTCGTGCACTACAGCAACGGGGACGAGAGCAGCGACCCCGGGCCCCAGCACCGCGCCCAGGGCCCCGGGCCCGCGCCGACCCTGGGTCCCCTCGCCCGGCTGGAGGGCATCAAGGTGAGGACCCCCGTCTCGCCGGGTTCCAGGCCCTGCACTGCGAGCCCGTAACGGCCGCCGCGCAGCCCACGACCTCCACGCTGCTCCCTGCGTCGTCTGCCCCGCGCGCACCCCCACCCCCAACTCGTCGCGCTCGGGGCCCGGGCGCCTGTACGCTCCTCGGGCGGCGCGGCCTGGGGCCCGAGCTGCCCGCAGTGCCCCTTTCCCTTAGGTGGGGCACGAGCGTAAGGTCCAGCTGGTCGCCGACAGGGATCACTTCATCCGAACCCTCAGCCTCAAGCCGCTGCTCTTCGGTAAGTCAGCTGGGCGCTCCTGGGAAGGGCCAGGGGCTGCGGTTTGGGGGCGCTCGGAGGCTCGCTTTGGCCACGTGACTTCTGTTTTGAAAATGGCTGCTTCGAAGTAGCTTTTATCACCCAAGGTTTCCTAAAGTGAAGTACCAACCCCCACCTCTGTGATAGGGTCACAGGGTGACCTTTCCACACTCCCCTCTCTGACCCCTACTCTGCCCTGATCCTTTCGTTACGGGGCTGGGCAATGTGACCCTTAGGCGGTTGTCTAAACACTTCACTGAAACCATCTTTGGACACTTCCTGCCATCATTACTTCTGTCACATGCTAGAACTGGGGGAGGGTGGAAGAGACTGCTAACCAGGACCTAGCTGATCTCAGGGCCTCTGAGGATGAATCTCACTCCCAAAGTGGACCCTGTGGCCTGACGAGGGTTCTTAGGATGCAGTTGTATTCAGCCATAAGTAGGCAAAACCTTCCAGCATGACCTCATTTGGAACAAGCATCATAAGCTCACAGTTCCTGAGCTCTGGTTTTGTGCTAGGCTTTATGTGATCATTTCAATTAATTCTTACAACGCCTATGTGAGGTGAGTGTGGATCCCACCCTTACGTTACCGGGTGGGAAAGTGAGACACAGAACTGCGGTTGGCAGGCCAGGCTCATACAGCTAGCTCAGGAGCAAAGCTAGGGTTAGAACCCAGGCAGCCTGCCTCTAGAGCCCGTACTGTCTAGCCACTCTGCTAGCTGAGAAGACTCTTGAAGTTCTTCAGAGACCACCAGTGTCAGCAAGGTGGGAGTTCCCCAGACTCATGACCCTGCCCAGGATAGGTTTGCACACCCAGCCCTGGGTACCCAGTGTCAGTGACACACTTACCTGCAGACCTGGGGACGTTCCTGCCTGCTGGGGGAGGGTGTGGGTTAGAGGCTTTCAGGAGGGGATAGGGGATTGGGGACCAAAGCAGAGCATCTGAGCACCTGCCATTACCCCTGGGGCAGAGGGCCCTGGCCGAGAATTATGCCTAGACCTATGAGACCTATGAGAACACTGCATACAGTGTAAGGGGAAATAGGTTATGCTGGTCCCGTTGTGGGAGGGGCCCTAAAAGGTTATTGTTACTCTGATTATTACTGCTGCATAAGGTTGAAATCTGTGCCAAGCACTATTTTAAGTGCTAGGAACACAGCATTGAACCAAATAGGAAAAACAAACAAACAAACAAACAAACCAAACTAAAAAAACCAAACAACACACACACACCTAAAGCTGACATTCAAATAAGGAGACAGACAATAAACAAACAAATATATATGGCGTGTCACTTGGTGATAAATGATTGCAGACAAATAAGGCAGAATTTCAGCTGGTGTTGACACTTTTAATAGAGTGACCAAGGTAGGCCTCCTTGTGAAAGATATTTGAGCAAAGACCTCTAGGAGCTATGGGATCAAGCCAGGTGACTGTCGAGAAAGGGTGATCCAGGCAAAGGGAGCGACACTCACCCCTTTACTGCTACATTGCTGTGAACAGACAGGCCTGAAGGGGTTGTGTTCTCAGCCTTCTTGGGACCTGTATGCACACAATTCAGATGTGTATTAGGTTAAATGAATCATGACCCATAACTGTGACGCCTCAGCCCCTAACATGCAGCTGTTGCTTCAAAGTCCTACAAAGCAGAGAATGAGAGACCCAAGCCCCATAAAGTATAGGAAGCAGGAGAGATCTGACACAAGGTAAACTGCTTCTCGTTAAGCCTTCGGATGGGTCTGTGTACCTGCAGGTTAGGATGGCTGCAGCAAAAACCTCCAGCTGTGGCCCCCATTTTCTCCCAACTCTTACATTGACTTTGAGTCTGGTGTTAGACATTGTCCCAGGTTTTACCTAGGAAGTCCCGGGACTTGCTCCTTGACGAAACAAGGTGAGCCACATGAAGAAGAGATTAGTGATTATAGGAAGTCCACTTGTGAGGCAGGAAAAGCACAGGGGAGAGGATGTCCGAAAGGGGGCAGTTCCTGAATTCTGTGGTGTTAGATGGACCCAAAAAGGAAGCCTTATCTCAAGAAGGAGCGGTGTCTGTCTTCTCTGCCTGCCCATTTAGTCATCTCCTGTCACCCTAAAAAGGCAGGAGGGCCCAAGGAGGATGGGCCTGCTGTGGGCTCTGCCACCTCTGTCTTGCTGCTCTTGGTCCCAAACCTGTCACCCTCAGCCTCAGGGACCCAAGATGCCAGGGCTTGAGAGGTGGGTGTTCAGGATGTAAACCGGGGCAAAGGGATTGGGTTCTACCCCAGAGTGCCCCCATCTCCAGGGGAGGGAGTCCCACTACTTCATGGGGAAGACCCCATGCAACCTCCAGTCTCCCTTTGGGGAAACATTTCCCTGTTTCCCACCTTTGTCCCTAGAGACCTGGGGCAAGTGGGACCTGGACCACCAAGGCCCCACTCTGAGTTCTTGGCA
Source organism: Martes martes (assembly GCF_963455335.1). Taxonomy (NCBI): domain Eukaryota; kingdom Metazoa; phylum Chordata; class Mammalia; order Carnivora; family Mustelidae; genus Martes; species Martes martes. Next base: position 198,807,537 of record NC_137888.1, on the reverse strand, counting down.
TAATACCTGCGAAGTGTGCCCAGTGTGGTAGGCATTCTGCAAGGATTTGGACCATCAGAAGTCAGCTGAGGACTTCGTCCTGTTCAGTTCAGAAGGGAGGTGTTCCAGTTTTGAGTCATTGTCATCTCTCTGGGGACATTGCCACCTTTCATGTGGCTCACCTCTCCCTCCACTCCACCTCACCCCCATTCTGTGTCTAAACAACAGATCAGTCTTACCGCCCACTTTCTTATAATTCTCCAAGATTCCTACTTCACCTCTAAGTGTCATTTGGTGATGCCCTCCTCTCCTGCTGCCCCTTCCTCACTCCCTGCTGTCCCCAAGGTCATTCTGCCCTGGGACCTTGCACATGCTGTGCCCTCCACCAGAAGGCTCAGACCTGGCCCTTCCCACAGAGGGTGCCTTCTGGTCCACTGGGCCTGTGCGCACACATCCCCTCCTCGGAGACCTCTCCTGACCTCAGACTGGTCTTAAGAGGTTCCCAGACACCATTGCATCAGACTGCCTGGTTTTCTTCTTGGCACTTAGCAACCCTGGAGACTGTCTCTGGTATTTATTTGTCATTCGTACCTCTACCCCTAAAGGCGAGCTGCATGCAGGAGAGGCCTGATTTGTGCAGGCTTAGTAGTCAGTAGCCGGAGTCTGTCTGCTGCCGGTCACGACTGGCTGGCTGGCAAGATTTACTGGGCACTCAGCCAGACCAGCACCTGTCTGTTTGCTCAGAGTGACCTCCCACCACCCTGGCAGGTGCCCCCTGATTTGGCATTCCCTTCAAGAGCAGCAGGGGTCCCCTCCCGAAGGCCAATAAGATTTTTAGCCCATTTTCCTAACTACTTAAGGTAGATGAATAACTGACACCAGTACACAAAACAGTTTATCTTAAAACCATGACTGCTTTATCGTAGGATTTCCAAGTCAGCTCAAGAAAACAATTAGGCAGTTATTTAGGATGACTGTATTCTTGACAAACACTGGAGGCCCAGAAATAGGGGGAAAACTGTGTGTGTGTGTGTGTGTATGTGTATAAGTTCAGGTTGGTAAGCAGCTGAAGGCGGTTTCCGGCATGGACTTCTCCCCACCTTCTGTGGTCTTCCACGGGCCTGCAGCTTGGTGGGACCATGGGCTCAGTAAAGGTCAGGCAGATAAAACCAAGTCTGTGTGGGGCTTGACAGGCAGCATCCTGCCCGGGAGGAGCTTAGCTTGAGGCTTTGCACCTGCCCTGAGGCAGCCTGGGCTGCTAGGGCTTGTAGGCATTAGCCAGGCTGTCATCCCAGGCCTGGGAAGGACAGAAGGACAGAAAGGTTGTCTTGCCTACCCAGCAGACACTCCCCTGCTAGGGGAGCCAGCCTCCTTCATGTCTGGGCAGAGCACTGTAGTCCAGGAAGGGGCCCCTTAGCTGTGGCCACAGCAGTGGGGTTCTGCCCTGCTTGGGTCCTTCACGGGGCTTCTTGGGACTCTGGTCTGCAAGTGTCTGTGAAGGGCAGCAGAGAGGGTTTTAGGTGTGTCCAGGGCAGCGTGGGTTTTGTGTGGCTGGCTCTCCCTGCCTGAAGCAATCCCTACTGTGGGCACTGGTGATGGTGCCACCTACGCATGGCCAGCTGCAGATGTCGGTGGCCTTGGCTCCAAACATAGGCCGTGGTTACCAGCAGCCGAGGGCCCTGCACCTCCCCACCTAGCACGTAGGTCCCAGCGTGCCTTCCTCGCAAGAGGTTGTGCACGCACGTGGCATCCAGCTGCAGCCAGCGACGGAGAGTAGGGGCCAGTTCTGCGGCAGGCAGTGGGCCCGCCTTCAGCACCTCCAGCCGGGAGTCCAGGTGGCAGAGTGAGAGACCAGAGGACGACCCGTTGCATCGGGAGAGCCTAACCTTCACTGCTGCATGGGATCAGAGGAGTGAGGTGAGGCGCAGGGCCTCTGGGAGTACCCCCCATCCCCTCCACCTGGTGAACCACACCCTCTTGGATGCTCTACTCTGAATCAGGGTCCTGGGGAAGGCCTGAAGTCCTGGCTGCCAGCCTCCTAGGCAGGTTCAGTGTGTTGTTCTAGCGATGCCATGCTTGTTAAAGGCATTTATCTTGTAGCTCTAACCAGGTAGAGCATTTGAGTGTTTCCTCTTTCATTGGGCTTACACCGAGCTGGGAGCTGGGATGGAGGCACTTGCGAGGTGGGTGTAAGGGGTGCTGGACGCTAGGGGCTCACCAAAGTCGCTGGCACAGAGCGCGTCCAGGACCTCGTTGGACGAGCGGGCGTCCTGCAACTCACAGTCCCTGCAGCTGGCGCGAGGCACTGGGGGGAGGGGCCGAGTGAGGCTCCATCCGGAGCGAGTGGGGGAAGGGCCGGCAGCAAGGGGTGGGGGGGGCCCTCCCGCTGGCCCCTCGTTCTTCACCCTTTCTGAGACCCATTGCTGTGGCCGGTCCCTTGTCTCCCCTACCAGAGAGACCCGTGTACCTCTGGTTCTGCAGGCAGTGGCTTGGGGGGGTAAGGCGCTGCCCATGGGCCGGGCCTGGGAGCCATGCGGGGACTCACGTGGGCGGCCCAGGCGGGAGCCGTTGGAGACAGCCGCGACGCAGAGGCCGTGGCTGGCGGGGAAGCGGCCGCAGTGCAGGATGGCTGGCCAGGGGTAGCCATAGCAGGCCATGATGGGCGCACAGCTGGCCTGCACGGCCTCACACAGGCTGCGACACGGGTAGATGACCCTGCGGAGGTGGGGGGAAGGATGGGGCGACGGGGCGCTCAGGACCAGGTTTCCTGGAGTCCGGGCTAGCGCCCCCCGCTCCTCTCCATCACCCCCCTCTTCCCCACCGCCCCCCTCCAGTACTGAGGCACAGCCAGGGACTTCGCGGTTGCTGGGCAACGACACCTGGTCACCTAGCAACAGCTCTCCGCCCCCGCATGTCGTCCCCCCCGCACCGCCCCAGCGCTTCGGTCTTAACAGTCCCCACCGGTCTTAACAGTCCCCACCGTCCTCGTGTGGCCAGGGCTGCTTTCCAGCGCACCTCCCCCTCCAGCTGGGGCAGACATCCAGTGCTGTGGAGAAGGGCATATGCGAAGGGCCCTGTGCTCTGGGCCTTCACTCCCCATCTTGGAGGAAGAAAGCAGAGCCCTCCCTCTTGTCCTGAAAGGCGTGTGGGAGACTGCAGTGTCTGGCCATGGCTGGGGTTGGCAAAGAGCAGAGGCCCAATCATTGGATTCTGAAAGAGCCCCTTCTTGGTGCTACTGGCATGGTCACCCTGAGGCTCTGGGAATGTCCCCCAGAGGAGGGACTGAAGGAGCTGTTGTTCACCAGGTAGGTTAGGCTGGGGAATCAGCCTTTCGATCTCTGGTCTCGGAGAAAAGGCCCTCAGATGAGCTCCATCTCTTGCCAGGATTCCTTGGGCAGACAGTTTCCACACCTCCCTGGAGAAGGGTTCCAGCCCCCCCAACCCAAAGCATCCTACCCATTTGCCATACCTTGACATTCAAGAGCCCTTGATGCCAAGGGTGCTCACCATTGATGGTCTCCTGCCTATGTCTCCTCTGTCCCATGGGCACCTGTTCCCCTGGGCCAGGAACACCCTGACAAGACAATCCTTCATTTCCTTCCCCACCCCTGTCGCCCAGTCTTGAGAGGTACGTAGCAATGATTAGTGAACAGGCCCTGGCAGAGGAAAGCGCCCCTCCCCCCACCCCACCTAGGAGTCCCTGCCCTACCTGTCGAGGCATACAGGGGCAAAAAGGGAGCAGAGGAAGAGGCGGGCATCCGGGTGGCACTCCCTGGCCAGCAGGGGCAGCCAGCTGACCGACTGCTGGAGGGCCTCGGCTGCTGTGTCATGATCCAGCAAGTTGGGCAGCCGCATCTCTGTGTAGCCAATGTCGTGGCACAGGGCCATGGCTTGGGGAATGGGCATGCACCGTGTGGGGCCCTGGGGAGCCCCTGCTCCGCCGTCAGCCCAGAGCACCACCAGGGCCACTAACAGCCACAGCCGTTGATCCATTACCTGCTTTGTCTGCCTTGGTCTTAATGGGCTGAGACAGGCCTTTATAGGTCTGTCCCCACACCCCAGGAGCCAGTGTTTGTGCAGGTCCCGGGTGCTGGGACCCATCTGGTTAGGCCCCAGTGTGCTGGCCTGGGCCATTTGCATGTGATTAGCACACCACAGGGAACTGTAGAGTTTGGCGGCATCTTGGGGCCTGCGGATTACCGGCACTTAATAAACTGAAGAAACCTGGGCCTGTGTTTTTTCTTTTTCCGGTTTACTTTTCTTGTTTGTTTATTTATTTTTAAGCTATCTGGAGGTGACTGTTGATTAGCAGTTTGGTCTAACCCATTGTCCAGAGCTGCGTCTTCCCCCCACCCCGTAGTGGATGGCTCACACCCTTTTTGGGTTTGCTGGGCTGGGAGGTCAAGCAGGCCTGGGTGGGGGCCTTTATCCTGCCCTCTTTGTCATTGCATCTGGGTCATCTATCCAGGGAAGCTGAATGTGGTCTTGAGCATGGACTCTGGAGTACGACAGCCTGGGAGGTCCCTGGCAAGGGACATCAAGGGACATCACATCTCTGCGCCTGCAGGGCGTCAGGGACAAGAAAGGCAAATTGAAGGGGCCCTGCTTTCTGGGGTGAGTGTAGGGATTCAGGAGTTGATGACGTGCTTAGGACAGGACGCAGAATCCATGCCACCTAAGTATGATCTGCTGTGATAACCACTCAACACCCTTCCGGGCCTGGCTCTGACCAGCCATTTTCCTTCCTCATGGCAATGCCTGGAGCTTAATGCTGGGAGTATAACCCAGAGAGGTGGCAGACCGCTCTGCAGCTCTGAGGGCTCACTGTGGCCACAGGGCCTTGCCTCCAGTCTGTTCCTCTGTGGGCCTCTTGGTCCCCATCTAAGGAAGTCCTCTCTGCTGGGAATGAGGGGAGGAAGCAGGGCCCATGCTCCTGTCGTTGAGGGCCCTGGACCACTGGGATGTGGGCTTCCCAGGTGCGAGACTCACTTTCCAGCGTGACCAAACTGCTTGTAGAGCTGGCGTGGGGGCATCCAGCCCCCGGAGCCGAGCCCCAAGCCCGCCTGGCCTGTCCTCGGACTTAGAGGCATGACGTTCAGTGTACGCTTGTTCCCAAAGCAAAGGACACCTGGGGCATCTTCTCAGAGCCAAAAACCTAAGAGACCCCCACGGACGGACATGCCAGCACGGGGCAACTCAGCCCTGGACAGATGGTCAGCGCCCACTTGTGCAGGAGAGTGGACGGCAAGGACTGACCCACAGCAATGAATGTTTTACACTTGGTTTTTATTTGATCCATGCTGAAAAGCAAAAATGAAAGCAAAATCCAGTCACCGTCACCCTATTTTAAAGTATGTACCCAGTCAGAAGTGGAGGTCAGCCCTCTGGCCTTCAGTCCCACTCTGAGGTGAGGGGAGCCCCTGCTCAGCTTAGCTCTAGCAAGCTTCCCAGGGCTCTCCAGGAAATGGTTGCTCTCAGCATCAAAGAGAAAAGCTAGCATTCCGAATGCTAGCCAGCCTTTGTGGAACAACTCAGTTCTGGGGTCAGAGTGCAGAGCAGAGGTAAAGCCGCGTGTGAAGTCCTGACCTGGTGAGCGCCGGGGCACAGGAGTCCTGCAGGAACTGCAGAGAGGAAGGCACCGGTTGCATCAGGGGCCTGACTCAGTCCTTGGCCTCCCCCACCTCCTCTTCTGGCAGAGATCCCTGGCTTCCTGAGTGATGAGGAGTGTCGGCTCATCATCCACCTGGCCCAGATGAAGGGGCTACAGCGCAGCCAGATTCTGCCCACTGAAGAATACGAGGAGGCAATGGGCGCGATGCAGGTCAGCCAGCTGGACCTCTTCCGGCTGCTGGACCAGAACCACGATGGTCACCTGCAGCTCCGTGAGGTTGGGATCCTGGGGCCTGGAGTAGGCCCAGGGTGGGAGTGCCTAGAATTGTCTTTCCGGTGGCCTGCCCAGTTCCAGCCCCCGCCCCCTTCTCCTTCCCTGGAGAGCTCCTTGCTGCCTTGGGAACCCCAGAAGGTGGCAGGAGGATCCCCCTGGGGGGAATGACATTTATTACCACAGTTCCTGGGTGGTAATGCCACCTATGGTGTGGATTCCTTGCAGAAGTGGCTGGGGACCCCACAGAACTCATGGTGGAGGGGGTGGCAGGTCTGAGGGTAGCCAGGAGTCTGCGTCTCTCTTTTATATGCCTCTCACACCAGGCTTCTGACAGAGGTCTTGGCAAGGTGGAGGGTCCCTCGCCTATACAGAGTGCCCCCACTGAGCCTGGTCTTCTTGACAAGCCTGGTTGATCATGCCCTGGCCAGGCCTCCCCTTGGTTCCTGTTCCCTGTTTGCACCCAGGCCTTGGCCTCGCGCCTCTAACCTGGAGTATCTGAGTGGGTCACAGTCCTGTGCTTCATTCTGCCTCCAACCAGCTGACAGTGCTGGCCATGAAGGCCACAGTCCCAACAGGGCCAGGAATGCCTATGGCCCACAGATCTCTTAGCTATCTTCCTGGCCACCTCCCGAGATGCCTGTGGGCCTCTCTGCCTACCCTCCCTTCAGCTCAGGGACCTCAGGCTCTGCCCTGTGTCCTCACCCATTACCCCATCACCGGCACCCTACCCCTTACAGCAAGAACTGGGCGACTGTCTATGCTCGGTGGCTCTCCATCGTTGGGGCTGCTCCACTGAGAGACCATCTTGTGCTTTAGGTCCTGGCCCAGACTCGCCTGGGAAATGGACGGTGGATGACTCCAGAGAACATTCAGGAGATGTACTCTGCGATCAAGGCTGACCCTGATGGTGATGGTGAGCTCATACCTCGCCACAGTCTGTCCCTGTGAGCCTCCTGCCCCCCGTACACCCAGCTTCTATAGTAGCCAGAGATGGGGAGGCAAGGATGCAGCCTTGCCCTCACTCCTGGGCAGTAGGCTGGGTCCTCCCATATGCCTTGGTGACAGTCTAGGGGACAGTTCTTGGAGGCCCTTTCGACCTCAACAGGCAGAGTGTGGGGTCCAGGAGGGGAGTTGCTGGCTGGCAGAGGCCAGTGTAGGTACAGCAGGAGCAGAGGTCTGGTGAGGCCAGCTTGAACTTGGCCATTCTCCCTGTTCCATCTTCTTCTCTCCAGCCAGGCCCAGGGTCTTCCCCAGAAGACACAGTCTCTGGTCTAACTAAGATCTTGCTTGCCTTCCTCTTGCTCACCTAGAGTCATGCTAACTGCTGGGGGTGGTTTGGGTAGTGGGGCTGTCGTGCAAGGACCCCACCCCCTAACTCCTAGACGTTACTAAGGTGTAGTCATCACTCACATGCCCAAGTTCTGGGTGAGATGGGGAAGGTACTCAGCTCAGGTCTTGATCTCAGGGTCATGAGCTCAAGCCCCACGCTGGGCTCCACGCTGGGCATGGAGCCTACTTAAAAAAGAAAGAAAAGGAAAGAACGAAAACGAAAGGTTCCACTCTTAAGTCAGTCAATAGATGGACACGAGCTACTCTTCCAGAACACCAGCTTCCAGTGGAGCTCCCGCTTTGTGGGTTGGGCAGAAACAGGAGGGAGCATTCTTGTCTAGGAGAATGGCCCGGCTTTCTTTGTTGAGGGAGACTACTAGCCCAGCAGGCAGGACTGGCTAGGTAGATAGATATATTCCGCTCAGGACAGGACCTGAGGTCATAAGGGAGCTCCTGGGCACCAGCCCTGGATGAAACCCGATAGCATGGAAGGCTCTGGACAGAACCCAGCACTGACTACTTTCTTCACCCTCTATAGGACCAGAGGGTAGCCAGCACATGCTTTAGATACAGGCTGGGGGGCCAGGGGCAGTCCTTGGGGGGGGTCCTGGCCATATGGTTCAAGCTTCCTTTGGCCACCCAGCTCTGGCCAATCTAGTAGGGGTTGGGCTTCTTCGTTTGGGGGGCCAAATCCGGGTTTAAAGTGAGGAAGTGAACTTCCCTGAGTCTTCCTGGAGGGCCTGATGCGACAGAAGCCAGGTTCATCTGACCCAAGAATCCAGGCTGGGGGACAGGTGCACGTGGGCCCCCAGTGGCCGAGGCCCCATCCCCCAGGGGAAGGGAGGCTGGTGCAGCCTGCCACTCTGGGCTCCTCACATGGGCTTGGGGGGCATTGACGATGGGTGCCCTGCGCAGGAGTGCTGAGCCTGCAGGAGTTCTCCGACATGGACCTTCGGGACTTCCACAAGTACATGAAGGGCCACAAGGCGGCATCCAGCGAGCTGGTGCGGAACAGCCACCACACGTGGCTTTACCAGGGTGAAGGTGCCCACCACGTCATGCGTGCCATCCGCCAGAGGTGAGCACATTGGTGGGAGCAGGCCTTGTGGGGCCCTCACAGAAGTTCTTGGCTGGGGCCAAGAGGACAGGCTTGGTTAGCCAACTCGGGATTAAGTTCTACTTGTTAGACCAGGATTAGAACCCTTTAAAAGACAGGCAATTAACCAAGGCAAATTAACCGTTGTTGTGGGCCAGCAACATACATTTGGGATTAGAAATAGACTGGAATGTTTGTTTTTTGCTAGTTAGAGAAATGACTTCTTATCTCTATCCACAGGACCCCCTGCCGCTGAGCAGCCAGGGGTTTTAGATAAGCAACCTCCTTCCTGCAGGGAGCGATTCCCGCTCCCAATTTAGTGGAAATCTCATCTTCCCCACCCAGCGTGGTCTCTGGCATCCCGGGAGAAGGGCTCCTGAGTAACCCCTTCCTGCTCATACAGGGCCCGCGGGGGGGATGGGGGTGGGGGCTTGGGGTTTCCAGGGGAGGTGGGCAGGGGCACAGCTTGTGGCAGGTCCGGGGTCTGGCTTCTTCAGGGTGCCACCTTGCATGGGACTGCCCAGCTGAATGCCTGCTGCCCACCAGGGTGCTACGACTCACCCGCCTGTCACCTGAAATCGTGGAGCTCAGCGAGCCACTGCAGGTCGTGCGGTATGGCGAGGGAGGCCACTACCATGCCCATGTGGACAGCGGGCCTGTGTACCCGGAGACCATCTGCTCCCATACCAAGCTCATAGCCAATGAGTCTGTACCCTTCGAGACCTCCTGCCGGCAAGTACCTCCCACCTGGGGTGACCTTCCTCTCCTAGGTCAGGCATTCCCGTGACATAAATATAGCCCTGTTCTAACGGGATGTCCCCTGTGAGCGTCCAGGAGGGCATTGGGCCATCGTGGTTGAGGATACCCCATCTCTCTCCCCAGTTTATTCACCAAGTAGCAGGAAGGGTGGCCATCTTGTCTTAGTGGCCAAACTAAAGTGCCCACAGACACTGAGACTTGTCCCCAGAGCGCTGAGGCAAGGGGCAAGACTGGGTCTCCAGCTTTTTAGGCGCCTCCTCCCCTGGACCTTGATTCTCCCCAACGTCTGGAGGCCTTAGCTTCTTCCTTTGAAGCTGTGTCCCCTCCCCTGCTTGGGCAGGGAGGCAGGCCTCTTCTCCTCATGTGACTGCTCTGGGTCTGCGCCTTCTACTCCCGGCCAGGCCTTCTGCAGGACTGTGCTGCTCCCGGTAGCCTGCCTTTCCCAGTAATTTCGCTAAGCGCACCTCTGATCTTGGTCGCACAAAACACTGCGACACACAGAAAGAGACTGGGTTTGTGGGAGGAAGGACAGGCTAGGGACATCTTGGCACTGATCTGCAGTGTTGTCACTGATCTCAGCCTGCCCCCATCTGGCCCTTGGGAACCTGGGCAGTTTATCCTCCCCACAGGTAAGCCCATGGGAGTGTCCACAGCTGCTCAATGGGCCCCCTGCCTTACAGCTACATGACAGTGCTGTTTTATTTGAACAACGTCACCGGTGGGGGCGAGACTGTCTTCCCTGTAGCAGACAACAGAACCTACGATGAAATGGTAAGGGCCAACCAGGCTGTTACTCTGGTGGGATGGCAGGGCCTTGGGCGATCATAGTATATACCCCTCCAGAGCTGGGATAACGGGCCCAAGTGATCCCCTGGGCAATTCTGACTGGTTTCCCTCTGGCTGCTTTTGGCTGCTTGGCCATACAGTGGGGGCAGTTCGAAAACCCCACCATCCTGCTGCCCACAGAGTCTGATTCAGGATGATGTTGATCTCCGTGACACTCGGAGGCACTGTGACAAGGGGAACCTGCGTGTCAAGCCCCGGCAGGGCACAGCAGTCTTCTGGTACAACTACCTGCCTGATGGACAAGGTGAGGGCCTGTGACCAGGCCAAGAGTGCCTTGAGGGAAGCTTCCCTTTATCTAGCCCAGAAGGCCATCCCAGTGGGATGCTTCTGGCACCCTTATGAATGTTTTTCTGCCCCTGGTGCCTCCTGAAGGTCCTCCTCAGTGACTTCAGTGGCCAGCACCTGTGTAGCCTCCTGGGTTATCTTGACCCCTGTGACTGATTCCCTGATGCTCCAGCCTTCCAGCTCACTGGGGCTGGGGACACATCTGTCACCAGCCTGGGCTGTGGACAGTCTGGCAGCAAGAAAGCTGGTTTCAGAAGACCAGTGGTGGTGTTAGTGCATTAGTTGGAGAGAGATGCTGAGCCCCAAAGGAGGCCGTGGGGCCAGACTTTGCCACCGATGTGGGGTGGGGCCATTGATGGGCCACCCTGGCCATGCCCTTCGCCTGTGTCAGATCATGCTCAGGTCAGCGCCGCCTAGAGCCCCCTCTGGTCACCTCCCTAGGTCACACCATCCTCCTCTCCTAGGTTGGGTGGGCGACGTGGATGACTACTCACTGCACGGGGGCTGCCTGGTCACAAGTGGCACTAAGTGGATCGCCAACAACTGGATCAACGTGGACCCCAGCCGGGCACGGCAGGCGCTATTCCAGCAGGAGATGGCGCGCCTGGCCCGCGAAGGCGGCACCGACTCCCAGCCAGAGTGGGCTCTGGACCGGGCGTACCGTGACGCGCGCGTGGAACTCTGAGGGGAGTGTCGCCGCAGCCCGCAGCCCCAGGCCGCCCGCCGCCCTAGGTCGGGGGACCTGCGGTCTCCCTGTCCAGATGCAGGCCAAAGACCTGGCCCATGTTTTGCCCTATCCCCGCCTCCAACCGCGATTAGGGCACAGTTCCTATATTCGTGTTATTTATTGTGTACAGACCCACGGTGCCCCCCCCCCCCCCAATAAAACTACACGGCTTCGAGCCGCCGGGCCGAGAAGCCACAGGTCGGGTCCGCATGGGGGTGGGGGAGGTAGATTGGGCCAGTGGAAGCCCGCGGCTGTGCTTGGCGAGCGTCACGTCAGGGGGAGGGGCGAGGACGGTCTCGCCAATGACGAGCTGGATTTCGTGGGGCGAAGGGTTGTGATTGGACACCGGCCGTGGGCGACACTGGGCTCCGCTACCTGTTGCTAAGGCCGGTGCAGACCGGCTCTGCTGCGCTCGAGGAAGGCTCGTCTCGCGAGAGCGCTAGTTCCCTTCTTGGCCAAAGGCTGCCGCAGCGGCTCGAGGATCGACATGGACGCTCACGAGGATTACGTCTGGCCGCGGGCAACCTCGGAGCTCATGCTCCTCCCGGTCACGGGTCTGGAGTGCGTGGGGGATCGGCTGCTGGCGGGTGAGGTTTGGTGCGCGCTAGCGGAGAAGAAACCGGGCGCTCTCAGGGGGCGGGACCATCAGAACAAAGGGATGCCCGCAAGGAGGAGGACGGGTGGCGGGATGAAGCCTGACCGAGGTGGGCGGGAGCCCAGGAGATGGCGGGCTGGAGGCCTGGCCGGAGGAGCCCAGGAGACAAAAAAAAACCCGATGTGGCTATCGAGTTCCTTCGCAACATGCAGCTGACGTGGAAAAGACGCTGGGGCCGCGGGAAAATGCGGAGAAACGCAGTGGCTTGGGAGGCGGGGCAGGGAGGGAGGGCGGTGTGTGGCCCCTGCCGGGAGCCGGGAGGGGAGGGTGAGGGTGAGCCCCCCTCAAGGTGGGCGGGTCCGAGGGGCGGTCTGTGGTGTGGGCTCTCGGGGGAGGGCGGGGCCCCGTAGGCGGGGCTGTAGGCTCTCAGGGGCGGGTGAGGCTCCTCCTTGGAAGGTGGGGTCTACGGGGATTGGGTAGCGGGAAACCAGGGATGAGACCTTTCAGAGTGGGCCAGTGCTTGGGGAGGCAGAAGCTAAGGCCCGTTCTCAGATGGTTGCATCCAGGGGATCGAATGTTGATGGCCTTTAGGGGGAGGTCAGGTCGAGAAGCATAGGCCATCAAAAGCCTGGGACCTGGGGTGCCTGGGTGGCTCAGTGGGTTAAGCCTCTGCCTTTGGCTCAGGTCATGATCTCAGGGTCCTGGGATTGGGCTTTCTGCTCAGCAGGAAGCCTGCTTTCCCCTCTCTCTCTGCCTGCCTCTCTGCCTACTTGTGATCTCTCTATGTCAAATAAATAAATAAAATCTTCAAAAAAACCCCACAAAAAACAAACAAAAAAAAAACACAAAAGCCTGGGACCTGAAGCAGCAGAGCCCTGGAGAGCATCCAGGCCCAACTGAAAGCCACTAGTGACTGATGGTGGTGCTGCTGTTTTTTTAAGGGCCCTGAGGCAGGGCATAGGTTTCAAGCCTTGAGACAGCTGCTTCCTATCCTAAGAGGGTGGTTTTGTGTGTGTGGAGGGGTGGCCTAGGTATGGGGGCTCTGGAAGCCCAAGGTTCCTACCACAGGTTAAACTCCTAAGGCTGAGGGAGGGGATAAGTAGGCAGAAACCCAAAGAATCACAAGAATGAGCTAGGAGAAGAGAAGAAGTGAGTTCCTGGCAGAAGGTAAGCATGCCAAAGGCCTTGAGACAGAGTTATTACTTTGGAGGGGAGGGAAGAGAGAGTTCCTGTGAGGCTGAGCAGGGGTGGGGTCTGGGAGAAGAGGCTGGAGAAATGAGCTGCAGCTAGACCATTTTATACCTAGATATGACTTTATGATGATGGAGAGAGGTCTTGTGAAGGGTTTTAAACAAGGAAATGACATGGGAAATGCAGGTTAGAAAGCTCATCAAGTGAATTCCCCCGCTCCTGTGATTTCCAAAGTGACTTTTAAATTGCTACAATTCTCACATTCCACCCATGTGCACCTGTAATCTCAGTTTCCAGCCTTCTCTGCTCGTGAGTTCCAGGCCCAAGTGCATAGGTGCCTTCAGATTGAAGTCCCGCTGGATGCTCCAGCTGAACAGGGAGAAGAGCAGCCACTCAGGTGCTCCAGTCCAAGCATCTCCCTCAGTCCCCAAGCCAGTCTGGTTGATTTTGACTTCATACTTGTAGCATCTGTCTGTTTCTCTACCTTATTGCCGTCATTGGAGGCCATGGCAGCTTTGGCTTCTGATCGCCTTAGCCGCATTCTCTCGGGCCATCACTGACCCCTTTGTTTCCTATTCCAACCACACAACCTAGAGTTCTTGCTCACCTCAGGGCCATTCAGCTTGCTATCTATCTGCCAAGAAAGGATCACCCATCTCCCCCACGCTTGCTCTTCCTCTGGTTACCGCTGGGTGTCGATTCCTCAGCCTAAATGTTACATTCTCAAGGTGGCTTCCCCTGACACCAAGTTGCATGGATGACACCGGGGTTTCTCAGTCTCGGCGCTACTGACATTTTGGCCCAGGTCGTTTTTTGTGTGAGGGGCTATCTGTGATTTGCAGGACATTTGGCAGCATCCCTGGCTTCTATTCCTAGATTCCAGTTAGCATAACTCCCAGTTATGACAACTAGAAATGTGTCCAGGTATTGCCAAATGTCTTCTGGAGGGAAAATTGGTGGAGTAGATTTCCCTTTTTTATAGTAAAGCAATCTGTATAATTCTTTTCTGGAACTTACCGAAGTTACAACAATGTGGGTTACTTGGGTGGTACTGTTTAGTGTCTGCTTGATGGCTTGGAGCCTGGGTCTGTGCTCGTCTTACTCCCTACTCCAGTGTGTATAGTTCCTTGTCTGGTTTATGATCGATGCTCAATGCCAATCTATTGAAAGATGGAGATTGAAGGCGAAGAAGGGCACTAGGGACTCTTAGTGTCGTCTAGCTTAACACGTGATAGACACCCTGGACAAAAGTCACTGTGGTGGGGGAGGATTTGAAAAATCTTTAGAAAATGAGCACATGGGACTAGGCAACTGAGAACATGAGAAGATGTGGGAAGTTGAGCGGAATAAGCAGTGAGCTTCTTGGTTTGGGGCTGGGGCTGGATAGAGGGTGGTAGTGGTCAGTGGAGCAATCAGTGGAGTGAGGAGCATTGAGAGAACTCGAAGGTAAGCTAGTAGAGTGAGAGGGGCCCACAGGGCAGCCGGAAGGCAGCTAAGGGTCATGGGAATCGTGGCTGCCAAAGTGGGGGCCACCTCTCCTGGTTTTTCCTGTCGGTGTTGAACATGCTCACATCTGAGCCGCAAGGAAGAAGCTCTTGGAAATCCAGAGGGGTTCTGCTGTGGCCCCAAGGTGGGAGGATCACCTTTGGGGAACAGCCTTTTCTCTTGGGGAGGGAGAGTAGGAAGACTATGTATGTGTAGAGGTAGATGCAGCTGCAGGTTTGGGACAGAGGCTTCGAGAGTTCCTGCAGGAAGCATGAGAAGTCAGGTGGGATGAGGCAGAGGCAGTGTTGGAGGAAGCCAGGTTGAACTGAGTGTCTGGAGCCCCTGGTAGGTGTCGGAAAGTCAACACTGAAGTCCAGCTGAAGCCGAAGCCAAGGATTTTCCAGGGTTCAAGCCAGCAGGATTGTGTGTTCTAATGCATTCACAGGCTATACTATGTGCCTGAGTTTTCCCTGCCCCCATCTCTTCATGGTTTGGCAGAGTGAGGTTCTTTTTTTTTTTTTTTTAAGATTTTATTTATTGGGGCACCTGGGTGGCTCAGTGGGTTAAGCCTCTGCCTTCTGCTCAGGTCATGACCTCAGGGTCCTGGGATCGAGGCTGAGCTCTCTGCTCAGCCAGGAACCTGCTTCCCCCTCTCTCTCTGCCCCTCCTCCCTCTGCCTGTGCTTTCTCTTGCAAATGAATAAATAAAATCTTTTTTTAAGATTTTATTTATTCATTAGCAAGAGAAAGCACAGGCAGAGGGAGGAGGGGCAGAGAGAGAGGTACACATGCGCTTCTTACTGAGCAGGGAGCCCGATGGGCTCAGTCCCAGCACCCTGGGATCAGGACCCAAGCCGAAGGCAGATGCACACTGACTGAGCCACCCAGATGCCCCGTCGGGTGAGGTTCTGATGTGAATCTGTGCTTCTTTCTAGGTGAGGGGCCGGATGTCCTGGTGTACAGCCTGGATTTTGGTGGCCACCTGCGGATGATGAAGCGTGTGCAGAACCTGCTTGGCCACTATCTTATCCATGGGTTCCGGGTACGACCAGAACCAAATGGAGACCTTGATTCGGAGGCTATGGTGGCTGTGTTTGGGAGCAAGGGATTGCGAATTGTGAAGGTTAGCTGGGGACAGGGCCGCTTCCGGGAGCTCTGGCGCTCTGGCCTATGGAACATGTCTGACTGGATCTGGGATGCACGTTGGCTTGAGGGCAACGTGGCCTTGGCCCTGGGCCATAACTCGGTAGTGCTGTACGACCCTGTGGTAGGGTGCATGCTGCAGGACGTGCCCTGCACAGACAGGTGCACCCTCTCCTCAGCCTGTCTGATCGGAGATACCTGGAAGGAGCTGACCATAGTGGCAGGTGCAGTTTCCAATCAGCTCCTTGTCTGGTATCCAGCAGCTGCTTTAATAGACAATAAGCCTGTGGCCCCAGACCGACGAGTCAGTGGGCATGTGGGTGTCATCTTCAGCATGTCGTACCTGGAAAGCAAGGGCTTGTTGGCCACAGCTTCAGAAGACCGAAGTGTCCGCATCTGGAAGGTGGGTGACCTGCGGGTGCCTGGGGGTCGGGTACAGAATATTGGGCACTGCTTTGGACACAGCGCCCGTGTGTGGCAGGTCAAGCTTCTAGAGAATTACCTTATCAGTGCAGGAGAGGACTGTGTCTGCTTGGTATGGAGCCACGAAGGGGAGATCCTTCAGGCCTTTCGGGGCCACCAGGGTCGTGGGATCCGGGCTGTAGCTGCCCATGAGAGGCAAGCCTGGGTGGTCACCGGGGGTGATGACTCAGGCATCCGTCTGTGGCACCTGGTAGGGCGTGGGTACCCGGGTTCAGGGATCTCAGCTCTCTGCTTCAAGTCCCGTAGCCGGCCAGGTACCCTCAAGGCTGTGACGCTGGCTGGCTCCTGGCGACTACTGGCAGTGACTGATACAGGAGCCCTGTATCTCTACGACCTTGAGGTCAAGTGCTGGGAGCAGCTGCTGGAGGACAAGCGCTTCCAGTCCTACTGCCTCCTGGAGGCAGCCCCTGGTCCTGAGGGTTTTGGACTTTGTGCCTTGGCCAATGGGGAGGGTCGTGTCAAGGTGGTCCCCATCAACACTCCAACTGCAGCTGTGGACTTGACCCTGTTCCGTGGGAAAGTGCATAGTCTGAGCTGGGCCCTGCGTGGCTACGAGGAACTCCTGTTGCTGGCATCGGGCCCTGGTGGTGTGGTGGCTTGCCTGGAAATCTCAGCCGCGCCCTCTGGCAAAGCCATCTTTGTAAAGGAACGTTGCCGGTACCTGCTGCCTCCCAGCAAGCAGAGGTGGCACACATGCAGTGCCTTCTTACCCCCTGGTGACTTCCTAGTGTGTGGGGACCGCCGGGGCTCTGTGTTACTATTTCCCTCTAGACCAGCCCTGCTCAAAGATCTTGGAGTTGGCGGCAAGGTGGGAGCTATTGCTGGAGCACTTGAAGCAGGTAGTGGCAGTGATGGGGATGAGACCGCCTCGACCGAGTGGGGCCCTGTGTCCACCCTCCCTTCTCTGCATGGGAAGCAGGGTGTGACATCAGTCACCTGCCATGGTGGCTACGTGTATACCACAGGGCGCGATGGCGCCTACTACCAGCTCTTTGTGCGAGGTGGCCAGCTGCAGCCTGTCCTGAGGCAGAAGTCCTGTCGAGGCATGAACTGGGTGGCTGGGCTCCGCATGATGGCCGACGGGAGTATGGTCATCCTGGGTTTCCACGCCAATGAGTTTGTGGTGTGGAGTCCCCGGTCACACGAAAAGCTGCACATCGTCAACTGTGGTGGAGGGCACCGCTCCTGGGCCTTCTCTGATACTGAGGCGGCTATGGCCTTTGCCTACCTCAAGGACGGGGACGTCATGCTCTACCGGGCTCTGGGTGGCTGCACCCGGCCACACGTGATTCTCCGGGAGAGCCTGCACGGCCGTGAGATCACTTGTGTGAAGCGTGTGGGCACCATCACTCTGGGGCCCGAGTTTGAGGTGCCTGGCTTCATGCAGCCCGACTACCTGGAGCCTGGCAGTGAGGGGCCGGGCCTGACCGACATCGTGATCACGTGCAGTGAGGACACTACTGTCTGTGTCCTGGCACTCCCCACCGTCACTGGCTCGGCCCACGCACTTACAGCAGTGTGTAATCATATCTCGTCTGTGCGTGCCCTGGCTGTGTGGGGCGTCGGTACCCCTGGTGGCCCTCAGGATCCTTGGCCAGGCCTGACTGCTCATGTGGTGTCTGCGGGGGGCCGGGCTGAGATGCACTGCTTCAGCCTCATGGTCACCCCAGACCCTGGCACCCCAAGCCGTCTCGCCTGCCACGTCATGCACCTTTCGTCCCACCGGCTGGATGAGTACTGGGACCGCCAGCGCAGTCGGCACCGGATGGTCAAGGTGGACCCGGAGACCAGGTGATGTGCACACTGGGAGGCGGAAGCACAGAGTGGTGGCCTGCGGGGCAAGCCCCTTGCCGCTGTTCCCAGGCCTCCCCTAATGGCCCGCCGGTGTTGTCTCTGCAGATACATGTCCCTAGCTGTGTGTGAACTCGACCGGCCTGGCCTTGGCCCCCTTGTGGCTGCAGCCTGCAGTGATGGCGCAGTGAGGTGAGAGTGGAGGGCCTTGGGTCAAGAGGTGAGGGCTGGAAGGTGTCAGGAATGGGCTCTGAGTTGGGCCACCCTCCGCCCCCCAGGCTCTTCCTTTTGCAGGACTCGGGGCGGCGGCTGCAGCTCCTGGCTGAAACCTTTCACCACAAGCGGTGTGTCCTCAAGGTCCATTCCTTTACCCACGAGGCACCCAACCAGCGACGGTGAGAGGGGCTGCCTGGCGGGCTTATGTGGGTGCAGGTGGGGGGGCGGGGTGTCCCCTGTTGCTCTCCGCCCCCCTTGCTGACCCAACTGCCTGTCCGTGGCTCCCAGGAGGCTCTTCCTGTGCAGTGCTGCTACTGACGGCAACTTGGCCTTTTGGGATCTCACTGCCGTGCTGGACCACGGCTCCACTGCCCTGGAGCCTCCAGCAGACCCTGGGCTTCCCCACCGTGAGTAGCCAGTGTGCAGCCATGGCTGTCCCTCCCCACCTCCCACTGCCCTTCACCCATGTGGCAGGCTGGGCCCTGACAACCATCTTCTTCCTTCAGAGCTGGGGACCCCCTGCCTGACCCTCCAGGCTCACAGCTGTGGTGTCAACAGCCTGCACACCTTGCCCATACGTGAGGGCCATCTTGTGGCCAGCGGCAGTGAGGATGGCTCTCTCCATGTCTTTGTGCTGGCTGTGGAGACACCGGAGCCGGAGGAGGCCGTGGCAGGTGCTGAGCTGGTGCCCCAGCTGCATGTGCTAGAGGAATACTCCGTCCCCTGTGCACACGCTGCCCACGTGACAGGCCTCAAGATCCTAAGCCCAAGCCTCATGGTCTCCGCCTCCATCGACCAGCGGCTGACCTTCTGGCGTCTGGGGCATGGTGAGCCCACCTTCATGAACAGTACCGTGTACCATGTCCCAGACGTGGCAGACATGGACTGCTGGCCCGTAAGCCCTGAGTTTGGCCACCGCTGTGCTCTTGCGGGCCAAGGGCTTGAGGTTTACAACTGGTATGATTAAGGTGTCCCGCGGTGGCCGGTGTGCCGGGCATGGGACCTGCTCGCAGACGGGGTGGAACGGGAGTGACCGTCTGTGCCCATGCCCGGCGTGAAGGGAGGTGGCGGCCGCGGGTTCCTGACTTCAGAGCAGGAGCTGGAGGTGAGTCGGGGGTCGTTCAGGCTGACCAAAAAAAACGCCCCACTGCCTACAAACAAGACCCGACTTTGTATAGAATAGAAGCAATTTATTTTGGCTCCATATATCTAAT
Source organism: Martes martes (assembly GCF_963455335.1). Lineage (NCBI taxonomy): Eukaryota > Metazoa > Chordata > Mammalia > Carnivora > Mustelidae > Martes > Martes martes. The sequence goes on along the minus strand of NC_137888.1, from coordinate 198,788,515 downwards.
AAGATCTTTTTTTCCAGGTGATGACTTTTGTAAACATTCCTAGTTATCGGGATCTCTGTGGCCTTAGATGTGGTTCAGTGGAGGGAGACCCAGCGTGGCTAGGCCAGCATGGAGCACTTCACGCACAGCCCGCAGAAGCTGGAGACGGGCAAACATTTGACCAAACAGGTGTGGTCGAGGCTCCTGGAGGAGAGAAGGGGCCTGCTGGTCTCCTCTTTTGCTGCCCTTGCACCCCTGCAAGCTCCCCCCCACCCCGTGCTGTGTACTTACCCCTAGGATGTGTACGCGGTTATAGTATGAGCTAAAATCCATGCTGAGCTGAACCAGGAACTTGCACATCTAGAGACAGAGACTGAGTCACTGGCCAGTCTCTTTGATCTCGTGCCCAACCCAGAATAAAGCATCAAGCGTGCAGTGTCTGTGCTGGGCTTCTCTGCCTCACCATCTCAGTGCGTGCAGTCGTGTGGATCCCCGGGGCTGCGCACGCCAGGGCTGCGGTCTGGCTCAGCAGCTCTGGGAAGGGGAGCACGCCGTTGAAGAGCAGCAGCCACTCACCCTGGGGGGTGGGGGTGGAGAAGGGCGCTGGGAGGGGAGGTCCCAACCTCCTGCAGGTGCCCAGCTACCCAGGACAACACTCACCTCATCCTGTAGGAGTGAGAAATCGAGACTGCTCACAGGTGGAAAAGTGGGGTACAGACCTTGTTCCGTGCTGTGCTTGTACCCCTCAAATAGTGTGGCAAGACGGGCACAGTTATACATGACGAAGGTGCCGCTCTTGGTGCCCTTTGTGGAAATGCTGCCGTCGGCCAGGGCCAGGAGGAGCTGAGGAATGGGGGCACAGCTGCAGGCATGACACCGTCCATTCCACAAGCCCTGATCCTGTCGGGCCCCCGGGCTTACCTGACTCTGTGGAGCTGTGCTGAGCATCTCAAACTTGATGGTGGCTGCAGACAGAACGCTGAAGACCTCTGTCCAGGTTGGGTCTGAGGGAGTTGAGTTGGTCGGTCTGGGCAGACAGAAGTGGAGGACCCCCCAACCAAACCAGCCCCCACCCCCCGCTGCACGCACCTTGGCTGAGCTCCCTGCCACGCTTCAGGGCTGCTGCCTTGCACACCTGGGCATGCCGGAGCCTGCATGAGGAGCAGAGTGAGCCGAGGGTCTGCAGGGGGGGCACACCTCCCGGGACAGGTGGTCCCCCCAACCTCGACGACCCTGACTTGGTAGCCTCCCTTCCAGCCTGACTCACTCATAGTACTCGGGGGCCGTCAGGGCACTAGCTGCTTTCACTGGGCCACAGACCAGGTGCTTCTGTGAGGGAGAGAGCAGGCGCTTAGCCCAGGCAATAAATCTCTCAAAGAACCTAAACCTGGTGCCTGGACTCCCCCAGCCTTTTGCCATCAAGCTCTGGGCCTTGCTCCCAAGCCCACCCCTCAGCGCACAGCCCAGCTTTCCCAAGCTGTTTAAGTGTTCTCTGGAAAGCGCCTCCAGACCTTTAACCAGGACGCTACAGGAGCTGCAAGTCCCCACTCACCTAACGTCTCCCTCAAGGCCAAGTGTCCCCTATGGACTGGTGTGCCCCTGTGCCCCTTGATGGGTTTGCAAGGGCCCTGGGTTGGTGGAGGGAGGGGGCGCTCCAGCATCCCCAACCCACCTGTGTGCGAGGAGCCTGCTCATCCAGCTTCCACCAGAGCAAGTCCAGCTTCTGTTGCTGGAACTCCTCCTCACAGCTCACCACGTGTAGGACCATGCAGCCGTCCGCATCAGCATCTGGGGCGGTGGCCTACAGGGTAGGAGGACGGTCACCAGGCGGGCACAGAGCGCAGCTTGCCAGAGGCCTACAGGGTGGGCGTCAGTCACTAACCAGGCCCGGAGGGCCGTCCCCAGGCCAGTGGCGGACAGCTGCCTGCAGCTCTGCCAGCACGGAGAGCAGATCCTCGGTCACTGCAGACAGAGCACAGGGGCGTTGAGGCTGGCCAGGAGCACACGGTCCCCATCTTCCCAACGACCCTGCGAAGCTCCAGCTCCTACCCAGACACTTGTCCACGTTGGGGTCATAGCCAGCTGCGCATCCCCGTTCTCGCATCACCTCCTTCAGGCACACTGTGCCCAGGACGCCAGGGGGCAGGGCTCCTCCGTCCCGGGCGGGGCTAAGCTCTGCCAGCGGGAGGTTCCTCAGGGCTCCGGTGGCGGCCTTCTCGGAGGCAGCGGGCCAGTCCACGCGCAGCTGCTGCAGGAAGGTCCGCATGTGCGGGTTCCGCACGGCGGGCACCAGCCGCACATTCGCCCTGGGAAACGAGGACGGCCGTCTCAGCCCAAGCGCCCGGCGCAGCTCCACCCCCTTCCCTCCCGCAGCGGCTCTAGGCCCAGGTTGCCACCCCGGCGGGTTCTGGCCCAGCGGCGCGCTCACCCATGAGCGCGCAGAGCTCGCGAAAAATGATCGGCCACGAGCACGGCGCGCAGCTGGCTCAAGCGGAGCGCGCCAGGGGTGCCGCGCAGCGCCGGGCAGTGCAGGAGGACGCGCGGGCCGGGTGCGGCGGGCGCGGCGGGCGCGGCATAGGCGGTCACGGCGCCGAGCACGCGCTCGAAGACGGCGGGCCGCTGCAGCTGGAGTGCCAGACCCGCGGGCGTCGGCTCGCAGCGCAGCACCGGGGCCACGCCGGGGCCTTGCAGGCCGGCGACCGCACGGACCACATGCTCGGGCACCTGCGGGAGGAAGGGCGGTGAGACGGGCTGCGACGCTGCCCCTGGCCGCACATCCCCGCCCCGCGGGCGCCCACCTGTCCGTCCCCGAAGCGCGCTTGCAGCGCGGGCCGCGGCGCCAGGAAGTCTCGGGCGCGCAGGTGGCGGGCACGCGTCTCCTTATACCACACGGGCTCGCCAGGCCCCAGGGCCGTGTTGAGGGCCCCTAGCGTTTCCCCGACCCCCAGGCGCCCTGTCGCCATGGCGACCGGAAGGAGCCGGCGGAACCGGAAGCCAAGCGTCTGGAGGCCGAGCTTCCGGGAGGGCCGACTGGCTGGGGCGCATATCCGGTGGAGATACCTGAGCGGACAGGTGCGCCGCAGGGAACCGTGGCGGCCGCTTTCGACCTTCGGCCCCAGCACTGTCTCTGCGTGGCCCGCCTGCCCGGCCCCGGCCCCGCGAGGTCCGCCTTAGGCCTAGAGTTCCGCCGTCGTCACCGGCATTAGCAGCCAGGGAAAGGATCCTCGCTACCGGGTGGGGCCCAGACCCGACTGTTTCGCTCATCGAAATCTTACCTATTTGTGATAACGTTTTATTCCCCACATTTGACACTTGATCAGACGTCAAAAGTTCCAAGTGAATTGTCAGCGGAATAGGGCAGCTAACAGTAAAGCCATTTTCACGACCTCCTTAAAAAAAATCTCGTTTTGAAGAAATCTGTGTTCTGCGCCTTCAGGTTATTTACAACCATTTCCTCCTTTGCGATTTGGGTCGTCTTTACTCCCGATAAATGCGTACTCTGGTAGAATTTCTTCTCTTGATTTTTGTGGAATTAGAACCATCACGATACTTTCCAGAATTACCAGTTTTTAATGCTTTTCTTTTAACCTTGTGTACATTATCAGGGATACTCTGGCCTGGTTTAGGTAACGAGCCATTGTAGGCAAAATAAACAGTGTGACCATAAGACCCAGCTAAAAGACTGCTTTCAGTTGGGAGTATCCCACTGCACTACAGAAAAAGCTCCTTCCTCTGTCCCATGAGGGCTCGTTTTCACTTCAATGTAACTTAAATCCCCTTTTCCTCTATTTTCTTTAATGGAGATCGAACCTGACACAGCACAGAGCAGAGTGCAGGAAACCCATAATTACTGCTCTGGAGCAGTGAGAGTGCCCAGAGTTCAGAAAGGAGGGGGATCCTAAGGCCAGGAAGTCTGGCAAGACCCCTTTCTGGGGCAGGCCTCCAAGGCCCCTGCTAGGATTGCAGAAAGAGCACTGGGCGGACACGACATTCCCGATGGCTTCTTGGGTGCCCACTCAACGGGAGTGATCGTGTCATTCCAAAGCGCTTTCCATTCTGCAGTCGCATGACCCAGGGACAGCTGCTAACAGGGCTGGGGGCTGGAGGCCAAGCGGGGGACTTCAGCTACTCTCAGTACACGAAGACGGTTGGTGTGGGTTTTCCCCAGGAAGTGAAAGGCTATCTATAGCGAGCTGCGGGCTGGGGTGGCCCTGCTCTGTGGGACTCACCGCCATTGCAGCCCTGTCCAAAGGCCCTGAGACCAACCTCCCTTGTCAATGTTACTCCAGGTTCCAGAGATGACCACAACCCTGGCTCTCCGACGTCTACACCCACCACTTCCAGCCCGAGAGCGCACCTGAGACAGGGGCGAAGACCAGAGCAACCCAAATAAAGTATGTCTGGGGGTCAGGGGCTGGCCCACCCCATCGAGGCCAGGACGCTGCTCTGGCAGGAGAGCAGGGAACGAAATCCAAGCGCAGCTGGAATGCTCTGGAGACAACAGCTGCTTTTGGGATTCCGTTGCCCGCTGTCCAGCCGTGGGCGGGGGGGGGGGGGAAGGGGGCGGGAGATAACCCCGGGAGGATGGTGGTCCCTTACCCTGGGGCCAGATCAGGAACCACCCCGCCCCCCATTCCCAGTACCAGAAGACTGACCTAGGAGTGGGCGGTAAAGCCGAGTGTAGTGGGAACGAGGCGCTCACCTGGGCCCCTAAACAATAGGAAGATTGGTAGGGGCCTCCCCTGGGACCGGTCCCGATCCGGATTAAATCTGCAGGGTGGGATTATTCCTGTTGGTCTCATGAAGCCAGGCCACCCGTGCGGTGACGGTGGCGGGGAGGGCTTCGGGATCGGCCAAAAGAGAAGCTCCCCCGTGGGGCCGGAGAGGAAGTAAACCCGCGCACCCGCCTCGGGGACACCCCCATACCCAGGGCCCTTCGTCCCGTGACTCTGCCAGCGCCCGGAGCCCTGTGTGGGGGTGGGGGGGTGCCCAATGGCGGCGACGGGACCCCCGGGAATCCACTGCGAACGTCCTCCGCCGTGCCGAACCTCCCTCCCGGCCCAGTGGGTAGCAGACGCGTCAACGTTCCCTTGAGGCCACGACACGGTGGGGGCGCGGAGATCCCCGAAAGCCGCGCGGGCACCAGCGACTGTCGCGCCAGTAGGCCCTCTGATTCGGCTCAAGACGGGGGGGGGGTCGGGAAATTCTCGGGCCGCGAGCATAGTGAGCGACGACAGGGCGATGCTCCAGCCGCTGTCTAGTTCAATAGCTGGTTCCGTTCGGCCCGGTCGATCACACCCGAACAGCTACAATCATCCCACCGCGGCGTCCCCTTCCGCTTGCTCGGGCCGCAGACTCGGAGCCATTTTAAGGAGAAACCACTCGGCCACGCCCCCTCGCGCTCCCGACAAGCCAATCCACGCGCAGCCACGCCCCGGGAGACGCGCGGCGGCGACGCCAACGGTCGCGCGGGCGACGGTTGGGGAGGGGCGTGATTCGCGGAAGAGCAAGGGAAACCTGAGCCTGCCGCCCCGCCCTGGGAACCCGACGCCCTAAAGCCTGGGATTAGGGGTTTGGAGGCTGGCCCCACGCCCTGGCCAGGTGTGCGGGACTCGACCAGGTGCGCCGCCGCCCCGCCCCAGGCCCCGGGAGCCCTGCGTAATGGCTGAGAGCCGGGGACTAGGCTGCGGCGGGGGCCCAGGCAGCTCTCTGAGGCCGGCCACGCCACCAGGTGTCTGGCTCCCCCAGGACGGCCTGCGGGGGCCCGGGGCGGGGCGGGCGGCAGGTGCAGACACCGGAGCCGCGCTAGGGGACGGGCCCTCCTGGGACAATTGGCACCGGCTGGATCCCTCAAAATCCCGCGCTGGGGCAGCCGGCCTGCGCGGTGCCCTCCGGAACCTAGGGGGCGCTGTGGGCGCGCTGCGGAGGGTTCCGCCACGACCCCGCTGACCCGGCGCGGGCATCCCGGCACGCCGGTCAGCCATGGTCGCCGCGTTCGTGCTTCGCGGCCTGTGCGGAGCGCGATCCGTGCTACGCTGTTCCCCTGCGGAGCTGCTGAGGTGAGCCCGGGCCCAGCGTCCCCGATCCCTGCCCCCACGGCCAGCGATCCCGGCCGCGCTCCTCCTGGCGGGTTAGAGCCTGAGTACACCCCTCCGCAGGGCCCCACGGCGAGGGCACCGGCTCACGCCGGCGGACGACGAGCTGTATGAGCGGACGCGCATCTCTCTGCTGCAGCGCGAGTCCCCGCAGATCATGTATATCGACAGCTACAGCAGCCGCGGCTTCATGGTCAACGGAAATCGCGTGCTTGGGCCCTGCGCGCTGCTCCCGCAGTCGGTGGTGCAGTGGAACGTGAGCAGTGAGGCAGCGGAGGGCAGGAGTCCCGGGCCTGCCCCCCGATTCTGTCCCTCGGCGACTTGGGCTTTTCCGTTGCTCGTTTGGGGCGCAGGTAAGGGCTCTGTGGGGAAAACCGCGCGAGCTTGTTTAACCTGCCTCCTCCCAACACAGGTAGGAAGTCACCGGGACATCACTGAAGAAAGCTTCTCTCTCTTCTGGTTGCTGGAGCCCCGAATAGGTACTGGAGAAGGGGAGGGCTGAGGTGCTTCCAGCCCTAGAAAGCCAAAAGCCCCCCGCCTCAGCCTCCGCACAGAGCTGCCGGAGGCTAGCCCTCGCCATCTTTCCCTAGAGATTGTGGTGGTGGGCACCGGAGACCGGACCGAACGGCTGCAGCCCCAGGTGCTGCAAGCCCTGAGGCAGCGGGGCATCGCCGTGGAAGTGCAGGACACGGTAAGGTTCGCCCCTCGGGAGCGCGGAGCGGGACCCAGGCCTAGCCCTCGCCAAGCTGATGCAGGCTTTCTCTTTGCAGCCCAATGCCTGTGCCACTTTCAACTTCCTGTGTCATGAAGGCCGAGTAACAGGAGCTGCTCTTATCCCTCCACCCAGAGGGACGGCGCTCACATCCTTAGAACGAGCTGCAGAATGAACCGCCAGGAATTGACCTGACCTGTCCAGGAGGGCCCTGGCACTTTTTGCAGAGCGCAGGAGTTTCCAGCGCTTTCATTAGCCCTTCCTCTTTGGCACTGTAACACCTGTCTGTCTTGCCAGCAAATTAATAATTTAGTCCACTTTTCCCGTTTTGTATTAGGTGTGTTGCAGGCCAGGAGCTGCTGCTGGCTCAGTGGGCGTGTGTGTGTGTGTGTGCGTGTGCGCGCGCACGTGCGCGCGTGTGTAGAAACCAGGGGATCCCCTTTTTTGCGGACTACTTAGCGTCTCAGAGGCGGGAGGCAGTCCAGGCACCTGCTCCAAACTGCAGATCAATGTATTTGCTCACATGCACCTCTGAGAGGACCTCAGTGCTTTCTCCACAAGATCCTCTAACTCATGTTAGAATATGTATGTGGATCTCAACCTGGTCCCTGTGGCCAAGCAGGAGGCCCTGTGGGTGCCAGTCCAAAGCCCCCAAGGACTATTCCATGACCTGTCCTAAGCAGCCATGATGTGAGACTGAACCCTTGTGAGCCAGGGCTGGCTAGACCCGACCAGACTCTCCCTTGTGAGCTGCCACAGGAGGGACTTTATGAATTTAGAATTAGTACCTCCTTCCAGATCTGAGGAGTAGCCTGACCTCAGGGTCTGAGGCTTTCTCTACAAATGAGTGTCATGTTTGCATCTGTGATAGTGGCCACCACACCTGCCTGTTGACCTCAAAGATCAAGCAACACTTTTTTTTTTTTTCCCAAACTTTTATTGAAAAACTGAGGGGGTATGCTGTATCCCTTTTCAGAAAAGTCTCTTCTCATACCTGTAAGCAGAACAACCAGCTTTGAGGTGGGGGCAGGAGGAAGGAGGCACGGCAGAAACCTCTGCCCCAAGGGTGGATGGGTACAGAAGGGTCACTTACGAGTGGAGGCTGTGAACCCCTCCTTCCACCTGAGCTGAGGATGTTCTCTTCTCAAACTTGAGTTCTCCAGAATACATCATGGCTCTGAAGAAGGGCAAATGTCCGATGTAGGTACCTGGCCCTCAACTAGCTCCTCCACCCATGTCCTGGCTCCCCAGGCTTACCGGACTTGAGTCAAACTCTTGGCACCAATGTCCTGGCAGGAGTGCTGGATGCCAGCGATCAGGTACGGCACAAATTTGTGGATGGACCCTTTGTCCTGCACAGCCCCAGAGACCCCCTGGGCCACTTTGATTTTATCAGCTTCACTGTAGGGAAAGGTAAGGCAACATAGGCAAGTTCAAAGCATGGATGAGCCTATCAGTACAAGGCTGTCAGTACAGGGTAACTGACCTTCCCGTCCCACCTGAAATATCGGTTCTGGCTGCTGAGGTGCTTGTCCATGGCATCAAGAGAACCCATTCCACGGTATTTCTTTAGCCGGATCCCATCAGAGAAGAAGTACTCGCCAGGGGCCTCAGTGGTAGCAGCCAGGAGGGAGCCCATCATGACTATGGACAAACGGGTGTGATGGAACAGACCCTGAGTGGCACTGGCGAAGGAATCCCACCAGACTCCCTGGGTGTCGGGCCTCACCTGTGGAGGCCCCAAGGGCCAAGGCTTTGGCAATATGGCCCACATTTTGGATTCCTCCATCAGCAATAACGGGAACACCAAAGCGCCGTGCATATTCTGACACCTTGTACACTGCTGTTGCTTGGGGCCGCCCGCAGGCCAACACTGTTGAGAGATGGAGGAAGAGATGGGTGGGTGGAATTAGTGGGGACAGGTAAGAGGCCCTGGGCCATAACTCAGCACCCAGGAGCGTTCTGCTACACCTGCATCAGGACTGCAGCCCGGCTGAGAGTCCTGTCTGGAATGGCTGCTGCCCCATCTGCCTTCAACAGTTTTAAACAGCTGTGACGGCCTCCACTCCAACCTGCATGTGCACGTGCACGTGTGCATGGCCCAGGGCAGCCTCAGGCACATGCAGTCAGCAGCCGGGAGAAGCCCCACCCAACTGATATCAAGTGGGGATAGGGGGTCACCGTGCAGTTAGTATCCAGAGGCCCATCCCTTCCTCCCAGCGTGGTTGGCAGCTCAGGCAAGATCAGGGGAGTGGTCATGTGGAAGGAAGAGTGGGCTTGTTGGTCCTTGAGCTGTGCCTACTGTAGGAAATGTGGGCCATCTAGGGCCTACCTGGGAAGGGGGTCCTGCCCTACAAGCACCCCAGGAAGAGGAAGGAGCTGTGTTCTCCAGCAGCCCCCAAAACCATGGTCTGTCATTCAGTTTGCCCTGCCCACCCATCAGCACCACAAACCCCGGGAGCTACAGCTACAGTCAACCAAGCAGCCGGGCAGTGGGCAGCTGGGCCGGGCCAGTGGGCCGGGCCGGACTTACTATAGCAACCCTTGACAGTAGAAGGGCATTTGGGGCTGTGGGACTTTATGTCTGGAGGGATCTTGGGAGCCACTAAATAAAACAAACAGACCAGAGTTTAGAGAGGGTGCAGAGCAGGAGCAAGGAGGCCAGGCTAGGCAGAGGGGAAGTGGCAGGTGAGGAATGACAAACTCGTCTTACAGCATGTCACCCATCCAAGGGGCCTGTTTGGCCCTGGGACTGACCCTACTGGAGGACTCAGTATAGTTCCCACGGGAGCGCTTGGCTCCAGGCCATATGGGGCTAAGGGCCCTGCTGACGCCAGGGTCTCTGAGGGCCCTGCCAAAGCATTTCCTACCTTCCTGGGTGATGCAGATGGAGCCACTGCCCATGCCCACCCGCAGGGCATCTACACCAGCATCAATGAGGTTCTTGGCCTGAGCAGCCGTGACCACTACAGTGAAGAACAGGGAAAGGCTTGTGTGAAGGTCTGAGAGGGAGCCTAGCTCCCCTAACTCTTGCCCCACACCATTTGGTGCCCAGCCTTGCCTCACCATTGCCTCCAATAACTTGGAGAGAGGGGTATTTCTCCTTGATGTACTTGATCATGTTGATCTGGAAGATGGAGTTTCCTTGGGAAGAGTCCTGGGACCAGGAGAAAGTCCCAGTGAGACATACTGGTATGAGAGCTGTCCCTACCACCCCACCCTGCCTGTGCAAAGTGCTTACCAAAACCACTACGTCCACACCAGCCTGGGCTAGCAAATCCAGCCGATACTTGTCATCTTCATGAGTGCCAATGGCCGCTCCGCACAGCAGCTGCTTCTTGGCGTCTTTGGAGGCCAGTGGGTAATCCCGGTTCTTCTTCAGGTCTGTCCGGGCAATGATGGCTACCAGCTCATCATCTTCATTTACAATGGGTAACTTTCCTGGGAGTAGGGAAGGTACATAAATCAGAACCCTGGTCTTTGGTTCTAGAACCTTCCCGCCTCTAGAACTCACCCTTCTTGCTGCGCTGCAGAATTTCATTTGCTTCCTTCAGTGTGATGCCTGCAGGGGCGACCACCAAGTCTTCCCTCTTCGTCATGATCTAGCAGTGAGGGGAGCTGTGAGAAGGGCCCGGAGACCATACGTCCCAATACACCCCGCCCGGACTCCGGGGTGAGGTTCCACAGACCACCACGAGCACACACCTGCACCCAAACCACCCTCCTCAAATGAACCCAACAGCCAGTGTAGCAGTAATAGTGGCATGGGTGAAAACTGAGTAGAAAGGATGTGGTACACAGAACACGCTGTAATGTTACATAGTGGAGAAAGAAGGGCCCCGCCAGAGCAACGACAAGAGAGGAGGCTGAAGTTGGTCCTTGAGCATTGCCCCCACCTTGGGAGTGGCAACACAGCATACATGCTGGCAAACACTTGCGCACAATGAGAGCATTTGGTGGGAAAGAGATGCAGGAACCCTACAAAGGGGTCAGAGACTTGACTGGGCATTCATTCATCTTTCCTGGACAGCAGAGACCCCCAGAAATGCCATTCAGGCAACAGAAACCGCACCTTAAGCCTTGGCTGCCAGAGCTTGGCATTGCATTGTCAGTAGCACCCACCTCTTCCAAAAACCGATCGTGCTCTTCCTCCTTGAGAAAATCTATGTCCCTTGAGGAAATGATGCCCACCAAGCGGCTCCCCATCCGGCCTGTGTCGGTGATTGGGATACCACAGAATCCATGCCGGGCTTTGGCTTCAAACACATCCCGCACTCGATCCCTGGGGCTGAGGACCACAGGGTCCGTAATGAATCCCTGCTCATATTTCTGGAAGGGATGGTGAGAAAGGACATTTCTGAACCATCTTTATCAGTCTGAAGCCTGGGGTCTGTGCCAACTCCCCCTCTGGCAAGTACCACAGAACCAAATCACAATTCAAACCCAGGGATAGTAAACATGGGTGGGCTATAGGTTCTATCCACCTGGTCCTCTTCTCTTGTTTTAGGACACAGGGTCTCATGCTCTTCTCAGGAATTGAACCCCCAAGTGGGGAAAAAGGGATCCTAAATTAGGAGAACAAATCCCCCACTTCCACCCCACTCCACCTCAGTGCAATTCCCAGGAGCTCTTGACCATGATCCTTGCCCTTCTGACCTTCACTTTCCGAACTTCGTTGGCTTGGAACTCAGGTGTACAGTTGTGGTGGATGAAGCCAATACCACCTGTAAGCTGCATGATAAACAGAAGACAGCGAAAAAGTGACAAGGAGCAGCATGACTACATGTGTCTTTGGGGAAGAGTGTGAATGAGGTCCCTCCTTTCGTCCTTACACCCACGATGCTCACCGCCATTGCTATGGCCATGCCAGCCTCTGTGACTGTGTCCATGGGTGAGGAAACCAGTGGGGTCTTCAGAGTGATCTTTTTGGTCAGAGCAGAAGTCAGGTCCTGAGGAAATATAGCCAGCTAATGTGGGAAAGCGCCTCATAAAAGCCTCAGGGTGGTGCCAGGTCCCCCATAAAAGGTGCCCTGTATGACCTGCATGCCAATCAGACTATTCCATAGAATCCACCCCCAAGCCCAATCTGCTGTGGTAGCAGAGAGACAGGGAAGAGAAGTATCTTACCCAACCTTGATGCTCAGGACCCAAATTCTGGCCATACTCACCACCTGGTCTGCGGTGAAGTCGATGTACCCAGGGAGAATGAGAAAGTCACTACGGGGGAGGGGAGCGAATTGGGATTAAGGCTCAGGTTTAGGGAGGCCCGAGATTCCATCCCCACAGATCATGTCAGAAGGCATTTGAGCCTAGAGGGCACTGACCCAGCCCTTGTCACAGGCAGGGCAGACAAATCACAAGGTGGAGATGAAGACGGGACCTTTTCTGCCACCTAGCTGTCATCAGCGACCCTGGCACCCTGACAACTCCATGTGCCGAGAGAATGGAGCTTCTAGCTTGAAATCTCAAGCACTGCCAAGATGCCTCCTCCATCCCGCCCCACTTCAGATCTATCAAACGGAGCCCCAGAGATGGGTGGGGGATTCTCCGGAACCTGTCTCCCATGCCCAGGTCCAAGCGGGCTCAGTGGAAAACCCCGCCCGGCCTCCCAATCAAGCGCGCCGCCCCTCTTCTCGCCCAGGTGAGCCCGCTCGCCCCGCACTTGTAGGTGAGGCCGTCCCCGCAGTTGAACAGCTGCTGTGCCGTGAGCCCGTCGTCTGGCACGTAGGACGTGCCCCCGCTAATCAGGTAGTCGGCCATGGCCAGTGCCGGGCAAAGCCGCGTGTGCCCGAAGACCGCGCCGCAGAGGCCTCAGCCGTCCGGGCCGCGCCAATATAAACCCGCCGCTACCGTCATTGCGCCCTACGCGTCACTGACGTCAGGACGTAATACGAACAGGCGGAGCCCGCGCACCTCGCGGGCGGGACTGACGGAGCGCATGCGCAGAACACGCCCTAGGTGTGTAGCCACAAAGTTGGGTGTTCCCGAGGCCGCCCCCTCCCAGAGGACGGTGACCCGTTCAACTAGCAGTTAAGGCTTTGCTTCCACTGGCCCGCCAGCCTCCTCCCAAATAAAGAGGCGATGTTCACTAGCATGTTGAAAAGACGTGCTTGTCATTCTTAATAAACAACTAGATTAAGAATACATAAGAGAAACAGAGTGGTATCTTTATATGATACACGAGTGTATGTTACAAGAATTCCATCAGGCACAGGAGCCTCAGGTTTAAGGCCTCAATGTCAGGCCAAAAAAAACAAAACAAACAAAAAAAAAACCAAAAAGGCATGGTAAAGTTTTTACTTTAACATCTAAAATGTCACTTGTCAGAAAGGAGGGTGTAATAGAAATTGTCTTTAATAAATCATAATTGAAGTTCCCCTCATTTTCCTTCCATTAAGATGCTAAGTTTATGTCTGAGCATGAAGAAAGAAAGACCATGGCTCCCCTGTGGTCAGCGACGTCTGCCAGTCAGAGTGGAAGCCAGCTGGGGAGATTCCCTGGAGGGTCCGTCACTAATTCCATCTTTCTGGAGTAAGGGAAGGGGCCACATTTCTCCTAACAGTCCAAGCCCTTTCCCCAGGCCCCAGACAAAAAAGAAAAAGCCAGCCAGCAACTTTCTAGGACATCTGGCTTTCAGGAAACCCAGAGCCCCCACGGGCTGAGGAATCTGCTGCGGCAGATTTACGGTGACGCACAGGAGGCAAAGTTTCCTTTTACATTTTAAACAGAAGCAGTCTGAAAGGCTTCATAACTACACCAATTTAAAAAAAAAAAAAAAAGAAAAAAACGAAAAAAACGGAGGCCTCTTCTTTAGTGTGAAAGTCTGTCCATTTTTTTTCCTGGATCATCTCCCTTGCACCATGGCTTAGGGATCTCAGTGCATGGTGCTTGCGTTTGCCACTGCGATGGCCTCCTGAATTTCTCGTATCACCAGGATCCGAGTCAGCATCTGTCCCATTTGCTCTCTGCTGATAGGCTGGACCGAGTACCAGATTGGGCTATTGGGGGCCACCACTGGCTCAGGCGTCAGATAAAATGTGTCATTCCGGCCTTTCACACTCTGGGGGCTGAAAAATATTATCAGTAAAAGCTGGGTAAAACCACAACATTCTCAACCTTCCCACCCTGGAATCTTCCAGACAGATGCTGAATGCAAAATGTGGGAAGACAGCAGCTTTCAAAAGTATGATGGCATAGCTACTGAATTCTATGCAGTCAACAATTACCTCTAGGGCCTCCTTTGGGGCTACTGCCAATACCAGCTGTCTCCCTTCCACTCCTCCCTCACATGTAGCCAGCTGTCATTCCTCTAACCACCTGCCTCGAGATGTCAGGGTTCATCTACTTGAGTCTAACCATATCCCACTTGGAACCAATTTCATTGCCTACAAGGTTCTCTCCAAGTTTTTGTTCATGTTTCCTCTACCCAGTTCACTGAATTCCCAAATTTGATGTAGGGGACTCTGCCTTCCCACCTTGGCTGTGATACTGGACTCTTACCTGGGCTCACCTCCACTCCCTCAAAGTTGTGCTGTACTTAGCATATGATACCTTCTAACAGTTACACTCACCTATCCACTCAAGATTTATCAAAGGGCGGCGCCTGGGTGGCTCAGTCGTTAAGCGGCTGCCTTCAGCTCAGGTCATGATCCCAGGGTCCTGGGATCAAGCCCTGCCTTGGGCTCCCTGCTCAGCGGGAAGCCTGCTTTTGACTTTCCCACTCCCTCTGCCTGTGTTCCCTCTCTTGCTATGTCTCTCCCTATCAAAATAAAATCTTAAAAAAAAAAAAAAAAAGATTTATCAAAGGGATACTGTGTGCCAGGCCTGCGGTAAGGGCTGATATTCAAGAAATGAGCAGGATCCAAGACTCCCTACCTTATGGAACTTACAGATATGAGACAGCAAACAATTAAACAGTTACATAAATAAATACAAAATGACAATCAGTGGTAAGTGCTACAGAGGAAAGAGCCCAAAAGAACAGGTAGGGAATCTGGAAATGCTTCTGATAAAGCTGTTTTGATGGGATGCCTGGGTGGCTCAGTTGGTTAAGCGGCTGCCTTTGGCTCAGATCATGATTCCAGCATCCTGGGATGAGTCCCACATCGGGCTCCTTGCTCTGCAGGGAGCCTGCTTCTCCCTCTGCCTGCCTCTCTCTCTCTGACAAATAAATAAATAAAATCTTAAAAAAAAAAAAAAAAAGCTGTTTTGAAAAGAGGGGTGGATAGGAGTCAACTAGCCAAATATGGGGGTGGGGAGGGGACTCTTGCCCAATAGGGAAAATTTCCAAGCTGAGGCCTGGAGGTAGGAGAGCAAGACGCTCTGGAGTGGAGAGGAGCCAGTTTGGCTAGAGAGCCAAGAGCTACAAGGACATGAGATTAGCAAGGGGGAGTATACATAAGGCCTTGTTGGCAAGATTAAGATAACTCTTTCTCTATGCAATAAATGGAAACCACTAAAGGTTTAATCTAAGTAACATAAGACCTATAACATAGAAAGATGATTTCGGCATTGCTGTAAAGATGCATTCCAAACTGCAAGGGTAAGAGAGTAAAAGCTAAGGAAAGAAATCCCCCCTAGACTGATGTTGCTAGTGACAAAGGTCAAGGCCAGGAAGATGCAGGGCTATACTATGCTACATTATGGAGGCCACCCTTCTATACTTTCCTTCATCTACCTTCATTCCCCTCTCCAAGACAGGAGACCACATAAAGTCACAACATAGTCATTTCACATGCTTTGGGGAAACCAGTCAGGCTGCTTCTCTATTTAGCTTTTTGGAAGTGTGTTTTTACTCTGTTTGGGACTAAAGAATGTCTTGTACACAGGTACAATGCACACATGCAAACATACAGTCACCCAAGCACCACAAAGCTTCCTCACCATTTAAAGAGGTAGAAATCGTAGAGCTTGATGGGGCATCTCAGTGGATTCTCTGGATTTTCCGTCTGTTCTGCATACATGTCATCTGTAACTATAAAACACACCCCCACCACCAGGAACATGGCATGAGACTGCTTTAGCTCAGGACCAGATTAGGAACCCTAGGCTTCCAGATATCCCAACTAGACTTACTGGGAGGAGAAAGGGTGTGCGGCATGTGGGGAAAGTGTGAAGGGGAAAAGCAGCAATCATTTCTGGGGCATCTCTGCTTCTACAAGAGTTTGAAGTTTCTAGGTGGGAAGAAGGGAATGGAGAATTCCTATCCAACAAATCCCAACCTTCACACTCAACACTAACCCCCCAGGCACAAGGGCAAGGCAGGATAAGTTGCAGCTGTTTCTGCAGCCCCTACCTTTCTGGCCAGTCTGGTGTATCCCAAGAGCCTTCAGGTACCGAATACTCGTGCTTTTATCCTTAGGATTAGAAGGGTTCTTCTTTGTCTGTCGCAAAACCTTGGAGAAGGCCAGCTTCATGTGCTGGTCCACTGTCTTCAACAGGAAGTATCTGTACCACAAGTGAAAGCAAGGCAAAGGGAGGGGTGCCAGGAGGAAACTATGACTTACCCTCTGCCATCGGTGTCTCAGAGGAGTCGCTGTGCACACTCCCAGAATCTGGACAGGCCCATACCCAAAAACACTGTCTAGTGGAGGAACCATATCAAGACTGATGGCAGGGGTCTGGCAAGGCTGTCTGCCTCACTGGTCACCAAACCAATGTAGCCAAGTAGGGCGCAAAGCTTTCAGTAGCCCAAAGGTTCTCAAATATGTGTCAAAGGAATTCCTGTATCTACCTGGATAGTTTCCACCCTCTTCACTGGGCAGATGCCAGCAGTGGCTAAGCATGGAGCTTCTAGAACACTTACTTGGTGTTAAAGAACATGAGGGTGGTCAGCAGGGTGGAAGGGGAGTGAGCCCCGAGCTGCTTGCACTCCCACAGCATCTCCTCAGTCACGTGGCTGGGCAGGACATAGCCTAGGAGGAATAGAGCACTGCTACAACAAGAGGATGGCAGGTGGGCCCTCAGAGGTGCAGGATGGGAGGTGGGAGGCACAAGGACCACAAAAGAGTACAAGTTTAACCAGAAAAATCTCCCTAGGGAATGGCAGAACCATCTGGAAGCCTGATAAAACACAAATGGCTAGGTTCCAGCCCATGTTTCCTGGGTGGGGCCTGATAATGTGCGTTTCTAACAAGTTCCTGAGAACCACTGGCCTGCATGATTGCGCTTACCTGTTAATTCTTCCTCTAATCCACAGTTAAAGTGGGGGAAAATAATACTGAAACACCCAAAACTATATAACAAACTCTGCATATGTGCATACTTCTCTACAAAGAGGGTACAGAGTTTGCATCGTATTTTCAGGCGTTAAGGGCCCAAAGAACTGGTACAGGTGCCTGTTTGCCCGTGCTAAACCTTTCACATTTTCCACCTCTAGAAAGCAAACCCATTCGCATCCCCTCTCTGGATAAAGGGGAGAATGATATTGGAGAGCGATATTCAAACTATTACAGGATTCCCCGACAGCACGGATTTTACTTTAAGAACCTGGTCTGTAAGCGAACTGAGAGCTGGACAGGGGCTAAGGCCAGTGTTTGTTCAAAAGCCTTGTGCACCCAGGTCTACACCAAAGAAAAAGGAGACTTGAGTTGATCACCAAGCCCCCTTCATGTGTTCATTCAACAGTTAATGTACAAGTGTTTGTGTGCCAGGCACTGAGGCAGTGATGAAAGCGTTCTCCTGCTGGAGTTGCAGGGTCCTCCAGGCAAGGCAGTAAGGATGTCACTTCCTAGAAGCGGGGCAAGAAATATTCTGCCCAACACATTCCTCTTCTCTGCTCCTGCCAAAGCTCCATTAAGTGCACTCCCATCTCTTCAGGGCAGCTCTAGCTCTACTCTTCTTTTTTGTGGCCTACTGGCAATGAGGTAAGCTTCCTTGCCCTCAAACATATCTGAAGCAGGTGAGTGGCACAGAGATCCCTCCTTGGGGAAGGCCAGTGGTAGAAATGGTCCCATACATACTTGGCATGCGCTATTTCCTTGGGTTTACTTCACTTTGCCATTTAATGAGCTTCCCTAGCTTGAACTACTTCTTAACAAAACTTAAAGCGAAGTTTAGGATCTAAAAACCAGGACTCCTGGCATGGGAGAAGGGAGATGCAGACAGGGACATCATATAAAAACTTGATAGTTCTCAATCTGAACGGCAAGCATCGGAATGACCTATTTTATCTTTTTTTAGTTCTTCCCACTGAAAGGCCAATGAGCAATGACCAAGCCAGGAGCAATGAACACCCCTGTGCATCCAGACTGTGCTACTTAAAATGCCATTTACCACTAAAAGGAACCAGTCTCCACGAAGAACTGACCAATTCCACATCAAGACGGAAAACAGAAGATGTCCAAGATCAGCCCAGAACATTTGGCCAATCAGAAATTAAGGAAGAAAGTAGGGCCGTGTCCAAAGAACTTAAAAGCCAATTTAGGAGGTTCCAAATGGCCAAAGATGGAACAATTTGCACAGCAAAAAAGAACTGCAATGGATTGAGCCAAATTAAATATGTTTAAATTCATTAGTTCACAAATGATTCCTTAAAAAAAGAAAAAAAAAGTGAACTGGTTATCACTGGATGAAACCCGTGAACCAACTCATTACCATAAAAACTGCTAAACAAAGAAAAGAAATAAGCCCTTATCCGTCTCTCCTATAAAACCCATTATCTATACTGCTAGGTATTAAAAGAGTGATCAAGGGAAAGTTTTGCTTTGTACTTCAGCTAATAATGAAGAAGTAATAATATCAGAATACCACCATCTGCAACTCCTAATGAATTAATGGATACAGACATTATGGGTATCAGTTGGAAGTATATAACCAACATCTACGACATAACCTTGCCAAAAAGAAACACAAAAATCAAAACCCGATCAAGGAAGTCTTTACATGAACTATCAATTAACTGTGAATACAGGGAACAGAAAACTATGTTAAACTACACTATGGGGATGTAATCAGACTGACAATTTAAAAGGCTAGTTTCAGGGGGCCTGGGTGGTTCAGTCAGTTGAGTGTCTGACTCTTGGTTTTGGCTCAGGTCACGATCTCAGTGTTGTGGGATCAGGCTCCAAGCTGGCCTCCAAGCTGGCCTCCATGCTGGGCATGAAGCTTGCCTAAGATTCTCTCCCTCTCCCTCAGTCCCTTCCTCCCGGAGCACTCTCAGGTACTCTTTTTTTTAAAAAATATTTTATTTATTTATTTGACAGAGAGAGAGAGATCACAAGTAGGAGGCAGGCAGAGAGGAGGAAGCAGACTCTCCGCGGAGCAGAGAGCCCAATGTGGGGCTCGATCCCAGGGCCCTGGGATCATGACCTGAGCCAAAGGCAGAGGCTTTAACCCACTGAGCCACCCAGGCGCCCCTCAGGTACTCTTTCTAAATCAATTAATAAATGGCTAGTTTCTTCCATAAAAAATTGTAAGAAATAGAATCAAGGAGAAAATTAAAGATTAAAGCTAAATACTAAGACGTATTAGCAATTTCAATGTATGGACCTTATTTGCACCTTGACTCAAATAAATAAGATCGTGACATATATGAGACACTTAGAAATCTGAACAAAGGGTAGGGTAGACTTTGATGACATTATGGAATTATCTTTTTTTCAATTATAATAATTTTTTCAATTATAATAATAATCATGGTATGTCAAATATACTAAAATATTTATGAATCAAGTCTAGAAGTTACTTCAAAATAATACAGGAGGGGAAAAGGTGTACACAAGACACAAGATTTGCCATGGACAGTGGGTACATGGGAATGTCACTTACCTATTCTGTTTAATTTTTGTATGTGCTTGAAATTTCTGTAATACAGTTTTTAAAAAAGCAAACTCGGCATAGCCACACTTGGCTTGAAAATCTGCATATCATGTAGTGAATCACTTACTTGGTTTCTGTTCTAATGACAGCGCCTCAGAAAGGCTTCCCTCCCAATGCCCTTAACGCTTTCCATTCCCCTTTGTTCTTTAAGACATTTAGTCATAAACTGGTTATTTACACACTGTCTTCCCCCTATCAGACTATAAGCTCCATTTAGTTCATTACAATGTTATATTATCTGCACCTGGAATACTTGCCTGGCACACAGCAGGTATTCAAAAAGTATTTGTTTAACCAGTAATTTTTTCTTAAAGTTTAAGCATCTAACTCTGTGGTAATGGATGTTAACTAAACTAGATCATTACACAAGACACACATATATCAATTCATATGTTGTATACCTAAAACTAAAATGTTTTATCAATTGCATCTCAATTTTTAAAAGAAGTTTTTAATTCCAGTTAGGTTTTTTTGATGGGGAAAAAAAAAGTTTAAGCAGCATACATTCTGCAGTCAAATGCTCTACCACTGAGTTATACCCCCGTAAGCAGCATACATTCTAATAAATGGCAAAGCCAGGATTAAAACTCAGATATTTGTGTGGATTTAAATTTTCAGCTCATTTGGGTAAATACCAAGGAGCACAACTCTTGGATCATAAGGTAAGAAAATGTTCACTTTTATTTATTTTTTTAATTTTTTTGAATGTTCACTTTTAAAAGAAAATGTCAAACTGTCTTATAAAGGGATTATACCATTTCGCATTCCCACCAGCAAAGAATGAGCATTCCTGTACTCCTTCTCCGGCAATTGGGGCTGCTACTGTTTGTGATTTTAGCCATTCTGATAGGGGTACAGTGGAATCTCATTTTAGTCTGCAATTTCCTGATGATATCTAATGATAAATATCTTTTTATATACTTATTTGCCACTTATGTATCTTCTTTGGTGAGGAATCTGTTTCAGATCTTTTGCCTATTTTTTGGATCAGGTTTTGCTTTCTTCTTATTGTTGAGTGTTAAGAGTTGTTTGTATATTTTGAATACCAATCTTTTATCAAGTATGTGTTTTGCAAAAGATTTTTTTCCAGTCTGTAGCTTGTCTTTTCATTCTCTTAAGTGTCCTTCATAGGTCATAACTCTAATTTTAATGAAGTCCAGCTTATCAATTATTTTCTTTCATGGACTGTGCTTTTGGTGTTACATCCGAAAAGTTACTACCAAACCCAAGGTCACCTAGATTTTCTGATATGTTATCTATGTTATCTTCTAGGAGTTTTACCGTTTTGCGTTTTACATTTTGGTCTGTGACCCAGTGTGAGTTGATTCTGTGAACAGCGTAGGGTCTGCATCTAGATTCATGGTTTTGTACGTGAGTGTCCTGTTGCTGCAGCGCCATTTGTTGAGAAGACTGCTCTTCTCCACTGAACTGCCTCTACTCCTTTGTCAAAGATAAGCCTGTTTTATTTGTGTGACTCTACTTCTGGGCTCTCTATGCTATTCCAGTGATTTGTCTGTTCTTCCACCAGAAACCTGCACACAATGTTTAGAGCAGCTTTATTCGTAATTGCCAAAACGGGAGGAACGGAGATGTCCCTTCAATGGGTGAGTGGATAAACACACACGTCCATACAGTGGATTATTGTTCAGCAATAAAAAGAAATGAGCTGTCAAGCCATGAAAAGACACACAGGAACATTAAATGCATACTGCTAAGTGAAAGAAACCAATCTGAGAGAGCTACATACTGAATTATTCCAACTATATGATATTCTGGAAAAGGCAAAAACTATGACAGTGAAAAAGATCAGTGACTGCCAGGGATGTGGGGAGAGGGGGATAAACAGGTGGAACACAGAGGATTTTAGACTCGAAACTTATGTATGACATCGTAATTACAGATACATGTCATTATACATTTGTCCACACCTACAGAATGAGGCACAGGAGGAGTGAATCCTAATGTAAGCTACAGACTTTAGCTACTAATATCAAACTGGCTCATCAATTATAACAAATACACCACACCAATACAAGATATTAAATAATAGAAGAAACAGTGTGTGAGGGAGTATTATGGGAATTCTCTATGCCCTGTTCATTTTTTCTGTAAACCTAAAATTGCTCTAAAAAGATAAAAGTTTATTAAAAAACAAAACAGACACCACAGACATTCTACTGTAAAACTCCTGTTCTTTGGGGCGCCTGGGTGCCTCAGTGGGTTAAGCCTCTACCTTCGGCTCGGGTCATGATCCCAGGATCCTGGGATCGAGCCCCGCATCGGGCTCTCTGCTCAGCGGGGAGCCTGCTTCCCCCACTCTCTCTCTGCCTGCCTCTCTGCCTACTTGCGATCTCTGTCTGTCAAATAAATAAATAAAATCTTAAAAAAAAACAAAACAAAACTGTTCTTTCCAACGCATGCTATTCAGGTGGTTATATGGGTAAAGCAAAAATTATGTTCTATATATGTAGAATATCTCTATATATCTATATATACATCTAGATATATCTATCTGTGTGCGTGTTCAAACACATGGAAAAATCCCAATATGTAACATGAGTAACCTACAGATCAAACAGTTCATAATTCTTAATGCAGTGATTCTAATTCTAATCAGTAAATTTTAATTAAAACAAACAAACAAAAAAAGAGTACCCCAACTCTCCATGCCCCCATGTCCTTGCCACACTGGGACCTGCCGGGTTCTCTGTCTGGTATGCAGTGCCCCTTGCATACCAGGCCAAGCAGCATAGAAGCTGAGGCTGGTACCTAGGATTTATAGCCTCCTCACCCACACGCTGTATCACAGGCAGCCACACCGGCAGCTGACCTTTTTTAAACCCAGGTGGGAAAGACATCCAAGGACTAAGAAGACGCTTACCAAGTGGAGTGACTCGGGGCTGAACATCTTTCAGAACTTCATGTAGCCACTCCGTGAATCGAACATAATAAAGATCGGAGAAAATGTCATCAACCCTTCCATTTTCAAAAAGATACTAAAAGAAAAACAATAAAAGTTGTTGATAATCTCCTGAGTAAAACTTTCAGGGGAAATAAACACTGTGCTGCTACCAGTATCATCACCTCTCCCTACCCATGTCTGCCTCCTTAACAAAACAACGTAACAGGTCAAAAAGGTCCTGCATATGGCATTTCCAGAGTATACTTCAGATCATGTGAAATGACTCTGTGGAGTCTCCACACTCTGTGGAGAGGTGGTCAATGGGACAGATTTTGCAAACGCTATTTCACCCAGGCAAGGCATTGTCTTGTGGTAGCAAAAAACCATAATGCAGGCTCTGGGGCCAGCCTCTTATTAGCCATGGTGTAAGTTAAGTAGCTCATGCGAGTATTTTAACTTCTGGGGCTCAGTTTTTTTGTCAGTGGAAATGACTGTGCCTGCCTTCCAGGACTAGGGAGATCATGGAATGAAACCGAGTATGTAAAGCAATTTACTCAAGTGCCCTGTGTGACTGGGAAGAAAGAGAAATAAAGAGGGAGGCAGACTTTTCTTAGGCTCAGGCAACAGGGTGAATCCCAACCAGCAAGCACTCCTCCATCACACTGAGGGCTTCTCCACAAGAGCACTCACACACTGAGAAATCCACCCCTGCTCTCCTGAGATGCCAGTCCTAAATCAAGTTTCCCTGTTACACTGCACCTTAGATGCCTCAAAGCCTACCTACAGTTGCATATTCTAGCTAGATTCTCAAATATTATTTTGTGTTAATGCAGAGAACAATGAGAAAATGAGCTGAATATTAACACCAGACTTTGTTTTGGATAGATTACTTTTATGTAAACCATATTTACTTTAATAAAATCTATTCTATAAATGCTTTTTGTTGTTTTTTTTTTAAAGGCTCTAAGATACTTTAACAAATATTTTAGCAAAAGTTTCTCTAGATGATGGGATTATGGCTGATGTCTATTTTATTTTTTTGAAGCAAACATGTTTGATCTTCTGCAATTTTTAAAAATGTACATTAAAAAACTCAATATATAGTTGATTTCATTCATATGTGGAATTTAAGAAACAAAACAGGATCATAGGGGAAGGGAAGGAAAAATAAAATAAGATGAAATCAGAGAGAGAGACAAACTGTAAGAAACTCTTAACTACAGGGAACAAACTGAGGGCTGCTGGAGGGGAGGTGGGGGGAGGATGGTTTACTGGGTGACAGGCATCAAGGAGGGCACGTGATATAATGAGCACCCGGTGTGATGTGCAACTGATGAACCACTGAATTCCACCCCTGAAACTAATACACTCTATGTTAATTAACTTAACTAAAATAAAATTTAAAAAATAAAAACTCATTATTAGTTGAAAGAGAACTTCCTTAAAACCACTTGGTTATCATTTTACTAATTTCGGTAACCAACAAATACCCAACAGGAACACAGCTTGAACATGTTCCTCTGGAGTCTGTTTCCTACCTTTTGAATACACAGGAAAATATAGTAGAGCACATCTGGATCATAGGGTTCACCTTCTCCATTTCGAGCTTCCCGTGTCATTAGACAGAGCCCATAATTTAGCTCAGCCACAGCAGAAGAGATGAGATCTTCCTGGAATCGCAAGAGTTGGCGCCCTGCAACACAAGCCAAAGGTGACCCCCAAAGGTGAATGGGGGTCCTGGCAAGAGTAACCTCTTAACTGGCTGCTCATATCCCTGGGAGCGCTCAGGTTTGATACTGATCATCAGGGAGCTAGGACAGAAACAGTCACCTGCATCTAAGATCAGAACTGGCCTATTAAGACAATAATCCTGTATGTCCTATTTACACTAACGGTTTCCTTCCCACAATCCTCCCCACCTCACATACCTTCAAAATTATTATTGGGGCCAAGACATGAAAGCAAAAAACCCGCAAAATCCATACTCTGTAAGGTGAGGAAGAATATAAACATAATGTTAAGGAAGAAGGGCCTTAAAGACAGTCACTGGTTCCTATCTCCTTCCAGAATTCACTCTGTGCAGATCTGCTAGGTTGACTTCAAAAATCCACGTGTACAAATATGCCTAGTCTTGGGCAAACACCATAAATCCTACTCATGTGCAGCAGGTCAGGTCTGCTTGTTGCCTGTCCTGAATTCGGCATATTATTTCAGATGGTGATCCCTAACCCCCAGAGCCAAAGGACGCCACTTTCCCGCCATCACGTCCTCCTGCTGTTTCAGTACCGTTACATTTTAGCCAGAGTCCACCCCCCACCAACCAATAAACACTCACTCCCAATGGGTGCCAGTCTGTTCTGAGCATCCTTCTCTAGCTCAGCGTTCTTTGTCTGGGCCCAGTTTTTCCATACTTCAAGCCCTTCTTCTGGCTTCAGAGAATTTGGAAGCAGAAGTTCTGGGGAAGGCTGTGGCTGTGACTGTGGTTCAACTTCAGCAACCTGGACAGTCTGAGCCTGTAAGAGAGAAATCATCAAAATGTGTCAATATTGTTTTGCACCAGGCCCTTCCACAAAAATGCTAGAAAAATGTTACCTGTGGTTCTTGTAATAAAAAAGTATCTTTTTATCCTACTTTTTAAAAAAATTTTTTTTAAAAGATTTATTTACTGACAGAGAGAGAGAGAGAGAGAGAGAGAGAGATAGATAGATCACAAGTAGGCAGAGAGACAGGCAGAGAGAGAAGGGAAGCAGGCTCCCTGCTGAGCAGAGAGCCCGATGTGGGACTTGATCCCAGAACCCTGAGATCATGACCTGAGCCGAAGGCAGAGGCTTAACCCACTGAGCCACCCAGGCGCCCCTTATTAGCCTACTTTTAAAGACCACTGGAGTTCTACTCCTTACCCTAAGGACAGTTAAGGCTCCTGCTGTGCTTCTCAGCCCTGGCTGGACTACTGAATCCCTGAATTAGAAATACCAATACCTGGCTTCTACTCCAGAATCTCTTTTTAAAGAGATTACAGTCTTTCAAATACCTTCCCACATAAAAAGGCAATTCTAAAGTTTAGTCACTACTCAGAACTACTGGCCCAAAGCAGTGCTTGCCAAACTATAAAGTGAAAGGAAAAAAAAAAAAATCACGCATTTTCTTCAAGTGTAGATTCTGATTTGAAAGGTTTCAGGTGGGAACTGAGGTTCTGCATTTCTAACAAGTTCCCAAGTAAGGGAGCTGGTCTGCAGACCACACTTTGAATTATCAAATGTCCAGAGTAATGACCATTAAACTTGAGTGCACTTAAAAACATCTGGGGTGCTTTTAGAATATATCCACGCCTGGGCCTCATCCCTACAGATTATGATTTAATTGGTCTAAGACGGGGGCCTGACTTCAGTATTTCTAAAAACTCCCAGTGATTCTTATGTCCAGCCATGGTTGAAAATCATTGTTTTGGAAAAAGAAAAGTACAACAAGCAAAAGTTGTGTTCTCTCTCGTGCCACTGAAAGATAAGAAAAGACTTGAAAGATGTATATAGCTCCTCTAGCTATATATAATGTTGTTTTTTACCCCCCCCAAATTCCTTCTCAATAATACTGCTCTATTTCCTAAGGGTATTTTCTGAAGACAGGAGGTACTACTCTAGCTTCCTGCCTCCAAAGGAAGAGTTGTCTTGTCCTCAATGGTCTAAAAGCCAAGCTGTGCACACGAAGCGGCACATGAAATGTCCATGAGCATCCATCACAATCCCCATACTGGGTGGGATAAACACCAACAAAGATACCAGGCATAGGTTCTTGGGCCTCACACACCAGTCTATATTCTGAACAAATTCCTTTGAGGAATTCTCCATGCCAGGGCCTACCCAAAGGGCTAAGGAATGTCAAATCATTCAAACTGAAAGCAAAATAATTTATGACACATAGAGCTGCTTATCAATGAATAAAAGTAAAAACTCTCCAGCGCCTGGGTGACTCAGTCGGTTAAGCTACTGCCTTTGGCTCAGGTCAGGATGCCGGGGTCCTGGGACTGAATCCCACATCGGGCTTCCCCTAGTTGTGCTCTCTTTCTGTGTCAAATAAATAAAATCTTTAAAAAAAAAAAAAAAGTAAAAACTCTCCTCTTAGCTTTCAAAAGGTAATTCAATAAGGAAATAAAGCAGTATCAGTGTGAGGCTCTTAAATGTTTGTCAACCCAGGAGCTCCACTCTAGACACACTTCCCAGTTCAACTACCATCTTCTTGGTGAGTCTTACCCACTTTTCCAGTTTAGACTTCCATGTTTGTGGAAATGATTGCTAACTATGCACCTCCAAGCTAGATCTGCCTTTAATATACCCAGGGGGTACTGTATGTCTCCATCTTACAACTACCTCAGATTACCATCTATG
Organism: Martes martes; assembly: GCF_963455335.1. Lineage (NCBI taxonomy): Eukaryota > Metazoa > Chordata > Mammalia > Carnivora > Mustelidae > Martes > Martes martes. The sequence goes on along the minus strand of NC_137888.1, from coordinate 198,761,626 downwards.
GAGAGAACTCAACACTTTCCCTGTCCAGATCTATTCCCTTCCTATCTTGTTCAATGGCAATACCACCTACCCAAGACGCAAATCTAGGAGTCTAACTAGATAAGTAGGTGGGCGACAGGGCATGTGGGGCAGTACTTTGCTTCTGGTGTTTCGCCCGGCCCCCTTCACTGTGTGCCTTCCCCCACTAATATAGCATTTCCAAGCATCTTGACAACAAAATTCTTTTACATGTCTAAAATGTTTGTCAGTGGGTGGGGTAGTAGTGATCCCAACCAGGACGAAAACTACGGATGTAAGTAGGGCTTTGTACACTGTGGTACAGAGTTTTCCTTCCTCTTTATAATGGAGTCCTTGGAGAGTTTTAAGCTGGGAAGTGACATCATCCTACATTAAAAAAAAAATTCTGATTTATGGGGAATGGATTGAAGGGCAAAGGTGCTAGTCGCCTGGACTAGGATGGCAATGGAGAAGATTTAAGAAATGCTGAGAAGTGTGGTAGTAGAACCAAAGTAGCTTGTTGACGAGTTGGCTGTGAAAAGTAAGGGAAAGCAGACTCAAGGATGATTCTTGGGTTTCCAGTTTAAACAAATGGGTGGAGATGGTACCACTTTCTGAGAAGGGAAGTTTTGTTTTTGTTTCTTAAAACAGGTCATCCACCCACCCACCTATATATCTATTTTAAGTTAATTCTATTATCAAAATGCAGCTAGAACTCATGACCCCAAGATCGAGAGTCACATGCTCTAGCCAAGTGGGCCAGCCAGGTGTCCTGAGAGGAGAATTTCTCAATAGCAGTAGAGGTGATGCTAATGAAGGGCTGAGATAGCTTCAAGAAATCCAAGTGAATGAAAAATAGGCTGCTGGAGGCACGAGAAAGGTTCAAAGGAAAAGGCACGGTCTAGAGATAAAGTTCTGTGTCTCAATGCAGCACAGGGTATAAGACATGGGCTCCAGAGCCAGCCTACCCAGGGCTGAACCCCAACTCTTTTATTTACTAACCATGGCTTTGGTCTTGCTGTTTAATCTGTGTTTCAGTTTCTTCATCTGTAAAATGGAGATAGTAGTGCATATCTCATAAAGTTGGTGTGTGAATGAAATGAGTTAACCTGTTTAACACTGAAATAGTGCCGGGCAGATGCTGTCAGTGACTATCACCTTCAGTGGCACCAGCCATCTAGCGGGTGCTGAAAACCACGGCCATAGACAGAAACTAAAGAGAAAAGAAGGCTAGTACTGAGTTCTGAGGAACATGAATATATATGGTTCAGAGAGAAGCACCAGTAAACTCTCCTGAGAAGTAAAAAAACAAAAAAAAAAACACAAAATAGTGGCGGATAGGAGGAAAACCATGCCAGAGAATTCCAAGAAGGTAGGTATGGTCTATTGTGTCATGTTGCTGTGAGATAAAAAGAGACATGCCTGTTGGATCTGGCCACAAGGAAGTCACTGCTGACCTTGACAAGAACAGAATCCGTGATAAATTGAAGAGAAAACTGGTTAGTAGGCAGAATCAGCATGTACAGATAATGCCTGAGAACTCTGGGAATAAAGCAGAGTGGAGAAACAGGGCCATAGACAGAGGTGGATGTAAGCTCAAGGGAGGGAGGTTTCACCATCTGGTTTTAAAGGCAGGTGATAACTTCCATAAGGGATATGCCAGGGGAAGAGCACAATATTTTGTCATCAGCTTTCCTTAGGGTTCAACTCACATCACAGCACAATTATCTTCCCCATGGACTACAAGTACTCCAAGGGCAGAAACTATTCATATCTGTTCCTTAGCACCTGGCACCAAGCCCAATACAGAGGGCAGAAGGATGTTTGTGGTATAAATGGACAAACTCACCTTTCCCACATGATGGGTATTCTTCTCAAATTTTCCTTTTCTGGTAATACCTGACATTCATTCCTGTAAGACTTTCCCAAAGGAGACACTGCCTCTGAAGAACACGGGCCTACTAAGATGAACTCCCAAAAGGATCTTCTCTTGCTTAAGGGCCCAGAAATGGAAATTACAGAGCCTGATGAGCATGAAAAGAGGCCTGACCTGCAAACTGGGCCATAAGGACCAGGAAAGCTGAGGAAAGGCCTGATGTCCTCCCCATCCCTGTGAGCAAAAGCTGAGCTACATCATAATTCTCCAGGCTGGTTTCACCTACATGCAATTAATTCTACACATCCGTACTTGATTCTTATTATCACAACTCTTAGGATTATGGAAACATTTCCTACACAGATCGGGTCAAGCTCAACTCTTCACTTTGGGAAGATAAATCCTTTGCTCCCTGTACTAACTCCTCTCCCACAGTCCCCCTCTCATGCTGTACTAGGCCATGTCCCTTCTGTCCATCTCTGGCTCTGTAAGGATGCTGCTCCATTTTTGTCAGCTGAAGCTACAGAGATCAAATGTCACTTTTCCCACAAAGACGCCTCTGTTGACTTTTTAACCTAGAATGGTTTCTGAATACCAGTTTATTTTTGTGTGTGTGGAACATAAAACGTCACGCTTGATTATGCTGCCTTATAAGAAATTCAGAAAACAGGAATCATACATTATCACTCCAAAACTGGACTATAAGCTACCTGAAGCAATGACTGTTCTACATCTAGGCCTTGATATACCAGCCTCTGAAACTGCTTGGTCAGCCTGTGCTTACAGCCTGAGTTTCTGAGTACGGTCCCTAGTCTAATAGTGCTCTGTTTATACCAGCTCCTTGCATGCATTCCCAGGAGCCCCTGCCCTGAGGCACATTGCGTTTAGCAGTCCCATGAGACCAGAGGCTCTAAAGTTTGCTAACAGTCTCAAGGAATAAATTTATCCACACCTCTGTGGTATCCTTAAAAAGATGTAACAATTAGGGGAAACTGGGTGACTCAGTCAGTTAAGCCTCCGACTCTTGATTTCAGCTCAGGTTATGATCTCAGGGTCATAAAATCAAGCTCTGAGTTGGGCTCCACACCAAGCACAGTCTGCTTAAGTCTGCTTAAGACTGCCTCTCCCTCACCCCCTGCTCACACCAACACTCTTCCTCTTAAAAAAAAAAAAAAGAAAGAAAAGGCTTAACAATTAGAAAAAAGAGCTAATTTTAAATTTGGAATTTCAAAAGAGTTCATTTTCTATAAGTCTAAGATTATTTCAAACTAAAAAGTTAAACATTTCTTTCAACATAGCTTCTGTAACAGACAATTAACCAAGGCTTGATTATTTTATAAGGAACATAAAAAAACCACTGTGGTGGCTTATCTGACACTCCCAAAGGTGATTACTTTTAACAGGCCCACCAGGAAGTATTTTACATCTGCTAATTTCAGGAAGTATTTTACATCTGCTAATTCACCTATAGTGTAGTGTCCACAGATAACTCAAAAGGAATAATTTCACAGCCTCTCCGTTGTGATGAGTTTATAGCCTGTGTACTAAACTACAAGGGTTCCACTAAATTCAGTCATTTGTGGTGTAGAGAATAGCTTATTAAACTCAGATAATACTCGGCATGTCCCATTAGTCCTTCCCTAGAACTTTATTCTTCTTAAAAAGGGATGACAAAGAAGAATCCATGGCATCTACCCCCAAAGCAGCTGCTGATCATTTCATCTACCTCCAAGTACCAGGACAGAACGCCTGCCTGTTCTATAGTTTTCACCTGCTGCTTCTATTCCCCTTCCCTAAACTCAACTAAAATATTAAATATACTACTGAAAGACCAACATCATTGCAGTAAACAAACCAGAGGTTGCCAGGAAGTTCTGTGTTGCACTTGGCCCCGGGGGAGCAGGGGCCAAGTCGTCACTTACTGAACAAGTAACCTGGAGTTGCTGCTGCTGCTGCTGTGGCGGCGGTGGCGGTGTCTGTTCCTGGGGAGTTTGCTGTTGTGGCTGCTGCTGAGGGTCCCATATATGGACAGTCTGAGCTGTGTTCTGGTAGGTGCCTGCCACAGCCTGCACAGCCACTGGAATGTGGATGTTGCCATTCATGAACTGTGCTGGAAAGAGAGAGTTTGCAAGGGTCTGCACTACCTCTTCATGGGAGTTTTTCACTACAGACGTGGTGCCCACCATCTTCTCCTTGTCATCCTCCAGCTTTACAGCTGCCAGGGCCGTGGGTGAGCCACTGACGTGAACTGCATTGTAGGCTTCCTGGGGAATGGCAATGTGGGTAATGCTCTGCTGCTGAGGATCCCCACGGGGCTGGGCAGAGTAAACAGGGATGGTCCAGGTTTCTCCTGTAGGGCTAGTAATGGTCCCAGTGGCACTGTACAGGTGGGCACTGTCTACTGTCAGTAAGTCTGGCCTCAAAGACACATAACTCTGCTGCTGGCCCTGTGGAATGGCCAGCACGGTAGCCACCGGTTGCCCTGAGATGGCATAGGACACAGTGATGGGCATGTCCACTTTGCGCTTCTTCACTGGCTGGAGGACACTGGCTGTGCCAACCCGCCGTTCCCCTTCCCGGGGTGAGCCCTGCTGAGACGGTGGTGGGGAAAGGGCACCCACGGTCTGGATTTGGATCTGCTGACCCCCGGCAAGAGACTGGCCAGCCACTAGCTGAGCCTGGATCTGCTGATGTGGGATGTGCTCCTCTGGAATCTCTGCAGCCTGGATCTGCTGGGCTGCCTGCACGTGCTGCACCTGGATCTGGGCCGCCTGCAGCTGCGAAGGGCTGGGGCTCTGCAGAGACGGGGTCTGGATGGAAGGGGCTGCCGGCTGTGGTGCTTGGCCTTGGATCTGCACCTGGACCTGGATGGGCTGCTCAGCAGGCTGGTGAACCGTGAGCTGTGGGGAGAGCTGCTGAGCCGAGACCTGCTGCGGAGACTGTTGGACCTGCACCTGTACCTGCAGTGACAAGATTCAGCAGTGAGTGAACAAGGCAACATCAAGAATCCAGCCCCAAAAGGAAGCCATCTCAGGCAGGCTCCCTAGGTAAGGTGAGGAGGAGGGGCTGCCATACCCAAAGTTTCTGAGGAGGTCACAATACCCAAAACCAAATGCAAAACTCTTCAGCATCACACAGCATGCAGAGCAACAATTATCTACCAAAGAAAGCAAGGCCATCAAATGGGATCTATGAAGAAAATATCAGATCTTGTTTTAAACTGTGACCCCCTTTGTTTTTGCATGTTGATATAGTAGTGCCAGTATGTAATTTATAAAAATATATCTGGGTGAATGTTTAAAGAATAGTTTATCTATGGACTGAGTGATAAAAAGTGTGAGGACCAATGTTCTAAAAGATCAGTAAGATAAGTACATTTCACAGGTGTGCAATTCTCAACCCAGGATATCAAAACTACTCCCACCACAGCCTAGTGAAAAACACAGTAGAGACAAAACTTGTGAAATCCCTTTTGGAGGGACCTCTCTACACTGCTACTGAAATGCAGCATTAAAGAGTGCTTAACTAAAATACTTTTGTTTTTTAAAAAAAGCCATTAAAACCACCCCCCACATGATTCCTGGTAATTTAATCTAAGGAAGGTTACTATAGCCTGAACCACACATTTCTGATGATAACGCAGCTCATTTCTTGTTGCTGTTACCTCAGCATACAAAGCAGCATGAAAGGATGCCATGTATAGTCTGTAAATTGAAAAAAAGATTTTTTTCCTCCAGACACACACATCTAACACTAGTCTAGGAAGGTAAAAAAAAGGCAGATGAGAGATTATATCCCACCCCCCTTTTTTAAAGATTTTATTTATTTGACAGAGACACAGCAGGAGAGGGAACACGAGCAGAGGGAGTGGGAGAGGAGCAGGCTTCCCACCGAGCAGGGAGCCTGATGCGGGGCTCAAACCCAGGACTCTGGGATCATGACCGGAGCCGAAGACAGACATTTAACAACTGAGCCACCTAGATGTCCCCTGACTCTTGATTTCAGCTTGGGTCATGATCTTGGGGTCATGTGATCAAGTCCCCTGTTGGGCTCCACCCTCAGAGGGGAGCCTGCTTGGGATTCTCTCCTTCTGTCCCAACCCTTGCTCATGTGTGCACTCTCTCTAAAAGAAATCAACTGCCCCACCCCCCAAAAACAGGGACACGTGGGTGCTGCAGTTGGTGAAGCGTCTAACTCTTGGTTTCAGCTCAGGTTATGAACTCAAGAGTCATGAGACTGAGCCCCATGTTGGCTCTGCTATCAGCAGGGAGTCAACTTGATATTGTCTCCTTCTGCCCCTCTCATTTGTGCTCTCTCTAAAATAAAATGTTAAAAAAAAAATACAAAAAACCCCCACTGAATTGTATACTTTATTTTTTTTCTTTTTTTTTTTTTTTTTAAAGATTTTACTTATTTGACAGAGATCACAAGTAGGCAGAGAGGCAGGCAGAGAGGCAGGCAGAGACAGAGGAAGGGAAGCAGGCTCCCTGCCGAGCAGAGAGCCTGATGCGGGGCTCGAGCCCAGGACCCCGAGATCATGACCTGAGCTGAAGGCAGAGGCTTAACCCACTGAGCCACCCAGGCACCCTGAATTGTATACTTTAAATGGGTGAATTATATGCGAATTAGATCTCAATAAAGCCATCACCAATTAAAAAGATAAGCAAGGAATTTATGTAAAGAGAATAGGTCTTGAAGTTAGACTTGAATTGCTGCTGTACTTTTCTAGCTGGGAGTCCCTAAGTTTCAGTTTCCTCAGGTATAATAAAAAAGGGGAGGAGCACCTGGGTGGCTCAGTCAGTTAAGTGTCTGCCTTTGGCTCAGGTCATGATCCCCGGGTACTGGGATTGAGCCCCTGGAGCCCCTCATCAGGCTTTTTGCTCAGTGGGGAGCCTGCTTCTCCCTCTGCTTGCTGCTCGCCTGCTTGTGCTCACTGTCAAATAAAAAAAAAATCTTAAAAAAATAAAAATAAAAAATAAAAAGGGGGAGAACACCTAACTCCCTACAGGGTTGTTATGAGCATAAGTTAAGTAGGTACTCAATACCTAGGTTTCCTTCATTATAAGCAATATTTCTTTATACCAGTGAATCTCAAAATACAGTTTCCAGGCCAACAGCATCATTACCCAGGCACTTGTTAGAAACACTAATTCTCAGGTCCCATCTCAGAACTACTGAATCAGAAACTCTGGGGAACAAGCCAACAATCTATCTTAACAAGTCTTCCAGGTGACTAATGCATGCTCAAGTTTAGAACAAGTGCTTTGCACAAGGTCGCAAAGGAAACTTATGAAACCAGTTACTACAGAACAGTAGTTTTCAAGCTTTTTGGTCTCAAAAAATTATTGAGGATTCCCCAAAGCCTTTTTTTTCTTTTTAACATGGGTATAGTTACTGATATTTACCACATTAGAAATTAAAACCTGGGTATCACACAAACCAGTCACATTAACATAAATAACAGCTGAAAAACTGTCTAGTTTTACTGTGCTTCACTTTACTGTGCTCACCACACGATGTTTGTTTTTGTTCTTTAGATGAAGATGTGTGGCAACCCAGCACTGATCAAGTCTATTGGCGCTGTTTTTTCCAACAGCATTTGTTCACCTCATGTCTCCGTGTCACATTTAGGGAATTCTCACATTTCAAACTTTTTTATCATTATATATTTTTAAAGATTTTATTTATTTGACAGAGAGAGAGAGAGACAGATCACAAGTAGACAGAGAGGCAGGCAGAGGAATAGGGGGAAGCAGGCTCACTGCTGAGCAGAGAGCCCGATTCGGGGCTCGATCCTAGGACCCCGGGACCATGACCCGAGCCGAAGGCAGAGGCCTTAACCCACTGAGCCACATTATATTTTTTTATAGTGATTGGGCAACAAGATCTGTGATGTTACTAAGTTACTTGTTGTAACTATTTTGGGCCCAACAAATCTCACCTATGTAAGATGGCAAACTTAAATCGATAAATGTGTGTGCTCTAACAGCTCTACCAACTGTCCAATTGCCTCTCCTTAGGCCTCCCTATTCGCTGAGACAAAAATAATACTGAAATTAGGCCAATTAATAACAACTGTTTCTAAGTGAAAGGAAGAGTCATTTTCAAAAGCTAGAAATGATTAAACTTAGTGAGGAAGGCATGCTAAAAGCCAAGGTAGCCCAAAAGCTAGGGCTCTTATGCCAAACAGTCAAGTTGTGAATGCAAAGGAAAACTTTTTTTTTTTTTTAAGATTTTATTTATTTGACAGAGACACAGAGAGAGGGAACACAAGCAGGGTGAGTGGGAGAGGGAGAAGCAGGCTTCCCACTGAGCAAGAAGCCCAACGCTGGACTCGATCCCAGGATTCTGGGATCCTGAGCTGAGCCGAAGGCAGCCACTTAACGAATGAGCCACCCAGGTGCCCCACAAAGGAAAACTTCTTGAAGGAAGTGAACACATGAATGATAACACTGAACAGCTTTATTGCTGATAAGGAGAAAGTGTAAGTGGTTTGGATAGAAGATCAAGCCAGCCACAACACTCCCTTAAGCCAAAGCCTAATTCAGAGCAAGACCCCAACTCTCTTCAATTCTACAAAGGCTGAGGAGAGGTGAGGAACCTGCAGAAGGAAAGTGTGAGGCTAGCAGACGTTGGTTCACGTGGTTTGAGAAGCAGTCTCCATAACATAAAAGGGTAAGGTAAAGCACCAAGTGCTGATGTAGAAGCTACCGCCAAGTTATCTAGAACACCTAAGATAATTAACAAAGGTGGCTACACCAAACAGCAGATTTCCAATGTAGATAAAACAGCCTTATATTTGAAGAAGCTGCCATCTAGGACTTTCATAGCTAGAGAGGAGAAAGCAATGCCTGGCTTCAAAGCCTCAAAGAACAGGGTTCCACAATATTAGGGACTGGTGACTTTCTGGTGAAGCTCATGTTCATCATTTATTATTCCAAGGATCCCAGGGCCCATAGAATTTATGCTAAATCTACTCGGCTTATACTCTATAAACAGAGCAACAAAGGCTGGATGACAGCACATGTGTTTAACATGGCTTACTGAATATTTTGAGTCCACTGTTGAGAGCTACTGCTCAGAAAAAAGATTCCACTGCTCACTGACAATGCATGTGATTACCCAACAGCTCTAATGGACATGTTATTGTTATTTTCATGTCTGCGAATATAACATCCATTCTGCAGCCCAAAGATGAGAGTATTTTTTTACTTTCAAGTCTTGTAATTAAAAAAATGTATTTTGTAAAGGTATATATGCTTGGATATAGAGAGTGATTCCTCTGAACATCTGGGCAAAGTAAACTGAAAACTCTGGAAAGGATTCCCCATTCTAGATGCCATCAAGAATATTCATGATTTGGGCACCTGGGTGGCTCACTTGGTTAACTGACTGCCTTCGGCTCAGGTCATGATCCTGGAGTTCTGGGATAGAGTACCACCGCCGGCTCCCTGCTCAGCAGGGAGTCTGCTTCTCCCGCTGACCTTTCTCCTCTCATTCTCTCTCTCTCCCCCTCTCAAATAAATAAATAAAATCTTAAAAAAAGAATATTCATGATTCACAGGAAGAGATTAAAATATCAACGTTATCAGAAGTTTAAAAGAAATTAATTCTGATCTTCACAGATGACTTTAAAGGGCTCAACACTTCAGTGGAAACAGTAACTGCAGGTGGAAAGAGCAAGAGAACTACAACACGGAGCCTAAAGATGTGACTGAATTGGTGCATTCTCATGATAAAACTTTAATGGATGGGGTGCCTGGGTGGCTCAGTGGGTTAAACCGCTGCCTTCGGCTCAGGTCATGATCCCAGGGTCCTGGGATCGAGTCCCGCATCGGGCTCTCTGCTCAGCAGGGAGCCTGCTTCCCTCTCTCTCTCTCTCTCTGCTTACTTGTGATCTCTCTCTGTCAAATAAATAAAATCTTAAAAAAAAAAAAACTTTAATGGATGAAGAGTTGCTTCTTAAAGACAAGCAAAGAAAGTGGTTTCTTGAGATGGAATCTACACCTGGTGACAATGCTGTTAAGATTGCTGAAATGACGGGGGGCACCTGGGTGGCTCAGTGGGTTAAAGCCTCTGCCTTCGGCTCAGGTCATGATTTCAGGGTCCTGGGACTGAACCCTGCATTGGGCTCTCTGCTCAGCAGGCAGCCTGCTTCCCCCTCTCTCTGCCTGCCTCTCGGCCTACTTGTGATCTCTGTCAAATAAATAAAATCTTAAAAAAAAAAGACTGCTGGGATGCCTGGGTGGCTCAGTTGGTTAAGACACTGTCTTCGGCTCAGGTCATGATCCTGGAGTTCTGGGATCGAGTCCCACATCAGGCTCCCCGCTCCGCGGAGTCTGCTTCTCCCCTCTCATGCTCTCTCTCTCTCTCTCTCTCTCTCTAATAAATAAATAAAATCTTTAAAAAAAAAAAAAAAAAAAAGACTGCTGAAATGAGGGTGCCTAGGTGGCTCAATTGGTTAAGCATCTGCTTTCGGCTCAGGTCATGATCCCAGGGTCCAGGGGTCAAGTACTGAATCAGGCTCCTTGCTCAGTGGGGAGCCTGCTTCTCTCTCTGCCTACCGGTCCTTCTGCTTATACTCTCTCTCTGACAAATAAATAAAATCTTAAAAGCTGCCACATTCACCCCAACCTTCAGCAACCACCAATCAGCAGTCATCAACATCGAGGAAAGACCCTCCACCAGCAAAAAGATTACAACTCACTCAAAGCTCAGATGATGGTTAGCACACTTTTTAGCAATAAAGTATTTTTAAATTAAGGCATGTACATTCTTTTTTAAGACATAATGCTATTGCACACTTAACAGACCACAGCATAGCGTGAATAACTTCTATACACACCGGGAAACCAAAAAATTCATTTGACTCGCTTTATTGCAATATTCACTCTACTGCCATAGTCTAGAACTGAATCTGCAATATCGTGGAGGTATGCCTGCAATTGCGAAAACAAAAAATTTATAAGAGTTGCCTTTTTTACATTTTTGCAAAACTCTTTAAGAGCTGACTTAACTGAAGACAGCTGGATTCTCGTATCTGCTTCTGCATTCAATCTGTTGTGCACATATCATACATGACCTCTAAAAATCACCACTGATACATTCATGAGAAATTGGCAGGGAGAAAGGCAAATAACATCTCAATATTACAATAAAAACAGCTTTGACCTTAAGCAACCCTGCAAGGGTACTGGAGAGGACTGGTCCTGGACCACCCTTTAAGAACTACTGCTACAGGGGCACCTGTGTGGCTCAGCTGGTTGAGCGTGGGACTCTTGATTTCGGCTCAGATCATAATCTCAGGGTAGTGAGATTGAGCCCTGGTCAGGCCCTGCACTCACTGGGAAGTCTGCTTGAGATTTTCTGCGTTTTCTTCTGTCTCTCTCCCCTGCTCTGCACATGCTCACTCTCTTTCAAATAAATAAATATTTAAATAAATCTTAAGGGGAAAAAAGAACCACTGCTATAGAGTTAAATACACAGTACATTTTATAATTGTTATTACTTGCTTAAAAACAAAAATTTAAAAATCTAGCTATTGGGGTGTCTGGGTGGTGGTCAGTCAGTTAAGTCTCCAACTCTTGGTTTCGGCTCAGGTCATGATCTCCTTGGCGGAGAGATTGAGCACACACACGGAGCTCTGCGTTCAGCAGGGAGCTTACCTGAAGTAGCTCCCTCTGTACCTCCCCCTACCAACACACTCTCTCTCAAATAAATCTTATAATAAATAAACTAAAAAACTGGTTATTATCACTAAATCATAGCCCATACGCTTCATAAGTTTACTTTATCTTTCTTTCTTAAAGACTTATCTATTTTATTATTTTTTTAAAGATTTTATTTATTTATTTGACAGATCACAAGTAGGCAGAGAGGCAGGCAGAGAGAGGGGGAAGCAGGCTCCCCGCTGAGCAGAGAGCCCAATGCGGGGCTCGATCCCAGAACTCTGGGATTATGACCTGAGCCGAAGGCAGAGGCTTTATTTAACCCACTGAGCCACCCAGGTACCCCAAGATTTATCTATTTTAGAGAGACAGAGAGTGAGTGAGCAAGCACCTAGAGGTGGGGGGGAGGGGCGGAGAGAGAGAAAACCTCAAGCAGACTCCGCGCTGATTGAGGAGCACACAAGCGGCTTAATTCCCTGATAGTGAGATCATGACCTGAGCCGAAACCAACAGCTGGACATTTACTGCTCCTGCTGTATCTTTTTTTTTTTTTTTTTAAAGATTTTATTTATTTATTTGACGGACAGAGATCACAAGTAGGCAGAGAGGCAGGCAGAGAGAGAGGAGGAAGCAGGCTCCCCCCTGAGCAGAGAGCCTGATGCGGGACTCAATCCCAGGACCCTGGGACGACGACCCGAGCCGAAGGCAGAGGTTTTAACCCACTGAGCCACCCAGGCGCCCCTGCTGTATCTCTTTTAATTGATTTTTCTTAGAAACTATTTATCAACATTCAATCTTCCAACAGAAATGGAAACAGTTATCACAGTAACTGTTTAATATGTAATTAATATGGAATCAGAACTGCAGGGGCAGTGGGGGACAGAACTACTCCTCACTCCAGAATAAAGAAGTACAAATAATCTGATGTCATTTTATTATTTTTTAAAATATTTATTTGACAGAGAGAGCACAAGCAGGGGGAGTAGTAGACAGAGGAAGAGGGAGAAGCAGGCTCCCCACAGAGTAGAGGGAGCCTGATGTGGGCCTCAATCCCAGACCCTGGGAATCATGACCTGAGCGGAAGGCAGTTGCTTAACCAACTGAGCCACTCAAGTGCCCAATCTGATGTCATTTTAGATCCAAAGTAATGTCAACATACTGAATAATAAATCAGATATTATATGTTCATAACCTTTATTCATAACTATCATAGGTCAGTAAGGATTGTTATTTATATTACCTCCCAATTTTAAAATTTATATAAAAACATTAACTTTTTATCTGGCTAATCACAACTACATGGTCGTAGTAAGAATTTGGAAACTCAGCAAAATAAACACAAAAAACTAAATTTTACTCAAAAAAGAAGCAAAACTGAAGTGAACTGAAAGAACTGTACGACTTCAAGTATTTCTTTGTAGTAAGAGAGTTGCTAAAAGAGTTCTCTTAAATAAAGGGCGGGGGGTGGGCGCCTGGGTGGCTCAGTCGTTAAGCAGCTGCCTTTGGCTCAGATCATAATCCAGGTTCCTCCGTCTTCCACTTGCCTTGCTTGTGTTCCCTCTCTCGCTGTCTCTCTCTCTCAAATAAATCAATAAAATCTTTTAAAAAAAATTTTTGTTTATTTATGGGGCACCTGGGTGGCTCAGTGGGTTAAGCCTCTGCCTTCGACTCAGGTCATGATCTCAGGGTCCTGGGATCCAGCCCCGCATCAGGCTCTCTGCTCAGCAGGGAGCCTGCTTCCTCCTCTCTCTTTGCGTGCCTCTCCGCCTACTTGTAATCTGTCAAATAAATAAATAAAATCTTTTAAAAAATTTTTATTTATTTGTTTGACAGAGAGAGAAAGATCACAAGTAGGCAGAGAGGCAGGTGGTGGGGGGGGGAAGCAGGCTCCCTGCTGAGCGAGAGCCTGCTGTGGGGCTCGATCCCAGGACCCTGAGATCATGACCTGAGCCAAAGGCAGAGGCTTTAACCCACTGAGCAACCCAGGAGCCCCTAAATCAATAAAATCTTAAAAAAAAAAAAAAGAGGAAAAGACAAAAATCTAAGGTAGACATTCAGAAGTTAGTACTGTGATTGATCAACTCTATTCTTTTAACAGGTTTAGCTATAATTTTCAAGGTTATAATACTCAGGTCAAGTGTCTCAAAAGAAAAAACAATCAAACTGACAGACTGGTAACTAAGCAAAAATATACACAGATTATTAAAAAGCATTTTGAAACTTAAGCCTAGATTTAAGATGATTCTCAACAGGTACAAAAAGGAAAAAGATCATCTCTAAGCTTGCATATCCTAGAAAAGTTATATATCAAATGGGAGAGGGGGACATTTTGAGGGGAATGATTTTTTTTTTTTGCTTCAAAAACCACTATTTTCCACCTTCTATCAATCCCTCATAAATCACAGTGTTTAGTTTTCTTCACACAATTAAATCATTAACCTTCTCATTTAGCTCCCCTCACCTTTTCCAGGCTTTTTAATTGCTTTTTCCCCCACTGTTATTCAGAAGAGAAGTATAACTGTATTTCTGGGCTCTTGACCATGTAATATGTACGGCACTACTACTTTCTTCTTGAGCATTCTGACTTTATATTTCAACCTGGGAAGACTGCTTTCTGGCTCTTCTGTACAGCTATGACACTGCAATTAGATCTCAATTTTGAGCTGGTTTTGTTTTCTTTATTCTTGTGACCTTTTTTTCTCAGATTCCTTACTTCACTGAGTATATTACCAATTCAGTTTTTCAGAAGGTATGTCTGAATGTGATCCAACCTGGAAAATGAAAATTTTCAAGGTACCTGGGTGGCTCAGTGGGTTAAGCATCTGCCTTCGGCTCAGGTCATGATCTCAGGGTCCTGGGATCGAGCCCCACATCGGGCTCTCTGCTCAGTAGGGAGCCTGCTTCTCCCTCTCTCTCTACCTGCTGCTCTGCCTACTTGTGATTCTATCTCTCTGTCAAATAAATAAAATAAAATCTTAAAAAAAAAAAAAAAAAAGAAAGAAAGAAACTCTCCAGGTGAGGGGCATCTGGGTGGCTAGGACAGTTAAGCAGATGACTCCTGGTTTCTGCTCAGGTCATGATGGCGGGGGGGGGGGGGGGGGGGGGGAAGAGCAGGAGGGGGTGGTGGTGGCGGCAGAGATGACCTGTGTTGGGCTCTGTGCTCAGGGAGTCTGCTTCAGGACTCTCTCTCCTTCTGCCCTCCACGAGACTCTCTCTTTCTAAAATAAATATTTTAAAACAAAACAAAACAAAACCTCTCCAAGTGATTCTCGTCACCTGGATAACCACTAGTCTAGAAGTTTTATTGGCCCTGACTTGTCAACATTCTTAATTAGTTTGCAGATGGAAAATCTTTTCCTTTTTCCTCAGTGTCATTCAGAACCTAAGTAATTCAGAGCTCAACACATTAGGACTAAGTATTCCAACTAAGGAACAATGAGAAACCATGAAGTAACACATGTACTACCCATATTAGGAATCTTTTCTTCCAATCACTGAAACTCAAACAAAACCAAAAAAACATATCTAGTACCACTTCTTTGATTTTTTTTTTCCTTCTGGCTAAAGTGTAAAATAAAATCAGTATTTCATTTAAAGGAGAAAAGGGGCACCTGGGGGCACAGTCAAGTCAGTTAAGTGGCTGACTTAGTGTCAGGCCAGGTCATGATCTCAGGGTCATGAGATCAAGCCCCACATGATGTTCTGCTCAGTGCAGAGTCGGTTTGAGATTCTCACTCCCTCAGCACCCCCCTTTAGAATGAATAAACAAATCTTTAAATAAATAAATAAATAAGAAAATAAACTGAATGTGTTGGGTCAATTTCCAAATTCTGCCTCATAAACAACTTTTAAAATTACTTTATTTCCACAGGAGAGAGTAAACAATTCTTCCCTCACATTCCTCTGAAGCTCTGCTGGTCCAATATCCTCTACATGTAGTTGGCCATCACCTGTAATGTTCAAACTGTAGCACGCTACAAGTTCAAAACATAACCAAATTTCAAGGATTTGTACCAAAAAAGGGGAAAATAGTTTTTAATATTATACTGATTACATGTTGAAGTATTAGATTAGATTAAATAAAATGTGATTAAAAAATCAATTTCACCTTTCTTTCGTCCCCTTTAAAAAACAGTACTAGGAAACTCGTATGTAGCTCACGTTCCATTTCATGTTCTGAGTCTCACTGAGGAGGGATGGTTGAGGACAGTGCTCAACGTGGTAGAACACCCCACTAGGTAAGGAATCACACACGCAGGAACCTACCTGCACCTTTTAACAACTAGTCTAGCAAAAATTTAGGGACCCTGGTAGAATTTCTTTTCAACTAACACTCTTCTGAAAATGGTAAAGTCTCTACCCAAGTATTAAATATTTACCAAACTCTTATATGAATGAACTTAGAAATACGATGAGGGAAGAGATTTAAATTTGAGTAAAAGGCTGGACATGAAGGGCCAGGAAAAGGAGCAATACATGGTTCACCAATCCAAAGTGATCAGGATCCCAATCAGCCCACAATGTGCCAGTGAGGGAGTAGCTGACTGCAGTCCCGGTTTTGGCTGCACACCCATGTTTGCAGAATACATCATAAAATGAGCGCTGCCTCTCTAAGGCAGAAGCCAGACTCATTCTCCGAACCTCTCCTGCAGCTAGTGCGGGCATGTGAACAAAGCTTCCCAAATTAGACACACTGCATGAAATTTGGACTCAGAAGGGAGCAACATGAGGCAGCAAGAACCACAACCTCCATTTTCTGGTGAGAGTGGGGAATGTGGCAGAAATGGAGCAGGATGGCATAGATCCCAATGAGACTGTGGTAGAGCAAGGACCTGTGCCCAGGGGTGTGGCAGAAAGTCTCTGCCAGAGCAGGCCAGCAATGTGACCTGAGTCCTATGCCTGGCTGCAGTCTCCAAGACCCATTCTCTGGCCCTCCCACAAATTCCTTGAGCTAACTATTATCCTTTAGTCATTTTTTTCTGAATAAAAAAGGGGGATGAGAGGGAATGTCTAATATTTGTAACTAAAAATCAATACCCAGATGGATACAGAAAATATCACACCAAGCTGAAAACCTGAAAATAGCATTTACTCTGGGAGAGGAGGGTGTTCAGGGGAGTTACTAGAGATCTGAATTGCATCTGTTAAGTTTATGTATTGAAAGAAAAAAAGAATGGGGCGCCTGAGTAGCTCAGTTGGTTAAACATCTGACTCTTGATTTTAGTTCAGGTCTTGATTTCACGGTCTTGAGTTCAAGCCCCATGTTGGGCTCCATGCTGGGCGCTGAGCCTACCTACTTAAAAAAAAGAAAAAAAAAAAAAAAGGATAAAAATGGCACTACCAACAGTGTGGGAATAAATGTTTGGGTACTTTTTAAATATCTGAAAGGCAACTGAGGCCCAAGGTAGGAATGGCACATGAGAAGAGGAAGAAGAAAATAACAGCAGCCATTATTTATTTATTAAAGGATTACTATGTGCCAGGGACTGTGTTTAGGACTTAATATTTTATATAACCCTCAAAGTAACTACAACACAAATTCTTTTATTTTCATGATGTAGATAAGGAAATGGACTCTGCGGTTCAATCACTCACTTAAGATGACGTATCTAAAGTTGCAGAGACAGACCAGACTGCTGTTTGTCTTGGAGCCAAGTCTGGCTTTTGATTAACTCTTTCTCATTCTCGGTAATTCCACACTATGACGAGGGGTTACGAACCATCCAGCACGGACGGGACGTACAACAGCAAGAAGAAGAGGAAGAGGGACAAGAGTTGAAATGACAAATGAAGAGCTGCAAAAGGAGCAAGTGATGAGAGGTCCCCTTCCCCAAAGTACCCTTCACTTAGTGCAGCCAGATTGACCAACCAGCCCTGTGTGAAGCCTCAGTTCCTGCCCTGTAGAAGGGCAGAGGAACAAGCAATTTCATGGATGCGAAATGAAACCCAAACCCTGGGATTAACCATCAGAAGGCCTTCTTTCGGGGCGCCTGGGTGGCTCAGTGGGTTAAGCCTCTGCCTTTGGCTCGGGTCATGATCTCAGGGTCCTGGGATCCAGCCCTGCGTCGGGCTCTCTGCTCGGCAGGGAGCCTGCCTCCTTCTCTCTCTCTGCCTCCCTCTCTGCCTGCTTGTGATCTCTCTCTCTCTCTCTCTGTGTCAAATAAATAAATAAAATCTTAAAAAAAAAAAAAAAAAAGAAGGCCTTCTTTCTAGCACATGCATCTAACTCCATGTGGATGCTTTAGGAAGCACCCAACTCAAGAGGGTTCTTGAAAGAGAAGTTCCAAATGAATCCCCTTTATCCAGCTCAGGCTAACCGGCCAGGAACAGAAAACTTGGACCTTTCCTAGTACTATACACACTATCAAGGCATTTATATGACAGCTTTTGTTTTTGTCCTTCGAAGTTGCCTCCTTATCTTACCTAGATGAATAATACTGTGGTATAATAAAAAAATATGTATTTTATTCTCTCTGGTTCCCGGCCAGAGCTCCTAAAACCTTTATAATTTTGTAAGTGATAATAAAAATGCTAGATCCATCTTGTGTTCTATTGAGGCAGCTCTTGGTGGGCTCCTCGACGGAGGCTGGTCACCAGAAAGACCAAGCCATGATTAGAAGCTTGATACTTTCAGCCCCACACTCCATTCTCTGGAGAAGAAAGAATGGCTAGAAATTGAGTTACTAATGGATTATACCTATGGGATGTAGCCTCCATAAAAATCCCAGAAGTATGGGGTTCAGGGAACTGATTTGTTGGTAAACATGCCAAGAATGTGGTGCACCCCAATTCCATACGGACAGAGGCTCCTGTATATCTTTATCTGGCTATTCATTTGTATCTTCTATCATATCATTTATTACATAATATACCAGCAAATGTGTTTCCCTGAGTTCTGTGAGTTGTTCCAACAAATTATGAAACCTGAGGAGGGGTAGTAAGAACCCCAACTGATAGCTAGTCAATCGGGAGTACAGATGATATCCTAGGACTTGATTGGTATATGAGCTGGAGGGCAGTCTGGTGGGACGGATTCCTTAACCTGTGGGACTTGACACTAACTCCAAGTGTCAACTGAATTGTAGGACAGCTAGCTGATGTCAGAGAATTGGTCAATGTGGGAAAAAAACCCACACATTTGGTGGCCTGTAGTGTGACTGTGTTAGCAGTAGAGAGTAAAGGAACACAGTGAGGCTTATTCAGATGGCTACTTCTGTGATTAACCTTTAACACGTACCCTTATCTCCCACCAATTCACTAAAACTGTTGTTCTAAGGACGTAATTACTGTGTCAAAACCAACAATGTCTGTGCTGCTTCTAGGCTGGACGGATGAGGAAATCTGACAGAGGAAACTCTCTAAGGTGGTTAACACATGGTTTTTAAAAAGCAATCTAATTTTGCCATAATTTAAAAAAAAGCAATCTAGAAAACAGCCTACGTTCTCAAGAGAGTAAATTGTTTTGAAATTTTAAATAACAGTAACACAGACATAATTTTTAATTCTTATTAAAAGGGTTAGATTGAGGGGTGCTTGGGTGGCTCGGCTGGTTAAGCAACTGCCTTCGGCTTAGGTCATGGTCCTGGAGTCCCGGGATCAAGTCTGGCACCAGGCTTCCTGCTCAGCAGGGAGTCTGCTTCTCCCTCTACCCACAACCACCCCCCCATGCTCTCTCTTCCTATTCTCTTTCAAATAAATAAAATCTTAAGAAAAAAAGGGGGGGTTAGGTTGAGACACAATAGAGCTGACCCTTTAACAACTTATATGCAGGTTTTTTCTGATAGATGTAGCAGAGTATTGAATATGTATTTTCTTGGGGCACCTAAGTAGCTCAGTTGGTTAAATGTCCAACTCGGGTCATGATCTCATGGGTCATGACATTGAGCCCTGACCTACATCAGGCTCTGTGGACTCTGCTTGAGATTCTCTGCCTCTGCTCCCCAAACCTCACATGCGCACGCATACTCTCTCTCAAATAAAATCTTTAAAAAAGGAAAATGTATTTTTTCTTCCTTATGATTTAACATTTTCTTTCGTCTAGATTATGAGAATACAGTATATAATACATGTAACATACAAAATATTTGTTAATTGACTGCTAATGTTGTCAGTAAGACTTCCAGTCAACAGTAGGCTATTAAGTTTTGGGGGAGTCAAGAATTACACGAAAAGGGACGATGGTGACTTTGCCGGTTAAGTGGCTGCCCTTGGCTCAGGTCATGATCCCAGGGTCCTGGAATGGAGTTCTGCATCAGGCCCCCCGCTGAGCAGGGAGCCTGCTTCTCCCTTTGCCTGCAGCAAACCCTGCTTGTGCACTCTTACTCTCTGACAAATAAATAAATAAAAATCTTTAAAAATTACATGAAGATTTGCAACTGTGCAGGGAGTCAACACCCCAACCCCACATTGTTCAAGAGTCAACTGTACCATGGGGCAAAGAGTCTTTTAACCATGTGAATTGAGAAGGCAGGTCTGTTTAGACGTACATGACAGTACATACATGTGTCACCCCTCTAGCCTCATCCAGTCATTCAATGCACTCTAGTTAGACCCATATTTTTGCCCTTTTTTAAAAGTACATTCCACACCCAGTGTGGAGCCCAACGTGGGGCTTGAACTCATGACCCTGAGTTCAAGACCTGAGCTGAAATCAAGAGTTAGGCATTTAACTAACTGAGCTACCTAGACACCCCAGTCTTTCTGCCATTTTTTAAAAATAAGCAGGCTCTCACCGTAGGGCTTTCTGATGTGGAATGCTCTTTCCTCAGATAACCACCATAGTTCATCTGCCAACACCCTTTGGTCTTAACGTTAAGAGCATACTGGGGCTTATCCTGATCCCCCCACCTGCTTTTGTTTCACTCCTCTGCATTCATCACTATACAGTAAGATTTTTCTTATGTAACCATCTCTCTCCTTCCAGGTATAATGTTATACTCCACAAATCAGGGAGCTTTCGGTCTAGCATCTAGAGCAAAGGGCTTTATCCATAGAGACATAAGATGTATGGGACAGGGAAGAAAAGATTAAGAATCATTGTCCTGGGGCATCTGGGTGGCTCAATCATTAAGCGTTTGCCTTTACCTCAGGTGAAGATCCCAGGGTTCTGGAATCAAGCCCTGCATCAGGCTCCCTGCTCAGTGGGAAGCATGCTTTTCCCTCTCCCACTCCCCGCTTGGATTCCCTCTCTCGTGGCCTCTCTCTTTCTCAAATAAATAAAATCTTAAAACAAAAACACTTCCCTATACCTACAAGTTCAAAGCAAAATATTCCCAAACAGCACTTTTCTTTCATTGCAAAATTAGTTTGTTTGTTTTTTTAAGATTTATTTATTTTTAGAGAAAGAGCACATGAGCTTAGCACATACTAAGCAGGGAGCCCAATGCAGAGCTTGATCCCACAAACCTGAGACAACAACCTGAGCTGAAACCAAGAGTCAGATGCTCACCTGACTGAGTCATTCAGACGCCCCTTGTGTTTACTTAAAAATTCAAGCCCACTCAATATCACCAAAACCATTTATGAAAAACCCACAGCAAATATCATTCTCAATGGAGAAAAACTGAGAGCTTTTCCGCTAAGGTCAGGAACATGGCAGGGATGTCCATTATCACCACTGCTATTCAACATAGTACTAGAAGTCCTAACCTCAGCCATCAGACAACAAAAAGAAATTAAGGCATCCAAATCGGCAAAGAAGTCAAACTATCACTCTCTGTAGATGATATGCTACTTTATGTGGAAAACCCAAAAGACTCAACTCCAAATCTGCTAGAACTTGTACAGGAATTCAGTAAAGTGTCAGGATATAAAATCAGTGCACAGAAATCAGTTGCATTTCTATACACCAACAACAAAACGGAAGAAAAAGAAATTAAGGAGTCGATCCCATTTACAATTGCACCCAAAACCGTAAGATACCCAGGAATAAATCTAACCAAAGAGGAAAAGAATCTGTACTCAGAAAACTATAAAGTACACATGAAAGAAATTAAGGAAGACACAAAGAAATGAAAAAACATTCCATGCTCATGGATTGGAAGAACAAATATTGTGAAAATGTTTATGCTACCTAAAGCAATCTACACACTTAATGTAATCGCTATCAAAATACCATCAATTTTTTTCAAAGAAATGGAAAAAATAATCCTAAAATTTACATGGAACCAGAAAAGACCTCGAATAGCTAGAGGAATGTTGAAAAAGAAAGCCAAAGTTGGTGGCATCACAATTCTAGACTTCAAGCTCTATGACAAAGCTGTCATTATCAAAACAGTATGGTACTGGCACAAAAACAGACACACAGATCAACGGAACAGAATAGAGAGCCCAGAAATAGACCCTCGACTCTATGGTCAACTAATCTTCGACAAAGCAGGAAAGAATGTCCAATGGAAAAAAGACAGTCTCTTCCACAAATGGTGTGGGAAAATGGGACAGCCACATGCAGAAGAATGAAACCGGACCATTTCCTTACACCACACACAAAAACAGACCCAAAATAGATGAAGGATCTCAATGTGAGAAAGGAATCCATCAAAATCCTTGAGGAGAACACAGGCAACAACCTCTTCCTAGAAACATCACCAAAGGCAAGGGAAGCAAGGGCAAACATGAACTATTGGAACTTCATCAAGATCAAAAGCTCTTGCACAACAAAGGAAACAGTCAACAAAACCAAAAGACAACCGACGGAATGGGAGAAGGTATTTGCAAACAACATATCAGATAAAGGACTAGAATTCAAAATCTATGAAGAACTTATCAAACTCAACACCCAAAGAACAAATAATCCAATCAAGAAATGGGCAGAGGACATGAACAGACATTTCTGCAAAGAAGACATCCCAATGGCCAACAGACACATGAAAAAGTGCTCCACATCACCTGGCATCAGGGAAATACAAAGCAAAACCACAATGAGATACCACCTCACATCAGTCAGAATGGCTAAAATTAACAAGTCAGGAAATGACAGATGATGGTGACGATGCAGAGAAAGGGGAACCCTCCTACACTGTTGGTGGGAATGCAAGCTCGTGTGACCACTCTGGAAAGCAGCATGGAGGTTCTTCAAAAAGTTGAAAGTAGAGCTACCCTATGACCCAGCAATCACACTACTGGGTATTTACCCTAAAGATACAAATGTAGTGATCCGAAGGGGCACGTGTACCTGAATGTTTATTTATAGCAGCAATAACCACAATAGCCAAACTATGGGAAAAACCTAGATGTCCATCAACAGATGAATGGATAAAGAAGATGTGGTCCATATATACATTGGAATACTATGCAGCCATCAAAAGAAATGAAATTTTGCCATTTGCAATGACATGGATGGAACTAGAGGGTATCATGCTGAGCAAAGTAAGTCAATCAGAGAAAGACAATTATCACACGATCTCCCTGATATACAGAATTTGAGAGGCAATGTGGGGGGTTTGCTGGGTAGGGAAGGAAAAAAATGAAATAAGATGGGATTGGGAGGGAGACAAACCATAAGAGACTCTTAATCTCACAAAACAAACTGAGGATTAGTGGGGCTGGGGAGGTAGGGAGAGGGTGGTTGGGTTATGCACATAAGCCAACATTTGTGGTTGGGTTGTGGACATTGGGGAGGAGAGTATGTCCTATGGTGAGTGCTGTGAAGTGTGTAAACCTAGCAATTCACAGACCTGTACCCCTGGGGCTAATAATACATTATATATTAATAAAAAATTTTTAAAAAGATAAATTAAAAAAAAAATTCAAGCCCAGCATGGAGCCCAGTTAAAAATAAATAAACAAATAAAAATTGAGCGCTTCTCCTTAGCACCCCACTCCCAAGTCCATTTACTATTTTGAACTTTACTACTATTGTTCAAGAACTACTACATTCTGCATGTTAAAACAGTGATACTAAACTGGTTTTGACCCTCAGCAATCTGCTAAACATCCTACCCTGTCAAAACATGTAGATCTACCTCGTTCTTCTGGCTACATAGCACAATACACTACAATTGTACCAGTGCCATTATTTGCCATTTCCCTTACTGAGCGACTTGTTTCTAGTGTTACTACTATAATGAGTGCAGCAGTGAATATCCCCATATACATATATACCTGTGAACACAAATGCAAGGTCAAAGGTATGCACACTTAAGCTTTTGACAAGTATTGCCAAAACCACTTCCAAGAAGTTACACTAATTTTTTTTTTCTGCATTGTTTAAAAAAAGATTTATTCATTTAAGAGAAAGAGTGAGCAATGGAGAGAGCACAAGCAGCAGAGGGAGAGGGAGAAGCAGCCTCTCCCCTAAGCAGGGAGCCAGATGCAGGGTACAATTCCAGGATCCTAGGATCATGATCTAAGCCTAAGGCAGACGCTTAACTGACTGAGCCACCTACGTGCCCCAAAGTTACACTAATTTATCCTCTCCATACCCTTGCTGTCCTGGATAAAATCTTTATAAATGTTTTCCTATCTAATAAATGAAATATATTTCACTTTCAAAATTTATACCTCCATAATTACCAGTAGTTTCTACAAAGCATCTTATTTATTTATTCATTTATTTATTTATTTGACAGACAGAGATCACAAGTAGGCAGAGAGGCAGGCAGAGAGAGAGGAGGAAACAGGTTCCCCGCTGAGCGGAGAGCCTGATGCGGGTCTCGATCCCAGGACCCTGGGATCATGACCTGGGCTGAAGGCAGAGGCTTTAACCCACTGAGCCACCCAGACACCCTATGAAACATCTTCTGATATGCATATGATCATATGTATTTCTTCTTTCACAAACTACTATATCCTTTGTTCATTTTTTTACTAGATTTTTTCTACTTTCTCAGAGTTCTTCGTGTATCAGCAGCACTATGCAGAAGCACAGGCTCCAGTCAAAGCAGCTTGGGTGCAAACAGTATCTGCTGATATAGGACTTAACTCCCCTATGCCTCATGTGCTATTTTTAATTTCAAAAGTTATCCTTTTAAACTAAGTATAGATAGACCAATAAAAGAGACCAAGAAACCGACATGTGTGTATAGTAACTCTGGGTTTTTTTCTTTTAGTGGGCATGGAGCTGGGCGTTCAAGCTGAGCTTGAACTCACAACCCCGAGATCAAGATCTAACCTGAGATCAAGAGTTGGACACAACCAACTCAGCCACCCAGGGACCCCTGTATAATAATTTTTTAACTGCAAGGCATATATTTGACTCTGATGTCACTCAGAAAAACATTTATTTTTCAAAGTCTTATATAAAGTTGTATTTTCAGTCATATTTTTATTAATACTGTCTAGCTTATGATTTTGGTAATTTTAGATTAACAGTATCAATTTTTGTAAGTAATAATTAATATCAATTTAATCTTTATTTAAATTAAATCTACAAAGCCAAGTTTTAGAAAAATTCTAGAAAATTTTAGAAAAATTAAATCCCTCTGGCTTAAACCAGTTATTAATGAAAATATATTTGCCATAAGAGTTTTTTGCTTTGGGCACCTGGGTGGCTCAGTCGGTTAAGTGACTGCCTTTGGCTCAGGTCATGATCCTGGAGTCCTGGGATCAAGTCCCACACTGGGCTCCCTGCTTGACAGGGAGTCTGCTTCTCCCGCTGACCTCCCTCCTCTCTTGCTCTCTCTCTCTCATTCTCTCTCTCTCTCAAATAATAAATAAAAATCTTTTTAAAAAAAGGTTTTTAAATTTTTTTTAAAAAGATTTTATTTATTTATTTGACAGAGATCACAAGTAGGCAGAGAGGCAGGCAGAGAGAGAAGGGGAAGCAGGCTCCCTCCCTGCTGAGCAGAGAGCCCAACGCAGGGCTCGATCCCAGGACCCCAAGACCATGACCTGAGCCGAAGGCAGAGGCTCAACCCACTGAGCCACCCAGGTGCCCCTACGTTCCTTCTTTTATTTACAGGGGTTTTAAGGAAAGATGATAATGTTAATAAGTGACCTCAATCCTCCATCTTTAATATAAAGTCTTAAACAACATTTTAGACTCAAATCCCAAGCCATTTTTTTCCCTTTTATTTTTTTAAAGTGAGCTCTACACCCAGCATGGGGCTTGAACTCAAGACCCCAAAATCAAGAGTCGCATTGCATGCTCTATAGACTAGTCAGACGCCCATATCCCAAACCATTTTAACCTTATGAAAAATGAAGTCCACGCTGTTAAGTAACAGCAGAATAATTTCTTGAACCAAAGAATCAGTCTACCTTTCCTATACACCTCCTTCCTTACAAAGAATGGAAAAAACAGGGATGCCTGGGTGGCTTAGTTGTTAAGGGTTGTTAAGGGTCTACTTTCAGTTCAGGTCATGATCCCAGGGTCCTGGGCTGGAACCCCGCATCCGACTCCCTGCTCAGCAGGAGGCCAGTGGCTCCCTCTCCCTCTGCCTGCAGCTCCCCCTGCTTGTGCACGGTAGCTCTCTGTTGAATAAATAAATAAAATCTTAAAATACAAAAAAAACAAAAACAAAAACGAGAAAACAATACTGCATTCCTCCACGTGCCAGATGTTTTCTTGTTTATTATCTCATTCAGTATCACTAAACAGTATTATCCTTATTAAACAGATGAAAAATCTAGGGCTAAAAAGATTTAAATGTCAACAAATAGGAGGTCAAGCCAGACTTAAACCCAGGAATGCAACTCCAGAGCCCAGATCCTTTCAATATACCTGCCTGCATTCCTAAGGAGCAAAGAGGCCACAGTCTTTCTATCTCATCAAACATACCTCTCTACAGTCCTTGTCCCTCCATCAAGTTCTACCCTTTCCAATTCTCTTGGTGTAAAAAACATTGAGAGCAAAATGAAATAGAATCAAAATAGACAGGGGCAAGAAAGCAGAATTTGTAAATGGAGCATACTGTTAGTCTCAGATGAGGAAGCCCTGAAGAGGCACTTTCACCTTCTCAGCAAATGTATGAAGTTTCTTCTCTTTCTGTAAGCTCATTACAATTAGCATTATTTCCTGAGGATTACAAATAGTAAATGCAGACCTAGAAATCTACAAGGGACCTAAGTCAGGGAACAATAAAACTAAATGAAGATCACTAAAATATATCCATTTTAAAACAACTTCCAAATGTCATGCTTTAAATAATGAGGTAAGATGAACCCCTCCCCTGCTCTTGATCTGTTCAGGGTGACACAGATAAAAGAGAACCTTCCGTTACACACAGCTATGTCACATCCAAACCCAGTCCCAGAAGACCACTAATTCCCATACTGTTCAATTCGCCAAAGCAAATGGCAAGTATTTGCAATCTTTTTAGTTTATGGTAGTTACAAATACTTTTAGTCTATACTAACTATGAAAGCCTTTGTGTTAAATAAAATGTGTTTTAAAAAACCAGAGTACTCCCCTTAGTAAAAATAACCTTGGACATCTGTGATGTGATGTTCCTGCTAACCAAAACCCGGATGGCAAATAAAATCTGTTAAACAGGATGCACCTCAACATCTCCCTTTTACCTGAACCTGCTGTGGTTGTTGAACCTGAATCTGCTGTTCTTGTTGGGTTTGTGGCTGAACACTGGTGGTGACTGGACAGGCAAGTTCAAGCAAAGACCCAGCCACTTCGGTGCTGTCTGTGTAAATGCAGTTCCCACCCTGTTGGTACACCATGGTAGTGGTAGCTGTCTGCTGGAACTCCTGAAGGGCTTCCGGCCCTTTAGAGGCTAGTGAGTCCAGAAATTCCTTCATCCTGTGTTGCGGGACAGACCGCGCCTTCACTCGGATGTACTCTTCAAAGGAAATGGTGTTTTCCAGGGAATTATTCATATTGCAGAGTCCTTAGGGTTCCTAGAAATAAAATAAATGGTCAGAAGTCAAAATTATGCTATTGTTTTCATATTCTGAAATGCAGAGCAATCATGCTTGGATCAGAGTGGAATATTCAGGGTAGCTGTGTACATCTAGAATCCAAAATAGAGTTATTATACCACCTTATTCTTTTTTTGGTTAACAGCGTCTAGAAATTGTTTCCATAAACATTTCTTAAATCAAACGATCACAGTGAAAACAAAAAACAAAGGCATGCGTCACAGTACTGGATGAAACAGGCTGAAAACACACTCTCCACCCAGCTCTAGGCCAATGCCATCTTCTCTGCAGAGCCAAGCACTGGACAACAAAAGTCACATGCAAAATTACTCTGTGACCATCACAGAGAGGACAACCAAGGAAGTTAAGAGCAGTGATTCCTACTGACACGTTCAATTTCTGCGGCCAACGATGTCCTAGAGTGAAGAATACATATGCCATCTAGCTGTAGCAAGACCCTAGAGAAAGGGAATATATACTTATATTTCATCTGCCACCAGAAACACCAAAAATCCGTTTGCTGTATATTGCTCACATTCTTTTACAGCACAGCTTACTGGTCAAAAGCACAGATTTTGGAGCCAGCCTGCCAGGGTCCAAATCCCAGCTTGATCTCTCCTTAGCTCTGAAACCCTGGAAATTAGTTAACCTTAGTTTGTGTATAAAATGGGGACAAACAGGATCTACCACACAGAACTGACATAAAGATTAAACACACTTCACAAGTAAAGTGCTTGGAAGAAAATCCAACATGGATAGCACCATATAAGTACTAGCTGGTATTATTAAAATTAGCTGGGGGAGGGAGCTGAATAGTACTTTAATTTACTAGGTCACTATGAAGATTCAGAGATCAATTCATCACATTTTTCATTGGGGTATTTACCCTAAGAATGAATCTGCAGGGATAGATAGTAATTCTCAATTACCTGGGGGACAACCACGCAATCTATCTATGGACTGCTGAGGGCTCTACCACTGCTACTTTCATACTGTTCCCTCCTCTCTGGATCAGAACCACCTCCAGAACAAAAGCAGCAGCAGGACAGGAGGGTCATACAGACGATGTCAACCTTTTTGCCAAAAAGGGCTCTCTGTCAATCACAAATGAAAAAGTGATTTGTTTCCCTGGGCCATCAAGGAAAGGCTAGAAGGGCATCAAGGCTAGAAATGCCAGTCTCCTTCACTGCCCAGGCGTTCTGCCTTATGTTACAGATAAAAGGCATATGGGTAATCATCTCATCTCTTTCACTTGACTCTAAAATCCTGGCAGACAAGACTGTGTCCCAATACTCTCTGAATGGCTGACACAAAGTACATACATGTATACATAAACATGTATGTTTCATTTGCAATTGAATGTATAAAGGAAGGATTATGGCTCTCTGTCCCTGTAACATCTCTAACTTACAACCATAAATGTTACCCTTTTTCTTGGTAAATAGTATATATCTTGGGAAAAGAACCTATGTATCTGGGACAAGTGTGAGACCAAAGAAAACATGTAATTCTTACTGCTACTATGTTACTAACACTGGCAACATTTCTGTGGGACACTGTAAATATATTACACGAGTTATATTTGGGTGCTTTCAAAGAGAACAGACCCAACAATAAAACTTTTAATGATGCGTATAATATATTCTAAATATATTTTTCCATAAATAAAGAACAACACATATACCTTGTCCTGACTAAAGTCAAATCCTAGGCCACTACTCTCCAGAAAGCCTCTATTTATCAGGAAACTCCAAGCACAATAAAGTGCAAAGAACAGCAAGTGCAGGTCAGGTGAGGGCAAGGTTAAAGCCTTTGCTGACAGCCTCTAATCTGAAATTTAACTCATTTGTCCCTTTCTCACTTCTCTTCTGACCATCTCCCTTGCTCAGTTCTCTCTGCTACAGCGGCATTCAGATACCTTCTCTCAGAGTTGAAAATTAGGAGGTCTTTCAAAGTCTATGAGACTTCAAAATTCAGCTCTCAGTGATGTCATGGCACAAATGAGAAGACCACCACCAAGGACAAGCACCTCATCCTTTTCTTACCTATTCAGAGAAGGACATTCCAGTGTAGGTGACCCAAAAACACTCACCACACTGGTACAGAATGTGACAAACCTCCCCTCTGATAAGAGCATCATGACTGGAATTTCCTTCTGAAGAAGGCAGTTCTCATAATATAGACCCAACAACATTACAAAATTCCCAACATGTGACTCTAAATACCTAATCACACTTACCCTTCTAGCTCAATAAGGGACAAGGGAGAGATACATGAACAGAAATTAACTATTTCTTTGCTATGCTATTACATATTTCAGTAGTTACCTCCATCATAAAAGAATGGCAGAGGTCAACTGAAACTTACATTTCCCCAAATTTATTTTCTTCAACAATTAGCTGCATTCCCATAAAATAGTGAGAGACTGCTTGAATTCTGAAGACTGTCTGTACTGGAGTCATAACTACTATGTCAAAGCAAAAAAAATTGTTTTTAAGATTTTATTTATTTATTTGACAGAAAGATCACAAGTAGGCTGAGAGGCAAGCAGACAGAGAGCGGGGGAAGCAGGCTCCCCGCTGAGCAGAGATTCGGGGCTCAATCCCAGGACCCTGGGATCATGACCTGAGCTAATGGCAGAGGCTTAACCCACTGAGCCACCCAGGCACCCCTCAAAGCAATATTTTAAAAAGTATGGAGAACCATGTAGCAAAACATTTTTTTGTCTCAAATCTGGGGGAAAATAAATACAAACAAACACAAATCCCCCAAAAGTTATAAGTAAGTTTACAGAATCAGAAAACCTTCATACAAGCATTGTGTGGTAAAGGCAGGTCCTAAATCTTCCTAGTGACTTATTTCCCTTCATTCCAAATTTCAGTAATCAGGAGGCTTAAGCCTCATATGAAGTCTGATATTAAATATAAAGAAGAACTGCACCAAATTCTTTTTCTAGAAACAAGTTTTCAGGGTAGAATTACATCTAGTTTTCTGGTTTGTTTTGTTTTTGTTTTGGGGGGAAGTAAAAGTAACACATTCATTTTTTAAGAGAAAATATTCAAATAGTACAGAAAAATAATTTTAAAATAACCCCACATATAGCTATTATACATTCTCACCAGCATTTAATATTAATGTCTGATTTTTCATTAACAGAGCACAGTAGGTGCCACATTCAGGGTTTAACTTACTTTTCTTTGATGACTAATGAAGTTGAATACCTTTTTTTTTTTTAAAGATTTTTATTTATTTATTTATTTGACAGAGACATAGTGAGAGAAGGAACACAAGCAGGGGGAAGTGGGAGAGGGAGAAGTAGACTTCCCGCTGAGCAAGGAGCTCGAAGCAGGACTGGATACGAGGATCCCGGGATCATAACCTGAGCTGAAGGTAGCCATTTAAGGACTGAGCCACCCAGGCACCCAAAGTTGAGTATCTTTTTTGTGTCTATTGATAATTTTGAAATCCTGCTTTTTAAAATGTCATTCTAAGTCTTTTACCAATTTATAAAGTTTTTTGCATTTTGCTACTTGCTTTGTAAAAGTTCTTTGTGTATCTTATAAAAGGACACTATATCAAATACATGTGCATTCATCTGTCTTTTAATGCATCATTTAATGCAAAGCAACTGTTTTTTAATTGTATATATTTAAGGGGTACAATTTGTAAGTTGATATACCTATGCATTAAGAAATACTCACCACAATCAAGCTAACAAACATGTTAACTGCCTTAAAAAAAAAAAACCACCCACAAAATAATATGTAAGTATGCTTTCTTGATCTACCAATTTTAAACACTGATCTGTCCTTCAGGAAAGGTAAGTTTAGGGCATTTAAATCATCTTCCTCTCACTAACCCCTGCCAATCACATTTTTATTTTTGCCATGATCAATTTCATAGCTTTAAATCTGTACTTGTAGGCTTATTAATTTCAGAGTAAATTACAGACTTCGCACTATATAAAATAGGGAAATTAAAGTCCTGTGTCCTGTATTTTTGACAAGCATTTAGTGAAGGGAGTATAATTCTAATAAATCAATAGTTTACTTTTAGAATACAGCATTTCATACCAAATTAAACTTAGGACATTATTTTTTTTTTAAATCAAGGTTCCAAAGATGAAAACCATTCTGCTCCAAGCAAATCCCGTATTTCCAGAATACCACGTTAAGATAAATCACTGTAAGAAACCCTAGTCCAACTATAAATTTATCCCAAAAAGCAAAAATAAGATGGATATTTAGTTCTCAGAAAGAATGGAATAAGGAGAACCTGGATGGTTCAGTCAGTTAAGTGTTCAACTCTTTTTTTTTTTTTTTTTAAAGATTTCACACATTTATTTGACAGAGATCACAACTAGGCAGAGAGGCAGGCAGAGAGAGAGGGGCAAGCAGGCGCCCTGCCAGGTGCAGAGAGCCTGATGCTGGGCTCGATCCCAGGACCCTGAGCTGAAGATAGACACTTAACCCACTGAGCCACCCAGGTGCCCCAAGTGTCCAACTCTTGATCTCAGCTCAGGTCATGATCTCAGGGTCGTGAGTTCCAGCCTGGTGCTGGACCCCACGCTGGGCATGGAGCCTACTCAATAAATTAATTAAACTAAAATTTAAAAAGGAAGAATGGAATAAAAGCTTGGAAATGCATCTGCTACAAAGTCTCAAAGTTCATTCAAGATTTCATTAAAACAAAACAAAACAGGGGCGCCTAGATGGCTCACTCATTAAGCATCTGCCTTCAGCTCAGGTCATGATCCCAGCGTCCTGGGATCAAGCCCCGCATGGAACTCCCTGCTCAACGGGGAGCCTGCTTCTCCCTCTCCAACTCCCCCGTGCCTGTGTTCCCTCTCTAGGTATCTCTGTCATAAATAAATAAAATCTTTAAAAAACAAAACAAAACACCAATAGCCTGAAGTAGGAAAAGTGCTATAAAACTTAGAAAATGTTGATAAAGACTCCTCAACAAATATTCTATTCTTCTGTATCCTTGTGAAAATACATGAAACATTCTATGATAAAAACACCTTCTGTATTTTATTTTATTTTTTTAAAGATTTTATTTATTTCTTTGACAGACACACATCACAAGTAGGCAGAGAGGCAGGCAGAGAGAGAGAGAGAGAGAGAGAGGAGGAAGGAGGCTCCCTGCTAAGCAGAGAGCCCAATGTGGGGCTCGATCCCAGGACCCTGGGATCATGACCTGAGCCTAAGGCAGAGGCTTTAACCAACTGAGCCACCCAGGCGCCCCCACCTTTTGTATTTTAAACAGTTTAGACTACAAAATACAAAAACACTTTGCTGTGCTCCAAGTTTAGAGCTGACTGTAGTCAGTGGAGCTTCAAGCAGAAGCCAGGGCTTCCCAATTCCCATTGTTTTTTTCTTTCACTAGGCCCCTAGGAGGTTCTTCACTAATTCTGTCTGTACAAGTCCACAAAATCCTTTGAGAACCAATGAATCAGAGGAAGCTAAAAATACTAACCAATAACGAATTCAATGGAGAACTTAAAAAGTTTTTTAAGGGGCACCTGGGTGGCTCAGTGGGTTAAAGCCTCTGCCTTCGGCTTGGGTCGTGATCTCAGAGTCCTGGGATCGAGCCCCGCGTCGGGCTCTCTGCTCAGCGGGGAGCCTGCTTCCTCCCTCTCTCTCTCTCTGCCTGCCTCTCTGCCTACTTGTGATCTCTGTCTGTCAGATGAATAAATAAAATCTTTAAAAAAAAAAAAAGTTTTTTAAGATTTTATTTTTAAGGGGCGCCTGGGTGGCTCAGTGGGTTAAGCCTCCACCTTCGGTTCAGGTCATGATCCCAGGGTCCTGGGATCAAGCCCCACATCGGGCTCTCCACTCAGCAGAGAGCCTGCTTCCTCACCTCTCTGCCTGCTTGTGATCTCTCTCTGTCAAATAAATAAAAAAAATCTTAAAAATATAAAAAAAAAGATTTTATTTTTAAGAAATCCCCACACCCAATGTGGGGCTCAAACTCACAGCCCATGGATCAAGAACTACATGCTTTACTGACTGAGCCAGCCAAGCACCCCCTGGAGAACTTAAAAATTTAATGGAAAAGGCCAATTTGAAAGAACATTCCAATCTGCCCATTTATACAGACTAAAACACACATGGCTTCATTTCTTGTCTTTTTAACCTGCTCACTTGGCAGTATCCACCAGACTGACACATCCCAATAACGAAAGCACACTAAGTCAGCATTTGACCTGACACAAAAAAGTGCTGCTCAGAAGGGGGTGGGCGAAGAGAAGGCTTCAGAAATGTATTCAAATATTTTAGACTAGTCAGTGAGTAAAAAAACACTGAGAAAAATTAAGCAAATTCTCCATAGTGGTGACCACGGTTTCTTCCTTTGTTTTTGTGCTCAGAAAAAGCCTTCCCTACCATAAAATCAGGTCATTATTCACCTACGATTTTTTTAACTCAACAGTATAATTTTTTAATACAATGCTTTGATCCATTTTAAATTTATTTTGTATAATGTGAGGTAAAAGTCGAATTTTATTTTTTCCAAAGAGCAAACAACTTGTCCCTGTATCGTTTACTGAATTATTGAAATTCCTTTGCTCACTGACTTGAAATGCCACTGTTATTATATACCAACTTCATATAAAGAAAGTCCGCTCCTAAGCATTTACTGAGTGTTCTACATCTACTAACACAGTAGCCAAAAAAAAAAAAGAAAAAAAAGATGTTAATATCTGGAAGATTCCTTGTCCTCTCAATACAGTTTATTTAAATTTAACAGAGAAATAAATTATGTGTGAAAAGGGAACTAATACAATTGTATTTATATATCCCAATATTGTTTATATACCTAAGAAAAAAAATGCAAAAAAAAACCTGCTAACAGTAGTTCTGCCTTGGTGGTAGATTCAGAGGACTTAAATTTCTTCCTGTTTAATACTCTCCTATATTTTCCACAATTTGTATTAAATCAAAAAGATAATTAAAAATTAATCTTTTTACATACCGATTACACCACAGTAGACACAAACAATTCTGGCTGATCATAGCATGATTTTT
Organism: Martes martes; assembly: GCF_963455335.1. Taxonomy (NCBI): domain Eukaryota; kingdom Metazoa; phylum Chordata; class Mammalia; order Carnivora; family Mustelidae; genus Martes; species Martes martes. The sequence continues at coordinate 198,727,247 of NC_137888.1, read as the reverse complement.
CCCTCAAAACCTAAAACTCTTATTAAAGACAAAATCATCAAGCACCAGAGCTTGCATAATAATGAAGACTGTTAACTTCTTCAAGATGCTGCTCACAAGGCTGCACAAGTGTGAGCCCTGGTAATGGAGAAATGGAAAAACTCTCTACAACCCCCCAAAGAAGCAAGATTCTTAATTAGCTCCAGGTCAAAGACTTGGTGAGCAACAGTAAATTAACTGATTAACTAAAATACTTCAGAAAAACATGAAGCTGGAGGGACAGTTGAATACTCCCAATTTCTGGGAGTCAAAAAGCAAAGAGTGAGGAAAACACTTTGAGGCTCATTGGGGTAGGGCAGTCTGTAAACAAGCATTTGCTTCTGAATACTTTTAAGCATAGCTGCTTTGCAAAACAATAAACAGAAAACCCCACACCAACAGACCTAGGAAATTTTCACTTATATACACCTATCAATCACTAGTACTTCCCCAGTATCTTCTACTGGAGCTTAGCACAGTGTCTGACAGATTTAGGCCCTCAATGTATGAAGTTATCATTACTTTTATTATTTTATAACTAGAACACAAGAAGGTATGATGGACAAAGGTTATTCTAAAGGAATAATCTATTACATTTTCATAGGTCTCTTTGCCAATTTCTTTCTTTTTTCTATTTAGGCACTAAAGGAAGACTTAAATACTCACCAGAATCATCCTATCTTGGGTCTCCTCAAATTTCTGATACCTCTTCCCAGTTTCCCATGCAGTTCCACAAAGCAGGTCTTGAATATAAAATGGACTAAGAGAAGAAACTCTGAGCTGCCTCAGAGCCCTGCCTCTTCCTGTTTACCCAGTCATGTTATTGGGCCTCTCTCACAGTTCACATCTACTGTGTGTAGATGGCTCCTTACAGTTCTGTAAGTCCGATTTGAAGAACACATTCACATTAAAAAAGAAATCAACTTCTATTTTAAGGAGGTGCAGTCACATCTGTCCTAATTAACATAAAGAATCATTTCAAAGAAGCAAATTGGGAGATACACTTCTATTCTTAAGGATACTAAACCTATACATGGTTTGGGTAAGTATTATCCCACTGGGTCATTTATCTGCCCCACACCTTTACCAGAGGAATGCCTGATTTAGGGGCATTTTTGCCATGTTTCTATTTTTGGACAACACACTTTCAACCAGGAACTTAAATTCACATTCCCACCGAAGACTGGTGGACTATAAACTGGCACAACCATTTGTATCAACTAGTAAAGCTGAATTCTATCCCCAGGTGTGTATTACACATATACAGAAAGGTAATTATACAAGAATGTTCAAAGTAGTATTGTTAGTAACAGCCCCAAACTGGAAGGAATCTAGAAGTCTACCAAAAGCAGAAGGGATGAGTAAATTATGGTATAGTCATATAGCTGAATACTATAAAGAAACTGGAATGAATGAACTACAGTCACACACAATGGGGATGAATTTAGCAATGCTTAAGGAAGGAAGACATAAAATACAGTATGATTCCATGTACATAAAACTCAAAAGCAAACAAAACTATGTTGTTGAGGGATATGAAGGAGATAAAAGTAAAAAGAAAAAGAACATGATTGTCACAGAAGTCAGAACGTTAATCATCTCTAGCAGTTGAGAAGCTATGACTAGGAATGGACCCATGAAGGGTGCAGGGGTGCTGGCACTGTTCTACCTCTTGAAGAGGTCGTAAACAGTGGTTCATTTTATAATTTTTCATTAAATTTTATACAGACCACCTGAATTTACAGATATTAAAAAAAAAAACAAACAAAACTTTCTGACACAGCCAACCAGCTCTACCTAAAATTTTGCTCTAGCCTCAAGTGTGACACCAAAGGTTCATTCTTTCCCCCTTTTCAGCAAAGCAAAAGGTTAATCTATCACTTGTTCATGCAGCCACAATCAGAAATCACAATCCTGGAGAGACTTAAAACATCTAGAACAAAATGCAGGGCAACTAAGTACAAAGTAACAGAAAAGAATAGGTGCTCATATAACACCTCATTCTGAGATGGAGAAATAAAAGACCATTACAGATAAAGAATGGCCATTTCAAAAGTAGACAAGCAAGAAGCATGACACATAGAGGACAAACCACAACTGATTAAAAGACAGCATGCAAGCTTTAAGGAAAAGATCCCTGATTTTGAAGCTGTCATAATGCAAGACAGTCATACCTAGAGCCCCTGACTTTGGGTACTTTTTGGGAGCAATTAAAATTTTAAGAAATCTGAACCCCTATTTGATCTATTTGAAATGGCAACAACATAAGCTGGAAAGGGGATGTGTAAAGCAAAGGTTTATGAAAAGGTACACAAACTATTCATCACAGAGGGCTGAAAGTAGGAGATCCTCTAATAGATAAATCTAAGTTAATGAGCTTACAAAAATATCTACAAACACCAATTTAAACGGCAGATCTCAAACTTAATAGTTAAAAACAAAGATATCCTGGAACAGGCAGGCCTAAAAGGTATATCAAAATTTTAAGTCTATCTCAAACTTTACTACTTTTCTTTGAACCATTTAAGATCCTTAGAAAAGCTTGCGCCCTCATGCTAAAACCTGCAAGTTGCATTGACTTACATTTCAAGAGAAGAAAAGTGTTCAAGCAGCAAACTGTGGCTGGATTCAAAGATGCAGTTCTCCCACATCTTCAATTTCCCAGCACTTAGTAGTTTCTGTCAGACAGCACCCAGAGTAATTGGCAGGATTTGTAATGTTTCAATACTACTAGGAAAAAGACTGCACACATATTTTCAGCATATGAATGATTTTAACTCACCAGTCACCATGTTGCATGTATTTCTGCTGCTTGTCCTGAGTTCTTAAGACTTGTAACATTCTGAAGAAGATAGAACAAAGAAGTCCTTTCCATCCTCAGCCTCTTTTTAAATTTTAACTTTGTTCTTAAAATACAGTATGTTAATAGAATTACCCCCATCATTATTAAGTTTGGTAGCTAATTTTACTTCCTCTTAGCTTCTTTTTCTTTCAACTTAATTAAGCAAGACTGTAAAACAGTCATATGTCTTGTCTTACAAAAAAGTGCGTTATTTCTCTAGGACAAACCTAGAACTCCCATAGTACCATAACAACAAAAAAGCCGAAAAGGATTGAAATTCTACATCAAAAGTGACTTCTGCAGTCATATATGAACAGATTTTAGAAATTTCTGTTGGGGAATTTTGTAATTATAAAAGAAGGTAAAGCACAGGTTTCTCAGGTTGTTTAATTTTGTTCTGGTCAACTTTTTGGCTGAGAGATAGCGGGCCTTTCTTAGTCTAACAGAATACAAGCAAGCCCCTCCCACCCACACAGAAGAAAAGGCTGCATTTAAGGATCTGAAGTGGAATTTTAAAGCTCGGATAATTTCACGACCACAGAAGAGGATCCCCTTCCGGAGCGCACAGAGGTGACGCGTAGGAATTGCGTTTATGGAAGAATTACTTTGCAATGACAAGAAAGCAGGTACCGCTGAAGAGCCTTCCAGGATTAACCTTCCCTCTCCAGCACAAAGCACAAGAACAAGGTGAGGAAACTCGAGGGGGCTCGCTGCCCTCACAGACCTACATAGCTCAGTTTTAGAAACAGGGCAGCACCCTCCCCGCACATTAGCCTCAAGTCACTGCATTCTTCGAGAAGAACGAGCAATCTCGCCCGCCTCGCGGAAGACCAGATCCTCAAGTCAGACGGTAAAGCCGGTCGGTTTCTCCCCAGGCCTAGGCCACGGCGGTCCGGGGACGTCACCAGAGCAGGAAGGGCCCAACCCACAACCTTCCTCACATTGCGAGCCTCCCGCCAGCTCGCCGCCGCTCCACGCAGCAGAGGTGTCCTGCGCGTCCTCGCGGCGGCAGCGTCGCCACCCAACAGCAGGGCGCGCGCCCCGAAAGCGGGGGTCGCTGGCGGGCGCGCGCCACCGACACCCGCTCTTGCCCAAGGGCCGCAGCACCAGGAGCCGAGATACCCAAACCGGGAACGCGCACGTCGGCGGCCACGCGCGCCAGAAGGGCCGCACAGCGCGCGCGCGCCCGCGTATAAACAGGCCTGGCCGCGCGCGAGCACCAGTGCGCGTTCGCGCGCCGCGCCCACCCGAGTCCCCGACCTGCCTCTCCCCACTCCCCAAGGGGCGGGGGCGCGCGAGCCCAGGGACATTCTCCTCTCCGGAGCCGCCCCGAGGTCTCCTGGGCCCAGCGGCAGCGGCCCGACCGCCCGCCCCCGCCCGCCGTTGTGTGGGGTGGGCCCGCTGTCTCAGGCCCACAGGTTCGCCACATCTCTGCCCCAGCTGCAGCCCTCACCCGGCGACGTCGTCGTCGCCGCCACCGCCGCCGCCGCCGCTCTACCCGCCGGCCCCGCCGCACCGCTCGGGGCCCCGGTTCCGCCGTCGCCGCTCCAAGACCGACAGGATTTTCCCCTCACAGCTCCCTGGGCGCCATCTTACATTCAACCCTCACAGCCAATGGGTGCCGAATGCCCCTCTCGCGATAACCGAGGCGTCGAATCCCGCGAGAGTTGAGACTGCCTCCTGGCCAAACTTAAAGGGAACGCTTGTGCCGAGGCGAGAGGCCGGGCCTCCGGATGCAGAAACGGCGAGTAGAGCCAGGAGCGTAGGGCGGAGCGGCTCACCCTCGGACGCCCCTCCATGCTGGGCGGGGCCTGGGCCGCAGACCGGCCTGGAGTAGGAGGCTGGGCGGTTTGGGTCTCAAGCTTGCTCTCTGGACCCACCTTCTGCAGCATGTCTGGGCCTCCTTCAATCGCGCAGCCCCACGTGGGGCGGGGCCCCGTCTCTTGCTTAAGGTAGCCCCCGCAGCCCCTTGACCTAGGCTCTGCGCCCCGGTACCATCGTCCTACCTGGGAAGCCGAGTCACTTTCGTGCAGGAGTCCTTAACATTTAGGAACACCCTCCTCAATCCGCTGCCTTCCTAATCCAGCCTTCAGCAACCCAGTCCACCTTAAAGCGGGCCTCTGGTAGTCTGGTGTTTGTATACAGGGAAAATGTGGAGGGTGTTAAAGCTGCAGGCACACGTGGACCTCACCAGTAGCCCACACTGCCCCCGAGGGTTATAGACTTTTTTAAAAGGGGGCCTCAGGGCCTTTGCACTTGTTCCTCCTGCCTGGCAAACAACTCCTTGGTCCCTAGGGGTTCCCTAAGGAGTCACCTCCTGAGAATACTTTGAGGCACAGGATTGGTCAGGAACTTTCTCCAGCCTTCTATAGGCCCCAGGGAGACCTCTCTTGCACAGTGCCTGGTCACCCTCTGTCTGCCCAACTAGTTCATCAACTTAGAAGGCCACCTCATAAGTCCTCTTCTCATTTTGCCTGCCACATAGATGGCACTCAATAACTATTTGCTAAATGATTAGACTGAGAACCAGGTGTTTTCATCTGCCTGGGCACACAGGCAGACACAAACCCTTCAGATCTCCCTGGCACAAGTTTCCAAACAGTGGGACAGCACCCAGAACCTGCTAGTCCCTCAGACCAGGTGCACAGGATTTCGAATCGGGCCCAGATCCCTGCCCTAGAGCACTAAGAAGTGTATCAGTAGTTTCAAAGGTATGTGCAGTGCACCTCCTCCCTACCCCAGCAAGTCTCTGAGGTCCTCAGGAGCTGGAAGTGCAGACAGACAACACACAGACTCCAGGGGATTTAGCTGTTCTTTATTGACATGGAGTCTGGGTACCCTTGGCCTCCAGAAGCATGAGGTAGGTCCATGGTGCTTCCTTACAGCTCACACCTTTCCTGGGTCCTCCTTCAGTGTGACAGTCCGGTTGAAGACAAGCTGGATGGCAGAGGGGGAAGAATGACAACCAAGCCAGAACCAGGTTAGAAAGCCCAGACCTCACCAGACCCTACCCTTACCTCCTCCCAGGGGAGCTGAGGGTCAGGACATTTGGGTTCTCAATAACTATGACTTTGGGTAGAGGACTGGTGACTTTGGGCCTCCATTTTATAAGGATTATAACAACCACTATGCCTGACCTCTACACCCTTGAGGAGTAAGAAAGGCAGGGGCCATATAAAATTTCGTGCCTGGACCTCTGAACCTGTTTCCTCATCAGTAAAACATGAACCCCATATCTCAAGTGGTAAGCATTAACTAAGGGAATGTTGGCAGAGCACTTGGCACAATAAATGGTAGCCACCATTGTCACTGTTGTCACTGCAGGCAGGTAAATTCATGTACCTGTCCCTGGCTGCTGTCTGGATCCACGGAGAAGTAGCCAAGCCGCTCAAACTGGAACTTATCAAAGGGCTTTGCCAGGGCAACAGAGCAGTCCACTAACGCTGCCTCCACCACTTGTAGCGATGCCTGTGGGCAGGAAACTCAGAGGGCCGTCCAGCCAGAGAGACCCACCACCCTCACCTTATACCCCATGAGCCTACCGGGTTCAGGTCACTTAAGAATCCTCCAGGCACCTCAGCAGGATCCTCAGGGTTCTTGTGCTGAAATCTGTAGCCAGAAGGAAGGTCAACACCCCAGCCATAGCAGGCAAGGCCCATCTTGTGCCCATCTTGTATCTGCCTGCACCCCAGCTCTGTTCACTCACAGTCTCTCATAAAGGCGAATCTCACAAGTCAGAGGCTGGGACACCCAGTGAATAAAGGCCTTGGGCTTTTCTCCAGTATCTGCCTGTCTACAGGTCACCTCCAGGCTCTCTACACAGCCACTGGGGCCCTGGAAGTCAAGGAGCCTACAATTAGACCCAGGGACCACTACTAGAACTGGAGTCTGCATGCACCCAGATCCTCCCCACAGCAGGCACTGACAACTCTCACCTTGACAACATTCTGCAGCTCGATGACGTAGCCTGTATGCCTTAGGCCCACAGGCTGGCCCCATGCCAGGCGCTTATAGCCTGGCTCTGGCTCCTAGAGGTAGGAAGTAGTGTGGACACAGGAGACTGCACAGGTCAAAAAGGTACAAGAGGCTTCTCCCCCCACCCCTATGTCTGGCAGGGGCTGGTTCATCTGAAGTAGGAAGTAGGTGGACTGACAAAAGGAGATGAAGGGATCTCAGGACTGGGCTCAAGAGCAAACAGGACCCTTCACACCCCCTACTTACTTCTTTGAAGTCAGTCCTTTCAATGAAGACCATGGGTCCAAAGGGAACCTGATGGAAGCCCTTGGTCTCATCAGCTGGAAAGTTAGGAACCTGGATGTCTAAGGACTATAGCAGGAGATGGGTGTCTCAGTCACATTAGGCACTGGGACCCCCATGCCCAGACCCAGGTGCACCCCTCCCCCAACACATACACACAGAGGCACACCTACCTTGGTAGCAGGAAAGTTGGTAATGATGACCTGTAATGGCTCCAGCACAGCCATGGCCCTCGGAGCTGTGTCATTCAGCACATCACGCACGCAGGCCTCTAGCAGATGGGGTTCCATCGTGGTCTGTGCCACTGTCACTCCCACCTAGCAGGAAGATCAGCATCACTCACAGCCACAACCACAAACTTCCCTGCTCAGCCCCCACCTGCCCACCCAGCCCACTGGGCTATACCCGAGCACAAAAGTTGTTGATGGCCTCAGGCGGAAAGCCCCGCCGTCGTAAGGCTGTGAGTGTGAAGAGCCGCGGGTCATCCCAGTCCCTGCAGGCAAGGAGGTGGTGAGATACTTGCAGTATATGCCACTAGTTACTTCCAACCTTCAGTGAGATAAACAATCATCCTACCGCACAGCCCCAGCTGCCACAAGCTGGAGAATCTTCCTCTTGGACACAACAGCATAGTGAAGGTTGAGACGGCCGTACTCCCACTGAACAGGGCAATAGACATCCAAAGCATTGCACAGCCAGAAGTAGGAAGAACGTCTGGGGTGGGAGGGTAGAGTCAGGTCTGGCCACGTCAGACCAGAGAGAGACCACGGGAAGGGCTGCTGGAATCCCACTGGCCCTCGCCACCCCATAGGCCCAGCTCCCTCACCGGGCCTGGAATTCCTTGGTGCAGAGTGAGTGGGTGATGTGCTCGATGGAGTCACAGAGGCAGTGTGTGTAGTCATAGGTGGGATAGATGCACCTGTAGGGCATAGGCAATGGGCCCCACCATCCAGCCCCACTCTGCCCTACCCATGGCCCCACTACCCCACTCTACAATCCCACAGCCCCACCCCATGTTCACACCCACCAGGCGTCCCCCGTGCGATGGTGTGGTGTATACTTGACTCGATAGGCCACAGGGTCCATCTTGCCATCCTCCATCACCAGCTTCATCCGCAGTGTGGCCTCACCCTCCGCAAACTTGCCCTTGCGCATTGCCTGACAGGACCAAGGGCTCAGACTGCCTCTCAGCACAGGGGCACCTCCTCCTCAGCACCCACCCAGACCCAGCTGCCCCTCTAGAACCCCACCTCAAAGAGCAGCAGTGATTCCTCTACAGGACGGTCTCTCCAGGGTGAGGGCAATGAGTTATGGCCTTTGAGCTCCTCTCCTCGCTGGTGGCACACATAGGCCTGGCCCCTATGGGGGAAGAGGTATGAGGGCCCAAGATGGCTATGTCCTGGGCAGCCTGCCTAGTTCTGCGTGACAACCCCGGCCTCACCTATGGATGAGCTCCACGGCCCAGGCATACAGCTGGTCAAAGTAATCAGAGGCATATGTAACCTTGTAAGGACTGTAACCTGGGGCAGAAAAAGACTTGGTATGAGCAACGAGCCAGGGACACCCAATGGCAAGCCATAGCCCACGGAGAGGCCCGCAGACCACCAGTTCTTTCTTCCTAGCCCTTGCCCAGCCCATACCCAGCCAGGCCACCATGTCGTAGATGGCAGTGAAGAACTTTGCTTCCTCCTTCTCAGGGTTGGTGTCATCAAAGCGTAGAAAACAGATCCCATTGTTGGCCTAGGAGTTATAGAATCTGTGAGCTCTCACATCATCAGCTTCCAGAGTCCAACTCATTAAACTTGGACATTCTCAGAGCTCTCCCATGTCAGAATTGAAAACACCTTCAGGAGTTTCACTCATCTTCCTGTATCTAAATGCCTTAAACAAAGCATCTTATACCAACTCCAGACACCCTCTTTCTAAGCCTGAGGAGTTGCACTAGGCACTTCACCAAAGTTGAACTCAATGCCTCATCTACAGCTTTTTCCCAATGAGCCCAATGGATTCCTGGCCTTTTACCACATACATGATTCCCCTCCATGGCCTCTGTCCGCTCTGGGCACGCTGTAGCAGCAGCAGGAAAGGCAGGGACACCTTTCCGGTATCAAGACTTGGGAGCAGCAAGTGGTCACCCTGACTGCCAGATCCCCACATACTCACCTTGGCATAGCCAAAGTTGAAGTTGATGGCTTTGGCATGTCCTATATGCAGAATTCCATTGGGTTCTGGCGGGAACCGGGTCCGTACCTGAGATGAGGGAAATAGGACATTTAAGGCAGAATTAAGCCAGAACTGAGACTGCCCTCAAGGGACAGATGCCCCTTGTAGGGAGGCCAGGTGATGGGTTAGATGGAGCAGCAGTCCTGTCACTCACCAGGCCCCTTGGCGAGTGACAGGACTAACTTGCCCAACAGTACTTCCACACACCTGTCCTCCAGTGATCTCCAGGTGCTGCTTCAGTAAGTCCATGGTGTGTGGAGTGGTTACATAGCCTGGGGTCTTATAGTTCTCACCTGCCAGGGCCAGAACAAGCCTGAGGACTGCGCTGCAGCCCAAGGCTCCCTACCCTGGCTGTAAGAGTTACTATCAAGATATTACCCTCCCCAGGATTTTGACCTGCCTGCTCACCAGGTTTGTGGAACTTAAGTGCCTCCCCTCGGAGCTGCTCCATCAGAGACAGGGCCTGGTCAGCAGCCTCACCTGTGAAGAACAGACCAAAGAAACTTATCCTCTGATCCTCTGACTATAGCTACCTCGTGCAGCTCAGGGAGGTACTTCTCAGTACTCCCCAAATCCTGCAACCAGAGGAGAACCAGACAGTTTCTTCTTTCTCCAACCCTGGAGACAAGAGGTACAGAGCCAGACTTCTCTGTTTCCTCATGCTAGTCTCTGGTAATGAGAACAAAGGAAACACCAGGAATTCCAATCTGGCAGTGGAAGGTAGGATGATGAGGAAGTTAATGGCCTGAGGAGACTGGGTTATAAGAACCCATCATGTAGAAAGCCTAGAAGTCAGAGAGCTGAATGTGTCAGGGACCTCAAGCCTCTCACCATTCTCCATCATGTCCTTTGCTGTCCTCCGGTCTTTCTCTTCTGGCCGAGCTTTTGACAACTGAGAGAAGCCCAGAAGTTGGGTCAGGGTCTCAGGATCACTGGGGCCACATGCTCCCTTCCCCAGCCGGAAGTCTCACCCCACCCCACCTCATCCCCAGGGAGCCAGGACCATACCCAAGAAACCCCACCTTGGGTTTCTTCTCCAGATCAGTCTCTGTCTTGGGACCCAGAAGGTGAAGAACCTGCGCAGAAACCGGGGTTCGGGCTGAAACAAGAGTGTTCTGCTTCAAGGAGCCTCTGATTGACCCCGCCCACCTACCCAAGGGCTTTCTGGCCTGCCTACCAATATTGCCTTGAAGAACCTACCTAGCCCATCCCACTTCTCCTCCTCACATGGTTCTGCTGGCCCCAAATGCTCTTTCCCCCCTGAGAGTCCAAAATCTGGTGACAAAACAGGTAACAAAAACTGCCATTTACAGAGAGGAACTGTGGGCTCAGCATCAAGACAACAAACTACCTCAGCCATCAGCCTCTTGTGATTCTCACCCATCATCTGAGATGAGGGCCATATCACCTCTGTTTACAAGATGAGGAAATTAAGGTTCAGAGGAAAGCAACTCACCAGAAAACAGGCATGATCCAGAGGCCCAACTCTTTTACTGCCCAGCAGGGTGGTGCTCTTCCACACTAGGCTCTATTATCCACCACAGCAGGGACAGGGTCTCTTCCCCTCCCACCCCCATGTATCCTTCAGTGGACCCTAGGCACTGTCCATGGCAGGGTCTTTGCCTGCTTCAGCTCAAGGAGTTGCTCACCTGCATGTCCACTTCGTGCTTGATCATTTTGCCATCTGCCCACTTGAGCATAGCCCGAGCCTCTCCTACAAACATAGGCACAAGGAGCTGCAGAAAGGCCAAGAAGGACACTTCCCACTCTCTTTCACAAGAAAAAGTCCTGGCTAACCTCAAGAAACAGAGCCTGGGCCCAACCGGACCACTTTTAAAATGCTCTTTTCCTCCCTCTCCTCTCTCTCATTTATGCCCAAAAAAGAAGGTATGACCAGAGAGAACAACATAGTCCACTGCCCCAGGCCCTGCTCACCCATCAGCAGTCCCATGTTGAAACGATAACGCTCCTCCAGGAGCTGGGGCCGGTGACGATTTATGGCAGCCTCCACCTGCAGAAAGCCAAACCATGTCGTTCAGAAAAGTGTCCTTCAGAAATGCTCTAAGGGACCCACACTCTCACCCTGTCTCTTCCTGGGTGGAGAAGCTGAGCCACTCCTTTCCAGGGTCAGTACTAAGAAGGTACCCGATGCCTAAGGAAAGACTCACAGCCTCTTCAATCTGCTCTGGGGTCACCATGACACCCACACCACATTCCTGCTCAAAGTCCTCGGTGTTGATGGGGTCCAGGGGATGACTTCGAACATACTCAAGGGCAGCTGAGAAAGGAGAACCAATGAGTGGCATCTCAGCTCCAAGAAGTGGTTAAACAAGGCCCTACCTAACCCCATGAAACCCCAATAATCACAATTCGGCCTCCTCAGAGGTTAAGACTTGCACCAACCTAGAGAAACTGAGACCACAGGAAAGAATCGTGCTCTGATAGAGGCTCTCCTTTAGACCTACACAGTTCCTCAGTCAGTTTTACCACGGGGAACCCTCTCCACCCCTCATTGTCAGGGCCTGAGTTTAGAGAGGAACGCAGAAGGAGCATAGAAAAAGGCACTGGGGGACTTGGCAGAAAGGGCAGACAGGGGTATTGCCCAAAGGGAGGAGTTGGAAATGGAAGTAGCAGGGCAGGCAGGGGTCTCACCGCTCAGCTGGAGCTCGGTGTGGATCTTCTTATTGGCTATGTAGCTCACAAGGAAAGAAAGACGCCGGGGATCCCTGAGTCGGGATGCCAAGCCATATAGCAGGGTCCCGGTAGCTTTGTCGATAGTGGAGCCCAGAGTCTGCTGCGCCTGGGGTTCAAGGGGTCAGAAGAGAAGCCCCACACCCAGTAGGAAAAACATGAGTTAGACAAGGTTGGTAGGTCGGGGTCGGGGTGAGGATGGGGATCGGGACCTGGTCCGGCATTGAAGCACAGTCGGCAGGCAGGGTCAAGGGCACAGGGACTCCCACCTGGGTTGCCGCCTCGCGCAGCTGCGCACTCAGAGCCGTGTTCTTGAGCGTCTCCCGGGCCTTATGCTCGCTCAGGCCAAGGCCAGTGAAGAGCGACAGCGAGTCCAGAGCCGCCATTGCTGGGACACCGGAAACCGAAAGAAAACTTTGGGGCCAATCTGACGTTGGCATTAGCCCACTGACCAATAGGAGAGCGAAGCCGCCAGGGAGAGCCAATGGTAGCCGTCCTGGAGGGAGGGGGCGGGCTACCCAGAGTCGTCGGCGCCATTTAAAAGACAGAGGCCACCCAGACTGGTTTTTCCGAGCGCTTCACTTCCGTCTACGTTTTCGTGGTGCGGGTCGCTTGAAGTGAAGTGGTGGGGGCGGCAGGACTTTAGGGGAGATTTGCACGAACCTGGGAAGGTGTTCAGCACAGAAGCAGGAAAGCTTGGGACCATCCCATTTCTGTTGTTGGGAGCAACTGCGAGTTCCTAGCGCGTTTCTGACGTCGCAGCTTTGGAGTTGTCATGGAAACAGCTGGGGGCCAGGGGACCGAACTCCGGAGAAACCGGTCAAGACTCCAGCACAGATAGTGTGTAGAATGGCAGATAGAGGGACTCCCTAAGTCCGGCACTTTTCAGGCGCCCACCTAGACACACCTGGCTAGGAGATAGGTGTTTGGGCGGAAGAAGGACCTCAAAGATGTTCTGTAATGACTTCTTTTAAAATCTCCTGACATACGTACCCTCCCTTACCAAAGCATGCAAATGTCACAAAAAACTACAAGCAAATTAGACCTGGAAATCCATCTGCAAGTGTTTGACAAGATATTTTATTGGAATTGGGATAGGGTGGAGCGGAGGAGATACAATCTTCATGATGAGGCTTGTTGTGCTTGGCGGAATCTCCCCAGTGTCTCACTGGACTTCTAGGACCTGCTGAGAATCAGGCTAAAGGAGAACTGTTTTCTTTGTGGAACTGGAGCTGCTGAGATGGTAAGAAGATCCCCAAATTTTGGATTGGAACTCAGGCTCTTTAGGCTTTGGGGTCACTGATACTTGTGGACATTCAAGAATGAGGCAGGATATCCATGACCGCAGTCTATCCATGTTCTGTGTCCTGCATTGTGGTCATATCCCACTAATGACCAAGTACCATTTCTGGGCCTACATCTGGGTCCCACATGATGACCACATCCAGGTTCTGCCCAGGGCCACACTGCATCAATCCCGAAGTCCATTCCTGTGTCTTGGCTCCCATGACTCCAGCCTGATGTCCAGCCCAGGCAAGGCCAGGTGCAGGCATTGAGCTGGGGATGTAGTGCAGTGGTGCTATAGACAGGCACCAAGCAGCAGAGCCTCAGCCACACCACCCCTGTGCTGAGTCCACAGCTACAGGACCTAGCCCACAACAAAGGTGCCTTTGATGAGCACAGTGCCTGCCACATCCACTGTCCCCTCTGTACCTGATGCCACCGGATTTATTTCAGCACCATTACCATCAAGTCCCGCAGGTCTGGTGATGGCTCCCTCAATGGAGTCAGGGCCTACATCACCTTTTCCCGTTCTCTCATAGTGCCTGCCCTGGGAACCTGTGGGTCCATGTCACAGGATGAGACAGTAGCCCCACCAATGTACATAGAATGCCACAAGAAGCAGAGGCAAGCTACCCAGTCTTCTGGAGCCCTATGAATTGCCCAGAATAGAACCATGACATTTTATGGCCCAGCCCAGCAGCTGGCTTGCTTGTATGGGTCCTTGACACAACTTCAAGGAAAATCAAGAAAAAGATAATCAAGGAGAAAAGCCAGGCAGCAGTCAGCAAGGCCCAGCTTTGCCATGGGAAGAGGCAGGGTCCTGGGGCTGGTAGCACAGAGGTAGTAGGGGCCATAGTGCAGATGCCACAGAAGGGTTATACGGCAGATACAACAGCAGCCAGGTTATGGTCAAGGACAGAGAGCCCCGTGATCAGTGCACCTACTACAAGCAGAACACCAGTGGCTAGACACTTGGGGCTGCACACAGTTAAGATACAGCACTATCCTGTTGTACCCCATACCTAGCAGGCCCTCCAACAGTATGCCAGCACCAGCCCTCAGCTTGGCAATTCCACCATTTCTGTAGGTTCTCACACCCAGCTCTCCAGGCTCCACTCCGTAGCCAGCAACCCTACACTGGCCTTGTGCCATGTTCCCACAAGAAAAAGCCAACACTGGTCACAGGGGTAGCTTTCTCCAGGAGCTCCCTCTGCTTACCGCCACCCCTAACTCCAATTGAGGCTAAGGTGTCCTAGCAGGGCCCACATGGCTAAGCTTTTTGTAGGACTGGCCCCAGAAGCTTAGGGCAGGGATGATACACAGGGCTGCCAAAATCCTGCCCCACCCCCCTCACCCCTGCCTGCCTTATACTTTTTCTGGCTTAACAGTCACCTTATGAGTACCTCTGCTTCCCATCTGCTCTGGCTGGAGACATCCACCCTTACTCTCAAGCCATTGAACAGAGGAGGAGGCAGCACTGTCCATGAAGAGAGACAAGGAATCTTTTCATAAGATTTGCCCTTGCTATGTGTATGTACAAGGTCAAAGAGGCCCTGAAAGTAGGATAAGACTGCAGACCCACTATGGATAGACAGCCTGGGGGCAAAGGCCAGGAGCCAAGGTCTCAGGGACTTAAGGGAAGAAATGGCCCGCCAGGATCCTGCACCTTCCCTCCCACATGAAGGCACCCAAGATGAGCTCCGGGCTCACTACCTGTCCTTTTGGAGCAGGATCTCTCTCCACTAAGGGATTCAGATGGTGCTCAGACTATAGCAGTGGTGTTCTCCACTAAGGGATTCAGATGGTGCTCAGACTATAGCAAAAAAAGACCTGATACCAGGAAAGGAAAAAGGCAGTCCTCCCAATGCTTCCTGTTCCCCAAGAAGTCCTCCCTGACCTACCGTCTGGCTGTCAGCCCCAGGCTACCCCAGTGCCTGCACCTTTGACCCCAGCTTCTGGAGTCTCATGGGGTACTCATCCACCCTTTAGGTGTGAAGTACTGACAATAATGCCCAACACCACTGCTTCCACATGACACTCGGTACTGGTGGGATCAAATGGCAGCAGGTAGGCCCCAGAAAGGTGATGGCTTTGTGACCCACAGGGGCTGAGGTGGGAGTCCACCATCTCTCCTCAGACCAGAGCACTTTCAGGGTTTTGTTTTGTTTTTTTAAGATTTTATTTATTTATTTGACAGAGAGATAGAGATCACAAGTAGGCAGAGCGGCAGGGAGAGGAAGAGAGAGAAGCAAGCTCTCTGCTGAGCAGGGAGCCCAATGTGGGGGTTGATCCCAGGACCCTGGAATCATGACCTGAGCCAAAAGCAGCCGCTTAACCAACGGAGCCACCCAGGAGCCCTGCTCTCAGGGTCTTTAACACACCTACGTGGGCGCATGCGCGCGCACGCACACACACGCGCGCACACACACACACACACACACACACACCCTCTAGAGGATGGGGAGAGGTGGCCACAGCACCTGGTGCATCACAGTCACTAAGTCTGCTTATTTATTATTTATTTTTAAAATATATTTAAACAGCAGCAATCACTTCCAAAATGCAAAAAAAAAAATTACAATTTTTAGAATAAAATTATAACGTTTATGATGCGAATCAGAAAGAACTGAAGGTACAACTGAGAATCAAATCACGCAACACTGGGGGTGGCTGGAGAAGCCAAGGCCCACGGGTTGGGGGCGGGGATCAAGTTGACAAGAGGGCCCAACCTGTGAGGTTCCCACCTCAATCATACCCCCAACCCCCACTGATGAAGCCAGTGTCCTCTGGGTTAGAGAAGGAGAAGCGGCAAAGAGCTGGCCCTCTGTTGGGGATTCCCCAAACCCAGTCCCAATCCCACCCCACCAGCCAGGGACCTGCTAATCGACCTCCTCCATGTTGCTGTAGGTGGGGGCTGGGCGGTCCACAGAGGGGGCGAAGCGTTCAGGGGCTGTCCTCGTGGGGGCCACCTCGGGGGCCTGGCCAGGGCCTAGTCCCTGCAACAGAATATGAGGACAGGGGTTGGGGGCTGCCCAGTATGCTGCCTGGCATCCCGGGGGTGCTGGCTCAGAGCCCGGGCACCCAAGGGAGGGTCCCAAGGCAGGCGCAGACAGCAGCGGCGTTTGAGACAGAAAGACAAGATCGGGCCTGAAGAGTCTCACTTTATTAACACTTTAAATACAGGAAGCTGCTTGGGGAGGGCTAAGCCCCAGGACAAGGGTCAGAGCAGCAGGACGCACAGACAAACAGCTGAACGGAAACCCACCCTAGGATGCTCTGCCCCTGCAGGAGCCAAATTCCCCACCCTCTCCCACCAGATGCACACACTGAGGCCCAAGCCCAGAGGTGGTCCCCACCACAGAGGCAGGAATTGCCTGGTGGGCAGGCAGGTGGACCAGCTCACAGCAGCTGCCTGCAGGCAAGCTCATCTCCAGCAACTCTGGGATACCAGAGGATAGAACATGTTGAGCACGAGGGCCACCAAAGCTGCCACGGTGCCCAGAACAAAGTACCGGAGGCAGCCCTCATCTGGTGTGGTAGGGCCACATGGTGGGGGGCCCACCCAGTCTTGGGGCCCCCAAGGACCCAGGGGCACAGGCCCCTCGGGTACCGGTTCCTCCTCGGCCTCCAGCTCCTGCCAAATCCGGGAAGCCTACAGTGTGTGGAAACGGCCATCAGCACCTGGGGCAGGGGTGGGGCGGGACCCGGTGTCCCCAAGACCCCTGGCCACGGAATTCCCGCCCAAAGTGACTGGCACTAACCCCTTACACAACGCAAGTCAAGCCGCAGGGAGGTCGGCAAGCGGGAGCCAAGTGGGCCATTCGCAGAGTTGTCTAGACAGAGCACGGAGGCAGGCATATCTTGACAGCATTTGGGCCCCCCAAGAAGCTTCCCAATTGACATACAGCTTCCCATTTGGGTTGGCCAGGGGAGTGGGGAGATGGCTAGCTGGTCATTTCTTTAGCACGGGACTCCCACAGAGGAGCTCATGGAGGTTAGAGCTGCCAACCCGAGTAATCTGGGTCCCTCCCACCCATGTTCAGATAGACTGTGACCACAGTCTTCTATCAGGATTCCTCTGCATCTGAGCATAGAGGGCTCAGAGGAGAGAAGAATAAGAAGAAACCAGTCCAGAAAAGAGATGCAGCTGTACCCACCCACCAGACCTATGGCACCCCATGTCAGTAAGGGATAGAAGACCCCAAGGGCTCAGCAGGGACAGACGCTCACCTCAGAGAGGGTGGCGGCCACACTAGCCCATGGCCAGCCTGGATAAGGCCTGTCCTGAGTGCACATCAGAACAAAGGAGTTATGACAAGTGAGGGTCTGTGGGCTGGCTGGCATGTAAGGAAGGTGCAGAGGGAAGCTGAGAGAGCGTAGAGTACAGTTGGGCTGTAGCATCCCTTTACCCAGTGAGGTTCAGAGCAGCTACTCAGCCTGTGCCAAGAGGGTGCCTACATGCACGCCAACAGCAACGCGCTGGTGTGCGTGCACCCTTCTAAGTGTCACTACAGCATGGGGATCCCTCCAGACTCTGAAGTAAGAGGATCATGGTCCCAAGACTCCAGGGACCGATGGCTAGAGAAGAAGAGGCTGTGCCCCACCCCCTCCCATCTGTGAACTGAACTCCCTAGCCTGCAAAGCCTCTCCCATGCCTCACCTGGCTGGCAGCAGCCTCAGCGGCAGGGCTCAGATCTGGGTGGTGCTCAGAGTGACCTGCCCTGGGGGGCCTCTCCACAGGAGAGTTCCGCCGGCGGTAGAAGAGTACATAGGCATAACGCGTCACGACCTGGCTCTCGTCTACTGTTGTCACCGTGCTGTCGTCAAACAAGCGCCAGCCTACAGCGAGGTGGGAAGAGTATGAACATAACCTGCACCAGCACTGCTACCACCTATCCTGCTGGCTGCGTGTGCCCTCACCCACGTCGCTGCGCTGGCTACTGCGGTCATTGGGCAGGCGTGCACAGGCAGTGTAGTGGCCGCCGATCATGCCTCCGTAGTGGTTGATGACGGCGTACAGGTCGTAGCTAGGCAGCTGTTCCTCTTTCTGACCGATGCAGAACTTGCTCAGGTCTAGGTTCCTGTGGTCCCAGCCAGAGAAAGGTGACACAGTCAACAGGTACCCAGGATGCTGCCCGCCCCACGACCTGACTATAGTCACCAGGGCTCATGGCTCACCGAACGGGGAACTCCACCAAGTCATTGATCTTGTCACGCCAGATGAAACTCCGGAAGGAAAAGCGCTTGAGCTGCACAATGAGTACGTTAGGAAGGCGCCACAGCAGCAGCTGCTTGGAGGCCTCTCGGTGTTGTTTACACTGCGGGCAGTACCTGATGGAGGACAGAGTGAGGTTAGGACCAGCAGAGCTCCACTCCACCCTGCCCCACTACCCGCCTACCGCCCCGTCCTCACCAAGCCTCCTCGGGTGCCAGCACCTCGGGCCGGGTGAAGAGGTTCAGGCACTGGTCCAGAGTGAAGTGGCCAGCACGGGCAGCCTCCCCGGCAGAGCCTGGGTCCTCAGCACACTCCAGCTCCTTGGAGGCTACCAACACAAACTCCTGCAGGCGCTCATTGTTGCGCCAGACGAGAGCAAGGCTGCAGTCCTCACCCAGCTCCAGGGGGGTGTCTCCTAGAGATGAGCAGGGAGGGGGGTCATGTAACTGTGGAGAGCTGCTAACCCAACCCATCCCGTGGCTCCCACCCACAGCCTCAGACACCTTTGTCCTCCAACCGCTGCTCTCGGTTAGATGCGTCAATTTTATAGATGAAGAACTGGGGTGTGTGGGCATTTGTGGCTTCACTTGGGTGTTGATATCCAGGTACAGCAGCTATGGAAAAAAAAAACAAACAACAATCAGAGCTCCTCTCCCTACCAGGACCTAAATAAGCTTCCCCCAACCTCCCCCACCCCGGCTGCAGAGCCTTCTAGCAGACTCTTACCTTCTGGCCGAGACACCCTCTCACCAGCAGGCAAGGAGCCAACTTCAACTGGCCCACTGGCCAGCACCTCAGAAGAAACTCCACTGGTGCTGGGCACAGGGCCCCGGTCAGGGGCTGCCCATGCCCGTGGGACCCCTGTGTCTCCCTCGGCCACGGGGGTCACCAACTGGAGCTCAGGCGGCTGAATCGGGTCCCTCTCACTGTCCCCAGCCTCCAGGGAGCTAGTGGAGAGCAATGTAGTACAGCCAGGGCCCTGGGACTCCAAGGCCATGCGGCCAGGCTGGAAGGGTGGCTGGAATACACTCACAGAGTACCTGGCAACAGGCAGCAAGCCGAATAAGAATGCTGACAAGCCTACCCTCCAACCACCCAACCCTAATCCCATCCCTGGGCACTTACCGGGCATACCCCTCTAGCAGCTGAGCAAGACGAGCGTAAGTGAGACGTGAGGCAGATACACTGACCAGAAATGGGTAGCCAATGTTCTCAGGGCGGCAGAGACCCTTGTGGTCAGGCCAGTGGGTTTTCTGGCAGAGCCTGAAGGGAAGGGGGAGCTAAGAACAGGGCCTCAGCCCCACCTCCTAGGACTCACCGCTGGCGGTTAGCCTCTGGCCTTAGGAACTGCGTATGCCAGCCCTGCCCCGACCCCCCCTCCCCCGAGCCCAGCAGAGTAGAACGATAAGTGGAAGGCTTAAAGCATGTGCCTTTATGGGGAGAGGAGGTAGGGTGGCAAGTGGAACACGGAAAGGAGGGCCAGGGAGGGGGAGGCAAGGGGGGTCCTCACTGGTTGCAGTAGCCCACACGGTAGCACCGGGTACAGCGCTTCAGCTTCTCATCCTCTGACTGCTGCTTCCGCTGGCAGGCTGCACACTTGGAGATGGGGACGCTGGGCACCTGGGGGCGCTAGGGTGGGTTGTCTGGCTCAGCAAGGCCAGCTCAGGTGAGAATGTCCCCCTCCCACAGGCCCTCATGCCATCAGGTTGGTCCTTACTTACCTGCTGCACCTCTAGCACCACCACTCGCTCCTTAGCCAACTCTGGGGATAGCAGCTCGAAGCAGAGGAGCGTGTCGGATGGGGACACAGTGTCCAATGAGTGGGAGGGCAGGAACACACGGTGGAAACGATTCTTAATCACCTGGGGACAGAGAACACACAGATCCAAGTGAGGATGAGTCCTTTCTCTAGCCCTGCCTCAGCGCGCAAGGAGACTTGGCCCTGAACTTGAGCCTGGACAGCAGAGTGGGGACTGTGGCCCCAAAGCAGCATATGCCTCCGCTGGCACCAGTTTCAGTGCCCAAGAGAATAAGCAGCCCGGTGCATCAGAGGGCCTGAAAGCCAGGACTGGGATAGACAGCAACCAACCCAGCACTGCACACTGAGGCCTCCACTCTGTCAGTTTTTGGGGCCCTGCTGAGACCCCCCCCATGGCTGTTGTGGAGGGGCCACACCAGAGGAGGCTCCTTCCCACTTTTTTTTTTTTTTTTTAAGATTTTATTTATTTATTTGACAGAGAGAGAGAGACAGTGAGAGAGAAGAGTGGAAGGAGAAGCAGGCTTTCTGCCGAGCAGGGAGCCTGATGTGCGGCTTGATCCCAGCACCCTGGGATCATGACCTGAGCCAAAGACAGACACTTAATGACTGAGCCACCCAGGCGCCCCTCCTTCCCACTTTTATCCCCAAAGAAAAGAGTACCTCCAGGCCGGAAGCTACGAACCTTTGGGAAAGACTAGCATACACACAGATCCAGGGTAATGTGAGGGATAGAGGGAGAACCACAGCTGCTGGAAAGATAGTCCCACAGCTCCAGCTCCTTGTATGACGATGGAAAAGCGCTTGAGGGTCCCAACAAAAGGGGGAGTAAACCCCAACGATGGCAACCTGGGGACCTGAGGGCACTTGTGTTGCACAGCCCAAATGCCTGGCTTCATGCCTCAAGCCCTAGCACACCCGTGGGTTTCATGCAGTCACACGCACATTTGTGGGTACACATACAGATGCCAACAACCATCACGCGTGTCTGTGCGCTCTAGATACACACACATATCCACATGCCTAAGGGCCTGGGGAAGGACAGATGTACCTCAGCCAGACGCAGGTTCTCAGGCTTCACGTGCACACTCTGAGAGAGGGAGTCCAACACTTCACTTGCGCTGGAGTTTTCCTTGCTGATGCTCACCAGAAACTGGTAACAAGAATAGAATCCATGGGGGAGGTGGGCCAGAGTCTTTGGGATCGCCCAGAAATAGAAGCTTACTTCTCACCTTGATGGGCTTGCTGTGGGGCTCCCGGGCAAAATAGAAGACAGGGAGAACCTTCTGCTTCTGTGGCAAGGGCACCGGTAGGTAGAGGAATGGGTCAAAAGTGATGGAGACCTGCAAATGCACAAGTGGCACTAGGTGGCTGCACTGGGAGTGGGGCACAGGATGCTTATGTCTGGGGAGCCCAATCCAGGCACTCAGATGGTCCTCAAGGCCCCAGGGCCAACCAGGAAACACTCATGCCTGAGAATACCAGATAGACCAGGAGGGCCACCAGGAGAGAATACTCCCTCTTTCCAGCAACTGAGGCCTTGCTCAGCCTTGCCATGTATCAATCTGACCCTCACTCGTACCCCACATGTCTTTCCAAACTTACCCCCACCCCTGCCCCACCTTATAGCTGGTCTTTGAGCCCAAACACCCCTTTTATGTCAGTTGGAAAGCTACCCAGCCTGACCTCTGCAGCCCTCGCAGAAGCTGAAGGCCTCCCTATCAGCCCCTTTACCCAAACAACATCTAAAGATGCACACACCCCCAACCCCAATTTGACCAGGCTAGCTAGAGCAAGCTAGGGACTGCTTTCCAGGGTAGCCCTTCGCACCTTGGCACACACAGGGCACACCAGCTTCGACTTATACTGGCCCTGAAATAGGTCTACGATGAAAGAGTCATTCCTCATTTTATGCCGCTGCCATGCTTCTTCAGCTACCACCTGAGGAGCAGAGTGGTGAAGATCAAGGAGACCTGGGGCCTGGGATATGCGTGAGATATGCCCACCTCTGCCCCCAACCCTGACCTCATCGGGCCGCCCATCCGAGTCCACGGTCTCTGTGTAGGGCTTGTTCTGAATGCGATTCAGGTCTTCATGCAGCCCGTCCAGCAAGAAAGCCATGAACTCCTGGGCGTCATGCTGTGCATAGCCTGTGAACTGGCTGGCCTTGCTCGCCACAATGGCCTGGATGTGGGGGCCAAGTGTGAGCATGGAGCCCCAACACCCACCATGTACCCAGCTGGCGAGCCTTCCCCACCCTCTCTAGCCAGGGTGGGAGTGGCCACAGATCACCTTTAATTTGGAAGGCTGGAAGGCATGGTGGGTGCCCTTCCACAGCGCCCGGAGCAGCACAGCAAAGCCAATGGCCAGACGCCCACCAGTCCCCAGTGGGTTGTTGTAGTTGATCTCGGCCTCAAAGGAGCGGTCTAGGGACAATAGCCAAGTAAAAGCGTGAGCAGGGAAAGGTATCCCCTCTGCCCACGGCCCGGGGCTCCTGGCCCTGCTCTCACCGTGGAAGAAGTCCCGGAGCTCCCGAGTGTTAGACAGAGACTGAATGACACTGTTCATGAAGCAGGTGTTGCCTAGATTGACAAGGCCAGTGAAGCCTGGCAGACACACCTTCTTCTCTTCCTCCTCTTCTTCCTCCACACTATCTCCGCTCACGGGGCTATGGGGCATTGGAGGCACCATACATGTGGGCTTGGGCTGTGGGAGTAAGGAGGGGGATGAGAAAGTAGCCCTGAGGCTCTCTAGCCTCTAACCTTGGCTGTCCCCTCCCCACCCCAGGATTCTCACGGAGGCCAGGTGTGGCTCTGGCTTTGGGGCTACATGCTCCATGGGCGTGCGGGCCGCCACACCATCCAGCCCCGTGTCCTCAGATCGAGCCTTGGGTTTTTCCTTCTCCACAGCCCGAGCTTCCTCCTGGCCTGTGAGGGGATGGGGGGCACCTCCTGGTGGGGTTGAATCCAGAGGGGTTGGACCTGTCGGCACGGCAACCTTTGCACCACCCACTGCACCTTAAAAAGGGGGAATGAGGGGGCTGGTGGTTAGCAGCACGTGGAAGGGGGTGGGGGTCTGGGTTGTGCGGGCTGGACAATGAAGGGAGCTCGTGTGCAGACCTCGTGCAGCTGGGGCCTCCAGGCCCCCCCAACGTTGACTTTGCCGCTTACGGAGACAGATGTCAATGCGAGAGGCCGTGAAGCAGAAGGTGCACTGCTCGGGCTCAATCAGGTTCCTGTGGGGAAAGGCTGAACTCAGGGACTTAGGTGGAGTAGGTGTCAGGCTAGATGGGCCAGGGAGATGGAGCCCAGGGTGGGACAGGCATAGTACTGGGGCCAAGAACCACCCACCTGAGCTTCACCTGCCAACGGAAGATGGTATGGGCCCCACAGCCCGGGTGCAGTCTCAGGAAGTTTCCATCCCTGCCAAAGCAGAACAGGGACAGGGCAGGAGGAAGGGTGGGAAGAAGAGCATGAGACACACTGTCCTGCCTGAAGTGTGCCCTGTGCCCCGTGTCCTGCCCTCCCACCCACCTGGTCTGGAAGATAAGTGTGAAGTCCTGCTCGCGGAAGAGTACTCGAGAGGTGTCCCTGCGGATTTCTTTCACGTACACGTGCACCACCACTGAATCTGGCCCCTTTTCATAGGAGTCATTCTTGACGAATGCCAGGTTCACCATGGACTCCGGCTCTACATTGAGACCACAGCTCAGCACCACCCAGTACAGGTTCTGGCCCACTGCTGTTCTATCCCCAATCCACCCGCCAACCTTGCAACCCAACCAGCGCTCTGCCTGCCCACCCCCAGCCCCACCTTTACCATCCACCAAGGTTATAGCATCTGCTGCCACTGCCATCTCCTCTTTGGAACGGTCACCTTTCTCAGGGTCTCTGCTCCGGGCCATGGCTGGGGAGACTGGATCATTTCTGGGGGACACGGTCTTCTCTCCTGCCAAGAGTGCTAGATTCTCCTCTGAGCCCAAGAGGCAGGTCTGGGGGTTCAGTGGTGGTACCCGGAGCTGTTCCTCAGCTTCAGCCTATTTGTGGCAAGATTGTGGGCAGGATCAGCTATAGGTCTGGTAGGTGGCCCCCCACTGCAGTCTATCAACCCTTCCATCTCCCAGCTCCCACAGGTACCCCACTCTCACCTGGGTGGCTGTCTCAGCCAAGAAGGGGGGGGCATCACCCCGGGGTCCAGGCCCATCTCTGGACCCTTCCCCCTCTGGCCCTCTTCGGAGATGCACAGCCCTCTTGGCGCTGGGCCCTGCCTGGGCCCCGGGGCCAGCCCCTGCGCCTACCTCACCACGGCCCTGGGCCCGCTTCTGGTTCCGAGCCTCCTGTTTAGCCCGACGGGGCTCAGGACCTGGCTCCAGGGCAATGGGAGATGGCTCCTGCCCATTCTCCTGGCACCGCAGCCCTGGTACCGCCTCCTGGGTCCCTAGAGGTTTCTTCTACCAAAGATACAGCAGTCAGGCCCTGTCAACCATGCTGGGCATCCCTACCCTACTCTGCTGTGGAACTTACCAGAAGAGAGGGCCATGTGAGCAGGGGCACCTTCTTGGGCAGTGCTAGCTGCAGGAGGCCACCTTTACGGGCTTGTACTTTGGTGCAAGAACTTTCTATCTCAGCATAGAAGACACCACCCCACTGCCGACCATCTGGAGACAGAGTAAGGGCAGTGAGCCGGGGTGGGGAAGATCAGAGGCTTCAAATATATTGCTGGGCTCAGGGCAGATGGACACACCTGGAAGCCGCACCACACAGTCTGTGTCTGTGAAAGCAGCATCCACTTCCTCCAGCCGCAGGGGACCCGCTCCCACACGCAGCTTGACAATCACCTCATCGGCACTCTGCCTCCAGTCAAGCAACAACTCTGTAGGGGGTGTGCCAGTGAAAGTATGAGGGTCTCCATGAACTCCTGTGGGGGTGAATAGCTGCCAGAGACCTACCCCTAACAGAGCTGCTCCTGATGAAGGCTATAGCCCCAGTGCTCCCTCCTCATCCCTAGCACTGTACCACCTGCACCCAAAAGGCCTACTCATTACTCACCCTCTTTAGCCTGCTCCTCCCGAGAGGACGCTGACCCTGACAACAAAGAAAAGAACCGGGAAATGATGATGGGGAGGCAGCCTCCAAGACCCCAGTACCCCACCGAACACCATCTTCAGGATCTCAGCCAGGTACGTAGACCTTAAAGCTGAGGCTCTACCCAACCTGCTGTGAGTCCTTCTCTCAGTATCAGACCAAAACAGGAGGAAGAGCAAAAATGTCACCTCTCAACCCCTAATCTGTATGCTCAACAGGGTGGAGAAGGAGACCACAAGCACTCTGGGAATGCCACAATCACCTCTCCTAGGATCTCCATCCTTGCTCTCCTGGTTTGCTCGATCCTTCTGCTTCTTCTTACTGGTGGCCTCCTCCAATCCTGGGGGACCTCTCCTTGGGCCTGTGGCACTGGCCCCGCCAGACATCTTGAGCCGCTTGGTCGACAGCCAGAGTGCCCCGGGGTCGGCAACGGCGTCTGGGTCAGGGCTACGGCGCTTTCTTCCTGGCCCAGCTATCTTGGCAACTCTTTGTGGCCAAATTCTCCAACAAGGAACCGACAGCCTAATGAGAAGGGACCACTAATTTGCGCCTTGGTTACAGCCCAGGGCTCAGCAACCCAGAATACAACCAAGATACTACAGAGCAGTATCTCTCCACCACCTAATGCAGCCCTGGACGCTCTCAGACTATTCTGAAGGAGGAATAAACAATATAAGTAGCAACAACAACTTCTGGCAAAGACTCCTAGAAGCCTACCATACAGGCCCACAAAGATGGGCGCCTCACTGAGGAGGCACCAGGTCAAGGCAGCCATGGCCTGGAACCAGGCTCCTCAACCAATCTGGAGAGGAGCCATGGCTCCAGCCCACAGGGCTGGCACTCTGAGCAGGGTGCTCACTTTTCCTCACTCTCACTGGCTGCTTAGTCACCACCCAAGAAGTAGGAGGTGGAGGAGGAAGGCAGAAAGGAGAAGAGAAGCGAGCAGCAAGGGGAGCAAGCTCTGTGGCTGAAGTCAGGCTCAGCCCAGGTGCTGCCACTGCCCAGGCAAGGTCCTGGGGTTAAGGTGCCCCACCTGCCACCTGCTGGCTCCCACCCTCCCCTGAACCTGTTCCTATGCGCTGCTTGGTTTTTCTTCCTACATCCCAAGAGGGATTTTTCTCTCCCACTGCTGTCCCAAGCAGAGAGGGGCCTGCAAAAGCTGGGGTGAAAAGGGTATCTAGCTGTCACACTACCCTTTCAGCAGCAACTCTGCCCCAGAGCCAAACCAGGAGGGGCAACCAGTTTGAGAATGAAACAGATATCATCCCCTTCTTTCACAGGTCCACTCACTCATCAGCACTAGGCTAGAGACCTTCTACCCAGTTTCCCACAGACCCACCAGTAGATTCTGGACTGTTTTTCCATTCAAAATAAAGTTCTCAAAATTGAAATAATGGTGGGAATGAACCATGAATCTAGGACCCAAGGAAGCCTCAAGCCTGCCCTGAGATGGCAGCAAAGCAAATAAGTGACTACTTTGTGTTCCCCAAGGTGTACGTGTGGCGGGGAAAGAGATGGACATTCTTCTGTGGGGGACTAGTGGGCTGGATCTTTAATGACGACAGATCCAGAGCCGAGGGGTGGACATCCTCCACTTCCTTGCACCAGGCCTCAGCTTAAGGTCGCGTCCCTCCCCATTCTCCCGGGGACATCGAGACAAGAAAGGGCCTCTCTAGAGACCATGCTGGCCTACACTGCTGCGGGGGTTACTAACTACAGACCAGCGCCCCGGCCGGGCTGCGACTCAGCTCCAGCCTCCGAACCCTGGGCCCGCCACCACCTCCTCCGGGAAGCCGCCCTCGCTCGTCGCCAGCCCTCTCGGAGGCAGGAGGCCGACCCCGGGCGTAGAGTAACGGCCCCGCCTGCATTAGTGGGCCCGGCCCGCCGCGGGGCTCGAGGGTTCGAGGCTGGCACGGCCCGTGACCTTGAACAGGCAGCCCGGAGCCCGCGTCGCGGCCTCCCCGGCTCCAGCCAGACAGGCCAGTTGCGGCCCGTCCCACTCACCGAGCGAGGCCGCCGCCGCCAGCCCTCTTAGGGCCCTGGCAACCCGCTCTCGGTTCCGGTTCCGGCGTCTGGTCGGTTCCGGTTCCGGCGCGCCCCTCCCCCGTCCCGTCGCCGCCGCCGCCGCCTCAGCCGCTTGTTTTGTTTCGACTTCTAGTTACGGCCGCGGGTGGCTAAGCGCCTAGCTGGTGACGCACTTCCGGTGGGAGCGGGCACGAGGCTGCGGGTAGCTCCGGGGCGGGCCCGGACGGAGGAGGCGGGGCTCCGGTGCCTTGGCTTCGCCCTGGCCCAGCTGGTGGCGTCCTGAGGTTCCGCCCAGAGACCCCGCCCCTTCCCAAATCAGAGTCCAAACGACACAGTGGGGATTCACAGCGGTTTATTGGGGGCCTGGTCAGACTGGGAACTTCGCCATGCAAAGACAGTAACCGGGGTGGGGCTGGGGGCTGGGGTAGGAATCCTGCAGGGGTCACTGGCAGGTGTTGTAGATCTGGACCTGCAGGTTGATGGCTTGAAGCACACTACGCATCTTGGCCTCCAGCCCATCCAGCTGGGCGGCTTTGCCTTCCAGGGCCCGCTCGTTCTCCTCATAGGTGCCCTCCAGCTCTAGAAGGGTCAGGTCTCAGCTGAAGGGTCCTTCTCCCACAGCCCCACACCGCTGGCGTTCCACCCACCCCAGTCCTCACCTTGCAACCGTTGCAGCTTGTCCTGAGCAGCCTGCAACAAGCTTCGAGCCTCATCCCGAAGCTGCTCTGCCCGCGCCTGTGCAGCCAGCACACCCTGGGCCTTGCGCTCAGCCAAGGCCTTCACCGTCTGGTACTGGTCGCCTACTGGGCCCTGCAGCAGCTGCAGATAGAGACGGCAAAGTCAGCGCGGTGGTACAGTGAAGGCCCTGCTTCTAGCCCAACCCCCACCAGCTGGCTCTGCCTCAACCCACCTGCTCAGCTTCCCGGGCACGACCCTGGGCATTGCCGGCTGTTTCTTCAGCGCTAGAGGCTGCCAGGCTATTCCCTGCTCGTTTCAATTTCAGAGCCTCCAGGAGACCATCCAACTGCTGAGCCCGTTCGCCTGCAGAGCTCAGTGCCTGCTCCGCACCTGCCACCTTCTCCTGCACCTGTCACAGGTGGACACAGGGTTAAACAGGTCTATGGGTGCATGCCCATAATCTTTTCCCATGATGTCCCAGAGAGACCACACCTGGTGCAGGGTTCGCTCGGTGTCCTGTGTGTCAACTACTGCCCCCTGAATGGCACCCTGAGCAGCACCCTGTGCCCTCTGGGCTTCCTCCAGTGCTGCCTGTACAGTTTCTGCCTTCTGTTTCTCACCCTCAGCCCGGCTCCTGAGGAAGAGAGGGAATTAGGGCCTGTAAGTATCAGGACCAGGTGTCAAGGATAGGGGCCAGGGTCATGATCAGACCTTGCCCGCCGTGCATCTTGTAGTAGCTGCTCTGCCCGACGCACATCTCCCACAGTACGGGCCAGGATTGTGTCCACATCTGCCAGGCTCCGGACTCTTTCTGCAATCGCGCCTGCCAGGTGCTGAATCTGCTCAGGTGATGCTGGGATGGAGAGCTCTAGCACTCGTGTGGCCACCATCTCAATGCTATCGGGATCAGCCCCCTCCTCTATGGGGACACAGGCAAGGCCTTAGGCACACAGATTCTCCAGCACAGGCATCGGATACAATCTTGGGGTGTGGGACCACACATGGAATGTGGGCTTGTTAATAGGCACAGTGACGGAACTATAAGTGGGCACAGGCTTGGGGTCATGGATTTGGGGACCACATAGGCAAAGGTTGAGGGACTAGACATGGGGTGATAAACACAGGTCCAGTGCAGGCCCTGACCCAAGTATGAACCTATGGACACAAGTATGAACACAGACACAGGGAAAACAACCACATGGCCTGGGCTACACGGGAGGCTCACGGCTGAGGAAGTCCTTCACATTCTGGATAAGTTCCCGAAGTTCTTGGTTGGCCTTCTCCACCTGTCCCCTGGAAGCATTAGCCTTGTCCAGAGCTGCCTGGGCCCGCTGCTGTGCCTCGCCTGCCTGCCGCCGGGTCTCAGCCACCTGGCTGAGGATGCCACCACCTTCTGCCAGTGCCCGCTGCAACTCTGCCTGTGTGTGCCTGGCCCGGCCCAGTGCCAGGTCTGCCATGGCTACTGCTCCGTTGCAGCCGAGGCCCCCACAGCGGGGTTGCCCATCCTCGTCCAGACAGCCGGCACCCCCACAAGGGCTTGTAGCACAGGGTGCATCCCCCGGGGGTCCACACACCTGCCAGGCACAGAAAAGTCAGGGCCCTGCAGAAGGAACAGCCACAGCCACAAGTCCCACCCCACGCTGTGCCTTACCAGTTCATTTATGGCTGTCAAGCTCAGGGAATGGGTACGGGCAGAGAGCTCGCCTAGTGCCCTCTGGTTGGCCATGTGTTTGCGGTTGAAGTCCTCCCTCTGGGCAGCCATTAGCTCCTCTGTCCGGTGCCGGATATCTGCTGAGTTGCTCACGGGGCTGGGCACTGTCAAGGCCGATGTGTTGGCACGATATTCTGCCTCTGCAGACAGACCGTGGGCGTGGCGGATGCTGTCATAGGCACCTACAGTGGGCAGAGGCTGGCAGTCAGCTAAAGATCACCTAACCCGGGGTGCCTGGGTTAAGCATCCAACTCTTGATTTCAGCTCAGGTCATAATTTCAGGGCTGTGAGATCAAGCCCTGCGTTGGGCTCTGTGCTGGGCGTGGAAACTGCTTAAGATTTCTCTCTCTCCTCCTCCCTCTCCCCTCCCTGCTCTCTCTCACTCTTAAAAAAAAAAAAAAAAAAAAAAAAAAAATCACCCAACCCTGGTCCACCTGCCAAGCTGGCCAACAGCTCACCCAGGAAGTTTGAATGCTTGAGCAGGTCTAGATGCTGATCCAGCTGCCGCAGTGTGAGATTAAGTGCAAGCCCATCTCGCTCCAGACTGCTCAGTGCATGGTTGGCATTGAAGTTCTCATCCTGCACATCTGTCAGTTCTGCCTCCAGCCGGGTCAGGTGCTCAGTGGCCTCTCCAATTTCACGCCTGTGCCAGTGGGGGGTGGTGTTTAGAGAAGCTTAGGCCCTGGTCCATTGGGTCTCTACCCCATCCCTCCACGTATCCTCAGGCCTATCCGCACCGCAGCTCCTCTGTGGCCTCCATGAGCTGTGCAGTGGAGGCAGCTGAGGCGTTGCGGGCACCCACAATCCCCTGCACAGTCCCCAGCTTCTCCTGTATGTGCCAGAAGCTGCTCTCAAAGGCGCCCAGCACACCCGTCTGCTGCAGCTCCTGCGCCCGCTGTTCCAGGCGCCGTGTACGGGCAGCCAAGTCCTGGACCACTCGGTCCCAGTCCCCGAAGCATGCGTGGCATGGGTGGCAAGCAGGAAAGACTCCTGAGAAGCCTCGGGCACACTGGTCACAGCGCACGCCTGACACGCCTGGGCGGCAGCTGCAGTGCCCTGTGGAGCGGTGACACTGAGGTGTGTCTATTCCACGAGGGTCACAGTCACAGGCTGCAGGAAAGGGCAGATCACAGAGTTAGGGTGCCAGTAGAGCATCCCAGGAAGCCACCTAGCTACCCTGGCCCTGTTGGCTTACCACGGCACTGCAACCCAGGGTCTCCCCAGTGGAGCTCCTGGCACTCAGAACAGGTTCTCCCACCAAAGCCAGCACGGCAGTGGCACTGCCCTGTGAACTAGAGCGGGAACAGGGCAGAGGTCAGTGCCTCCATCAGAGGCTAAGCTCTTGAGACTGGAGACAGACAGCTAGCCCCACCCACCCAGGGATCCACATAAGGGTCCTATACCTCATTGCAGGTGGGGCCTCTGGCTCGGCTTGGGTGGCAGGCACAGGGCTGGCAGCCATGGCCACTGGTAAGGTTCCAGAAGTTGGGGGCACAGCGGTCACAGCTAGGCCCCTGGACATTGGGGAGGCATGGGCACTGCCCACTGCTTGGGTCACAGTTGCAGTGGTCAGTGGATGGGCAATGCTGGGGATCTGTACCCAGCAAGTTGCAGACGCAGCCTGTGCCGGTCAAGCACATTAATCAAGGGGAGCCTGCACAGCAGACCCCGACCCCCCCCACAATCCCTTCCCAATCCCATACTCACGGTGACAGCTCTGTCGGGCAGCCTGCCCATGGAAGCCAGGCTTGCAGTGGGCACAGTGGGGCCCCTCCGTGTGGTGTAAGCAGCGCAGGCACTGTCCCGTGCGGGGGTCACAGGCATCAGGGTCCATGGGGTCAATGTTCCCACTGCACTCACACGGTTGGCACTGGCCACCCGGCCTTGACGGGTCCCCAAAGTACCCAGGGGCACAAGCATCGCACCGCGGCCCTGCCCACAGATGGGGAAGGCATGAGTGTTCAGTTCGGCTGCCCCACCCTGACCCCACACCTGCACCTCATCTACTCACCTGTGTAGCCTGCCCTACAGTGGCACACGATCTGCTGGGAGTACCCATCCCGATGGCAGGAAGTAGCAAAGTGCCGCCGGCTCCCAGGGCCTTCAGGGCAGGGACAGGGCCGGCACTGGCCCCCATATGGGAGCCGTGGGTCCCCATGGAAGCCAGCAATGCACCTTCAGGGAGTGACAGGAAGAGAGATGTGATCCCGGAGCTGCCTTCCCACCCACCCACCCACTCCTAGTTGCTCCAGGCTCACCTTTCACAGTGCTCACCCCCTGTATGATCACGGCAGCCCAGGCAAGTGCCCGTGTGGGTGTCACACTCGTCTGCGTGCCCGTTGCAGACACATGGCTGGCAGCTAGGAAATCCCCACTGGCCACGCTGGCAGCGATCACAGCGAAGCCCGAAGGCCCCAGTTCGGCAGGGGCATTGGCCACTGGTCCCTTCACACAGGCCACTGAGTGCCCCCTCGGAGCTGCACTGGCAGGCTGGGGGCAAGGCAGAGGCTGAGCCAGGGAAGGGGTCTGAGGGAATCTAGGTGGGGTTAGCGTAGGAAAGTCGGGGGAATCAAAGAGAACTTCCAGTGCCCCAGTGCTGGGAGTGTGGGGCCTAAGGCAGAGTCAGAGGAAGAAAGAAGCACGGTCAGAGGGAGGGAGGAAGCCAGTTGTGGCAAGGAGAGAGAATAAGAGGGAAGAAAGGCAGACAGGTACCTTGACAGCCTGTGGGGCCAAAGCCGTAGAAGCCAGGGGCACAGACGTCACAGCGGCGCCCCACCACCGCAGGCTTACACAGGCACTGGCCGCCATGGGGATCACACTCAGAACTTAGGGAGCCCTGAGGGTCACACTGACAGGCTGTGGGGCAGGGGGAGAGGGCCAAGTCAGGCTGGGGTCCCATACCTCTGCCCCACCAGCCCACAGCACAGACACTCACGCAAGGCACCGTTGTAGAGGATGGCGGACAGGCTGATGAGGAGGGGGGCGCAGGCCTCAGAGGGAGGGGTCTTACTGGGCACCAGCCCCTCCTCATGGCAGCGGTAGCGTTCAAAGGTGGCACGGCGCTCCAGAGCCTCGGCGTCCCCCCCACTAAACATCTCTAGCACCAGGACACGGGGCAGCAGCACCAGCTGAAGCGATGAGCAAGGAAGAGTGAGGCCCAGACCCAGGACCCTATTGGCACTGCCAGAGAAATGAGCACCCCCACCCCGGCCTGCCTCTTCCATCACGGGCTCCTCCCGTCCAGCCGCCGGTACAGGTCCCATCTCACAGACCCTGCCTTCTTGGTCAGTGCGGGGAAAGGGGCTATTCACCGAGTCAACGAGCAGGCTGGGTCCAGGGTAGGGAGCGTCCATCTGGGCGCTTCCCCCTGTTCGCACCAGCTTCAGATGTACTTTGTAAGACATGCCAGGCTCAAGGCAGACAGGTCTGGGAAACACCATATACCTGGGGGGAGAAAAACACAGGTATGGGGTTCACCCAGGGTCCCTATTCCCACCAGCCTAGGCCTCCCCAACCCGAACACCAGCAACCAACTCACTGGCCAAGAAAGATACCAGGTAGGGCTGAGTCATGCCGACAGACAGCTGGACAGACTGACAGAGAAACCATACAGGAGATTCCCACAAACATGCCTCACCAGAGTCCTATACCTGTGCAGACCCATCTCTGAAAACACTCCCTACAACCTTGCAACCCACACAGCATTTTCCCAGCACAAATACCTGCCAATTTTTATTCAATGGCCTCCTCGTACTTCCTCCAACCTTGACCTCCAACCTCTGCTCTTCTTCATCAACACTACACCATCCCCCCTCTGCCACCTGGCCTTGCCTTTCCTAGGTCATTCTCATCCTCCTGCAAACCCATGCTAGGGTTTTTTTATCCCCCTTGAAAACATCTTCCCTCAATCCCTGAGTCTCCCTTAGCTGTTACCTTGTCTTTGCTTTCCTTCCCAACAGATTCCTAAAACTAGACTGTGGTCACTGCCTCCACTCTAGCCTCCCATGCCAATGGAGTTTCTATGCCAACATGCCAAGGGGACAGCCTGTACCAAGCTCACCATCAACCTCCATGAGGCCAAACCCAGCAGCCTCTTCTCTGTTCCCATCTCCTCAAGCATTTAGCAACATGTCGTGAAAGCAGGGCATCCTTCTTCCTGAGACACTCTTCTCTCCCCTTCTGGAATCCTGTCCACACTCCTGATTTTCCCCCACCCCCACCTCCTCCTTCCCTACTGGCCTCAAACACCCCAAAGCTTGGTTCTGGTCTTCCTTCCTTTCTCTGGTCATTTCATTTAGACCTATCCCTTTAGTAACAAGTCCCAAACTTATATCTCCAACTTGAGGCCTCCCAGTAATTCCAGACACAGAAATCCAACCACCCGCTGGACTTTTCTTCCATCCCTAAGTACCCCGGAACTGCTTCTCCCTATGTCTCTATCCAGTAAAGGGCCCAATCCTAACCCAGATGAACAAGACCAAAATGCTAGAGTCATCTTTCCACTTTCTCTCCCTTGCCTACATGTCTAAGCCATCAGCTCTGCCGCTGGAACCCTCCGGAACCTTCATCTTGCCACAATTGCCACTAAACCTCTGGCCAACCCACTGTCACTCAGCTAACTGAACAACCTCCACCTTTAAGTCTATTTTCCATTCAGCAAGTAGACGGATCTTTGTTAAATCGCAATTGGAAAAATGTCTATAATGGATACGGCCCATTACATGCTGTTCTCTCCACTTCTGTGTATTGTTTGAATACTTACATAATAAAATGTGAAAAAAGGTGATAAAAAAAGGTACATGACGGGGCGCCTGGGTGGCTCAGTGGGTTAAAGCCTCTGCCTTCAGCTCAGGTCATGATCCCAGGGTCCTGGGATCGAGCCCCGCATCGGGCTCTCTGCTCTGTGGAGAGCCTGCTTCCTCCTCTCTCTCTGCCTGCCTCCCTGCCTACTTGTGATCTCTCTCTCTGTCAAATAAATAAATAAAATCTTTAAAAAAAAAAAAAAAGGTACATGAAACAAATACAACCCAAAATGTAAGAAAACAATCATCAGACCAGTCACATCCCTGCTCAGAAGGCTCTGATGCCTTCCCTTCCCCTGTGGGCATTCCCTGTAGTGACACTGAATGGCTTCCCATTAATTCCAGCCACAGGCCTCTGGAACTTAGACCCCTAAGAGAGCAGGCCTTGTTCTACTCCTTCTTCTGACCTGTGCCATTCCTAACAGCGCCTGGCAGACAGCCCTCAGGAGAAAGCACTTGAAGCAAAGGACAGATGAATGAGCGGCAGCATCTTCCAAGTGCCCTTCAGGGAATTATGGCTGGCCCACAATCCTCCACCGTTACAAATGCTACTACCATTAGTACCCTCACCGGGTTTCTGGTCGCAGAGTCCCTGGGATGTGGTCATCCTTGGGCAGCACATGCCCACACAGGCTGTGGGCAGACACAGGCCCTGGGCGCTGCACAGTCACTTCCATCTCTGCCCATTGCTCAGGGACCTGGGGGGAGGGGATGATGAAGGAAATGCTACCAGACCCCGAGGTTTGGCTCAGGGTCAGGTTTCAGAGGGTCTGACCTGGGGCTCCAAGCGCAGCAGCAGGTCGTAGTCCATGGCTCTAGGCACAGAGGTGACCAGGAACTCCAGCGTCTGACCTTCCTGCAGCCTAACAAGGCCCCGGCCTGTCCAGGATGGAGTCCCACTAGGGGTCACCAAGCGCTCCACCACATCAACCATCTGTGAGGGGCGCAGGGCAGTGGGGGTGCTCAGGTAAGAACCATCTCTTCGGCCACAGCCTGTCCTCACACCCAGCTCTTCAGCTGAGGCCCTGTCCAAGGCTGGACACCCTGCCCAGACAAAGTACCACCCATAACGCCACCTCTCCAACCCAAGCCCTGCCCCCCAACGTGGCCCCCTACCTGCCCTTGGGTGTCCTCGGCCTCCCAAGTTAGGTGGTCCAGGAAGGGCCGGAAGTAGCCAGGCTGCACCTGCTCACAGCGTCGCCCCACCATGTGCTGGCGACAGCGGCACTGACCTGTGGCCTCATTGCACCTGGGAAGCCCAGAGTTACTCAAGAAGGGCCCTTTATCCTGCCCAGGATCTTTTCCCACCCCTCCTGGGACCCCTTATACAGCACTCACTGGGGATCCAAGGCACCACCCACGTCGCAATCACACGGACGGCAGCCAAGCAGATCATGGCTCAGGCCCCAGTGACCAGGCTAGGGGAGAGGAGGATGCTGGGGGCTAGAAATAGACCCCTTTGCCACCCATCCGGGAATCCAGTGACAGCTCTCAGCCTCTACCACCCCTTGGTGAACACACAGTCCCTAGACCATGGCTCCTACCCTTCACCTCCCAGATCTGATGCCTCTCAGCCAGGAATGGACCCTAAGGTCTCAGCACCCACCCAGTGGGACACAGACACCACCCTCTCGCCCTGTGCTCTGAGGATAAGTGCAGGACCCCAGAACCCCAAGCCCCTCTAGTCATACCAGGCAGCGGTTACAGCCACGTCCAGTCACTAGACGCTTGCAGAAACAGGTTCCACTGTTGGGGTCACAGGAGGTGACCCCAGGCACTGTGCCCCGTGCATCACACTGACACCCTGCAGGGAAGAAGACCCATTACACTCTGGGGAGCTGTGGCAGTGCTGCTGTTGAGTTGAGTCAAAAGTAAGAAGTCACGGGTTAAGGTCAGTACAGGAGCTAGGGCAAGAAGCACATACGCCGGCAGCCTGCAGGGTCGCTGGCACTGAGCCCAAAGAAGCCGTCACGGCATTGCTGGCAGCGAGAGCCCACCACATGTTCTTTGCAGCGACACTGGCCCGAAACCAGCCCCATAGCAGGATCATCATGGGGATCACAGCGACCACCGTCTTGGGAACCCATGGGGTCACAGTCACAGGCTGAGGGCAAAAAGAGATGTAGGATCACCCTTATCCCAACTAGCCCAGCACCACCCATCTCCCAAGCCTCCCCGACACTGGATTCCCAGCCTGGCTCCACCCTCCACCCCCCACCACCACTACAAGCCCCTGCAACTTGGACAGCAGTCTGGCTTCCTAGCTCCTACCTCAGACTCAGCCTTCCCTCTCCCATGCCCAACCCCAGCCTCACAGCGGCACACAGCTGGGTCCCGCAGGTCCTTGCTTGGGTCACGGTAGAAGAAGGGTCGGCAGAGCTCACAGTGGCGCCCAGCTGTATTGTGCTGACATCCGTCACACACGCCTCCACTCACGTTGCCAGACGCCAGGTATACGGCCATGTCAAAGTGGCAGCTGTGGGCGTGCCCATGGCACTCACACTCTTGGGGAAGGGAAAGACAGGACAAAGGCCAGTTGAGGGACCACGTCCTGATGATAAGGGGTTTTGGGGTCCCACTGACACAGCAGGTCCCTGCCACAGGCCAGAATTTGTGGGTGGGGGGTTCAGGTACTTAAAGGTTTCAGCATCACACTGAGCCCCTGCCCAGAGTAGACTGGAAGAGAGTTAAGG
This sequence comes from Martes martes, assembly GCF_963455335.1. NCBI lineage: Eukaryota > Metazoa > Chordata > Mammalia > Carnivora > Mustelidae > Martes > Martes martes. Next base: position 198,689,968 of record NC_137888.1, on the reverse strand, counting down.
GAGTCCCTAGGAGCATCAAGGCCTGATACCCTTTGGACATAGCCTGGGTGTTAGACGCTTGACCACCCAGCTCTAAGTTCTACCCATGGCATAGCCAGGCCACAGCGTTCTGGGGATAGAGGGGCCAGGATCTCACTTACTCCTGCAGGCATGACTGTGGCCATCCTCAGCTGGACGCCAGGGCAAGTCATGATAGAAATCCTGACACTGCTCACAGTTGAGGCCACGAGTGTTGTGTTTGCAGACGCAGGCCCCATGAACCTAGGAGGCAGGCAGGCAAGTGATCAGCACTGTCCAGCCAGGCCTGTCGTTGCCCCCAGCCCTATTCCAGCCAGCTTAAGTCCCTCACCATGCCCTCAGCATGGGCTGGTGCTCCTGGGGCAGGTGCACACTGCGAGGCATGTCCATAACAGAAGCAGTTGCCACGCACAACCAGCTCATAGAGGGCGTAATAGTATTTCTCACGGATCTCCCGCCGTGGGTCGAGCAGGTTGTCCCCCAGTGTGTGCAGCCGTGTCAGGTTCACCCGTAGGTTGGTGATCTTCAGCAGGTCTAAGTGGGGGGGGAAGGATAAGGAACCAGTTGGCCAGGAAGACCTCTTGTTGCCCCATGCCCACTCAGGGGTTGCAGCTGCCAAGGTCACCTTGGGAGACCTCCTGTCTACTGCTATCTGAGCTAAATTGGACTTGGCACCTGCCTTAAGAAGCACCCAAAATAGCTACTGAGGTCCCAAATAGCAGTTGGATGCTGGGACTGTGCCAGGCTCAAAGAGAGGAACACTCACTCTGGATCCGTGGGCTATATGGGTCTGGGATAGGGATGGCAGGATCCAGCACACGATAGATGACCTGGAGGGACATGGAGCCATTAGAGACACTGAACCCTGCTTCAGGCCCATCATCCCCCATCTTCCTGCCCCATGTCATATCCCAGTTCTCACCTCGCCTTCAGTAGATGGCTCAATCTCTGAGTAGCGGGACTCACAGACTATGTCATCCCAATGCCGTGGGGGGGCCAGTGGGACTCCTGGAAAGTCAGCCCCACAGTCATAGGAAAAATATCGGTACACATGCCAGGTGCGTCCAAAGTCAGCTGAGCGCTCCACCAGCATGGCAGCAGGACGAAATGTCTGGGTGGGGTGCACGGCTGATCAGTGAGTATCAGGACTCAAGTCCAGCCCAGGCCCATCAAGAGAGCCCTGCTCCCAGCTGGGGCTTGCCCCTAAGCAGCTCACGGGCAGGTGGGGGTGACCGCTGGAAGCCAAGCAATAATCAGGGAGGGTAGCCACTGCTTGGGGGAAGACTCGGGGTCATAGGGCCCAGGGAGGCAGCACCTAATCCAGCCTCAGGTTGGGGCAGCATGGGAAAGGCCTGGAGGCAGAAGGCAACAGAAGGTGTGGGAGATGAAGGAACTTCCCATGCAGCCAGAACACAGCATATGAGCTCAGTGGGCCGGGCTAAGGAGCTGGGACTCTGTTCAGAGGGTAATGGGGAGCCAAGCAGGGTGATTCAAGCAGGCTCCCAGACATGCGGGCACCTTGAAGGTCATAATGAGGTGCGTGAAATGAAACTCAGCCTCCAAGTCCAGCTGGATGGTGACCACGGGGACACCTGGGGCAGGAGTTGGAGGTCAGGGACTTGAGACTACAGGTGGGCAACCCTGCTCACCCCATGCCCCCCGCCCACGACCTCACCATTCTCTGACTGCCACCAGGCTGTCCGGCGCTGTGGTGCAAAGCTGGTAACTACATTCTGGATGCGATGGCTGTTTGGGTTGTCTCTAGCAGAGAAGGGGTGCCGGGAGTCACACAGGAAGCACTTCTTCTCATCCTGGGTTGGGTCAGAGTCAAGGTCAGGGTCAGTGCCTCAGGCAGTGCCAGCACCCCCCCCCCAAGACCCTCATCCCACCCAGCCTCACCTGTAGGTGACTAACGATGCAGTAGGGTTGGGGGCCATGCAAGCCACAGGTGGAGGAGGCAGTCAGTCTGTCAGCACGGCCCACTAGCAGGTCACCTGTGGCAGGGTAGCAGCTTCCCCTCGAACAGCCTGGCACATCCGGGACGAGGGCCTGGGCCAGGGCGGTGGCCAGCACTGCGAACAGTGGGTCAGCCAGTTCTGCTGAGCTCCCACCCAGTAGCCCCAGGGCTGGCTCCCCCAGGACCCACCATCACATCCCACAAACCCCAGGCCTTTTCAGGCCCTCTCACCACTCAGCAGTAGGCCCAGTCGAAGTGCCCAGGGCCTGGGCTGTCCCCACAGGTCCCTCCCTCGGCCCCCTGAGGCCCGCTCCATCCTGAAGAGGAGAGGAATCCAGATGAGGGGTGATAAGAGGTTCCGAACCTGTGCCCACCTTCCCCCTCCCTTGGGGTCCCCTGCAGACCCTGCCCCCCGTAACTCTGAGCTGATTTCCCACTCAATCCTCCGGCTGGCCGCCCCTCCACTAGCTGAGTCCTGCGACTTTGAGCAAAGTTGAGAAGCACGGCAAGAAGGAAAGCATGGAGCGGATCTTGGGCAGGAGTGCAATACCATGTGGAGGTTCCCCTCCCACCTCTCCAGAAACAACCCTCATTCTAGACACAGGCAAGCTCCCCTGCAAATCTTTATTGCGCTCCCTTGTCCAGGCCTGTGCAGAACAAGGGAAAGGGGGGTTGGCTTTAGGCCACCACAGTTTGGGGGCATAGCAAGGAGGGGGTGTGGCATGAACAAAGGAAAGGAGACTGATCTGAGACTTCAAATGGTCCACGGAACACAGCTTTTGTCCCTAGCATTGTAGAAGCTGTGGATGTCACCATCAATGAGGCTGCTCAGTCCCGGGGCTCCAGCATAAGCAGGGAGGTGAGAAGGAACACACAGAGACATCAAGCTCCTCTATTTAGGGATGTGGGAAATTTCAGGTTGGCCTGGACCGAGCAACAGGACAAGATGGGGGTAGGAGGAGAGATGGAGATAGGCGATCCCCTGCCCAAGTCACGGCTCCTGGGCTCTCCATCTCCCTTAATCACTACAACAAGAAGGCACAGGAAGTGCTGTCTCCGTTTCCCAGCGTGAAGGTGGGTGCTGGGCCGTCGACGACAGACAGCGAGTGAATCCAGATCTTATGGCTAAGTATCCACTCCATATCTTCTGGACTACCGGGAGGCCAGAGCCCGGGCCTGGAATGCGAACTGCAAGCTAGTGCCCCACCCTGGCCCCTGGGACCACAGGCGGTGACCAAGGACTCCACAGGTCTGTAGGGCCAGGGCCTAGTGGATCTGAGCTCCCACAGCTGTGCCCACTCTGTTTGGGGCCAGGTGGAGAGTAGCCAGAGCTGCGGGACCAGGGGAGAAAGCTGGGGGTTCTTCGGGGGAATCACCTGAAGAACCCCCAGCTTTCTCAAGAAGTCTCTTGAGCAGGGCAGCAGTCAGACTACTAGACTTTAAGGGTCTCTGGGAGTTATTCCTGTTATCTGGAGTAGGGGTCTCCAGTTACCCCGGGGTTCTTGTAGTCAACCTGAGGGTCTCAGGGATACTAGAGGTGACTCAGAATTTTAGATCACTCAGGAAAGGATCTACCAGGTTCGAAGGCACTAGATCGCCTCTGTCGAGTTTTACAGGATATCTGGTTTCTCAAGGACAGAGGATCACTGGAGGATATCATGCGGTCCCATGGGGAGTTACTCAGGGTCAGCAGGCACTCAGTGGGGTCCTTGGTCTCTCAAGGTCAGGAGATTCTTGGGTCAATCACTCCCAGAGTCTCTCTTACTGGCATGGCATCCACAGACCGCAGTCAGCAGGTGGCATACACATTTGCCCACAGCCGCCTGTGCTCAGCAGCTCTGCTGCCCACTGCTCCAGGGTCCACGGGGTGGCCACCTTCTTGCCCTCTGTCTGTTCGTTCTGCACCAAGGGACGCTCCAACCCTGAGGATCATGTCCTGTGAGCCACCCTCTGACCTTTGGCCCTACTCCCTGACCCTGGTCCTCAATTCTGTCATGACCTTAACTCTGACCCCAGTCCTAAATGAGTTCTAACCCTAATCAAAATTCTATCCCTGTTCTGAACTTTGACCCCAGCCCTGACCCTCCCACACCATCCCCGTTCTGACTCTGACCCTCCCATCTGACGCTTATCCCACCCTATTGCCACCCCACTGTGGCCCATCCATTACCTTCTAGCTGGTTCCAGCTGTTCTGCACCCACTTCAGCAGCTCTTGGACCTCTGCTCGTGCCTGCTGGGCCCACTCTCCTGAGGCCTGCCCCGTGGCCACCAGGCTATCTATCTGTGCCCTTCTGCAACTCTGCCAAGCCTAGTAGGGCCACCTGCAGCTCAGAGCAGGACCCAACCTGAAACCCACCCCACCTAGATCCTACTGTCTTAGGCATTTTGCTACCTAAGGTTCTTGGGGTGGGGGGTGCAGGGTAGGGGGTTTTAGAGCTGAGACCCTGCCTCAGTCCAGCAGAGCCCAGTCCCAGCCTAAATCCCACCTGTGAGACCTCAATGCCCCATGTACCCATCTCACTTGCCTAGGCCCCAGCCATGAAACTGTTTCCTGGGCTGGCCGTTGACTCTGGGCTAAAAGGGTTCTGCAAGCCACAGCTGCACTGGATAGATCCCCCAGGACTCGGGTCATCTCCACTGCCAGTGTCATCTGGGCCAGGTGCCCTGCCAACTGGGGCAAAGGTCAAAGGATCACTGGGAGGTCGCAGCAGGGTAGCAACTAAGTAGGGTGCTTTCATGGTCTCTGTACTTAGCAGCGCCACAGTATCACAGTGGCTCAAGGATCTCAGGGGGAGAATAGGGATAATAGCAGCCACTGAACAAGAGGTGTGAAAGAGCTGAGGGGTATGGGTGGGGTGTCACCTCCTGTACACTGGCCTCCAGGCCTCGGGAGTATTCGTTTTGCCGCCTGCAGCCCTCGCTCTGCAGCCCTTGTGTGACTTCTCACCTCAGCCAGCACCCCCTGAACATCCAGGGCTTGGTCCTTGGCCCTAACTGTCCCCTCCCTGAAGGGTGCAGATGATCAGTTGGGCATCCCTTTCCTCCCCACCCTCTGACCTCTGCTTCCATCCTTCCGGCCCTTCACCTGCTCTCCTGGGCCTGATGGAGGACACCTTCAGCTCTGGGCAGTTCCTGTGGTATCTGGTGCAGGGAGGGCACCCTGGATCTGAACCCGCAGGAGGGCAAGGCCCACTGCCCCACTCTGGGGAAGGGGAACCACCAGACCACACCATGCCACAGCTCCACACTCACAGCACCTGCACCTTCATCTGTGGCAACTGGGGTAGGAATCTCAGATGTGAACTCTGACCTCTGACCCAACAAACCCTGACCCTGACCTCTCATACTCTGCCTCTGACATGGCTACCTGGTGTGCTGGGGGCTAACAAGAGCCAGGTGTTAGGGGCGCCTGGGTGGCTCAGTGGGTTAAGCCTCTGCCTTCGGCTCAAGTCATGATCTCGGGGTCCTGGGATTGAGCCCCTGTATCAGGCTGTCTGCTCAGCAGGGAGCCTGCTTCCTCCTCTCTCTCTGCCTGCCTGTCTGCCTACTTGTGATCTCTCTCTCTCTAAAATAATAATAATAATAATAATAAAAGAGCCAGGTGTTAAATTTTCAGGAATTTTGTGACTCAGCTTGTAATCGGTAGGTAGACTAAAATCAGCCATGGTGGATTTACTTACACCATGGAAACTGGCAAACACTACATATCAATTCCCTCTGACCTCCAGCCAACTGTTAAGTATTTGCCAGGGGACTAGTACTCCCACCTGACCCCTGGTCAGGCCTTATGAGTAGTCCTCATTCTGGAAGGAGTATCATAGCAGTGTCCCAGATGCCCACCTCTCCCCGCCCTTGGCTGTGAACAGACACACAACAAGCAGACAGGTACCCAGGAGGAAATGCTGGGATCTGCACATGCTTGCACATGGGCTATGGTGGCCACATCCCAGTGCCCCTTGCCTGAAGCCATGTGTCCAGGGCCTGGATTCCTATAGTGCTTGCCGTGGCCTGGATTTGCTGCAGCTGGTAGGGGTGGGTCAGATGTGGAATGTGTCTCCTGCAGTCCTATGGCCAAGCTATGGTTCCCTATAATTCCCCCCTTGGCTCCCATTCATGGCCCCAGTGGCTCTGTACCAGTTGCTGATGCTGCTCTAAGGGTGTGGCAGCTATGCCCAGGCTATCAGAAGAGTTATAGGAAGCAAGCAGAGCCTACTGGGCAGTGTGCAGGGTCCCAGGACAAGAGGGAAGAGCACGGGGTCCAGGAACACAGGCCAGCCCAGATCCCCAACCCCTGCATTCCTGCCAACCAGACAGGTGACCCAGTGAGAAATGCATGTCCCAAATCCTCTATTGCCCTACACCCAGGTTACTGCTAGAAGAGAGTCCTCGCCTCAGCAAAACCCCTATAATGATCCATATCTCCACCCACCACTCCAGCTTTAACTAGGAGTCTCAGAAGCTGTGGATCCAACATCTGGACCCTGTTGACCAGCTCCTTCAGTTTCAGCTCCCACACAGCTGTCCCTGTCCCTGGCTGGCCCATCCCCTGCAGCAACTGCTCCGTCCACCACCAGGCCTCTCAGGCCTTTCCCAGGATGCTGTCTTGTTCTCTAAATGTTCTCACAAGCTGGGCTCCAAGCAGGGCCTCCTGGGAAAGCAGGGCAGTTGAGGAGACCTGGGCCGCAGTATCTGCAGGGGATGGCAGGGATGGATAGAGGGGAGACTCTGGGCTCCACTGGCTGAGGCAGGGCCAATCAGCCTTCTGGGCTCCCCAGGTACATAAGCAAGGACACCTAGTCCATTCCTTCTGCCCCAGCCTAGCCCCTACCCTCACCTGCCCACCCACCCTACTACCAGGCCCTACCTTGGGCTCCTGTAGTCCTTTTGGGCCAGGCCAAACCCTTGACTCAGTCTAGCTCCTGGGATAAATTTTCCAGTCGTCCACACTGCCTCCTAACCCGTGGCTCTCTTTCTGCCACAAACTGCCCTGTGGCCCACAGCGTGTGTACCAACAGTCACTTTCCTCCTGCAGGAAGATGGAGACATCAGCCTGACCAGAGACGTACTGTCCTCTATGACTCCTCACTCAAGAAAACCCACCCGACTCCCAAACTCAGGACTCAGGCCAACCTGAGACCTTCTGAAATCCCTAGCCCTGAGAAGCTAGCTGGAGACCTCCTCCTTACTGACCCAAGACCCCTTGCCTGAATCCAGCTTCCCATTCTGTAGGTTGCTCCAGAACCTGCCCAAAACAGGTGAAGAAGATTCCAGGAGAATCTGTGCCTGCTGGAGTATCCCCTCCAGGGCCCTGCAGGTGTCTACCTTGCCCCCAGCCAGGCATCCCCTGGTATAGGGAGGTGACCTTCCAGGCCACAATTTCCAGCTACAGCTGGAGCAGAGTTAGACGTAGGTTCCAGGAGGTGAAACAGGCAGGGCAGGACATGCAGCATGGGAAGCCACCTCTGGAGCCACGGGCACATGCCTGGCACCTCATCCCTGAGATGCCCTCTCTGCATAAGCAGGCACTGTGTGTGGATCACAGCTGGGCAAGATGGAACCCTGTGAGTCATAGGCACAGGCTGCCGGGCAGAGACGGGCAGGGCAGGGAGCAGGCAGCACTTGCCCTAGCCTTGCCTCCAAGAAGCCTGGAGAACAGCCCTGTGTGAGAGGGAGGGTGCACACAAGCCTTTGCCTAAGCCACTGCTCAGAACGACATGGGCACTGGCATCTTCCCTGGCCCCAGAGGTTACATGGCAGGGCAGCCTCTGGGCAGGGAAGCAGCACAATACTCTGGAAGCTCTATCATCCAGTCACGAGACAGCTGGGGTGAAGGACTGGCAGATGGGTTCAGAAAAGAGCCACCTGCTGTGTGCCCTCTGGGGGCATACCCCACCTGGCCTGGCCAACAGCTGTTTTCATGAACATTTGAGTTTTGGGAGAAACAGCAATAAACGTGCTGTGCTCTCCCCCAGGAAAGCCCCGCTGCTCCCCTGTTCTCCATACTGGGCCCGTTCAGGGAAGAGTTACCCCTGGTGGTGTGGATCATGGGACTGGCCTTCTCACCTCTGCATTCCTGCTCTGCATCACCCTGGTACCCATGCTGACACCTGGAGCACGAGCAGCCCCCAAATCCCACCCGGCAGGTGCACTGACCTGTGACCTGAGGGAAGAGAGCGTGGGCCCGTGAGTAGGAACACTGATCCTCCTCTGGGCCAGGGAGAAGGACACAGGTGTTCAGAGGCAGTGTATGCACACCAAGCACAGAGTCTTCTCCCTCCCCAATTCCTGCCCCAGGCAGCACCCACAATGATGCCTGGCTGAAGGCTTCTCCCTTCCGGCTTCCTCTGGCCTGACCTCCTTGGCCAGCCCCCACCTTCCCACATGGCCAGCCTCCACAGACCCTCTGGGTTCTCAACTCCTGTCCTGCTGTTTTTTGCTTCTCCGTGTCCTGATCTGAACCCCCCGCTGTCGCCATACCTTCACTCTCATGCCTCCTTCACCCTGACTCCCACCGTCTCTTTGCTCAGGACCAAGAACCCACACTTCAGGCCTCATTTCATTTGGTTGCTGACCACTTGCCTCCTAGAAACTCTTGCTCACAGTGGCATCCCCCTCTGCCTGCATCAGCTCTTAATCCCCACCCTTTACCTGTGTCTCCTCAGCCTCCCCACCCAACCCCTGCCATGTTCACTCCACTTGCTGGGACCCATTCACGGTGGGTCACCCACGCACTAGCACACAGCTGCATGGGGGGGGGGTCAGGCATGTGTGCTCTCATGTCTGCTTACACCACCAAGTCCCGCCACTACCTTACAGTTGATGTCACACAAAACCAGAGACTCACACAGCTGTTCACAGCTACACCCCCCAGTGCTAGTGGCCATGTGAACCCTCACACCAGGCACAAGTAACACCTTGTCAGAGACACACACACCTTCACTCACACCCGGACACTGCCACAAGCCATGTGCAATGTGGCCTCACTCATGGGTGACATGCCGGCTGCACAGTGTGTTGTGTATGGCAGTCGCAGGGCTCACAGCCCCGGGGTCCCCCCAGGTTCCAGAAGAGGGTGGCACAGTGGCTACAGTCCCGCTCCAGTGTGTGCAGGTAGTAAGAGCACAGCCCGCTGACCTGGTCGCAGAAGCAGGCTTCAGCCTGAGAGGTGCACCATGCCGGAACAGTGTCCCAGGGGTCACAGCTGCAGCTGTGAAGAGGAAAAGGAAGGGTCTGAGGAAGGAGAACCCACCCACCTGCTTTGGGATGTTCTCACCCATCCTAGCCACACACTCATGCCAGCAGCCCCGTGGATGCAGAACACTGCCATGGAAGCCAGGCCTGCAATGGGCACAGTGGCAACCGGCAAGGGTGCCTGGCATGTGCACTGCCCACTCACAGGGCTACAGATGGTACCAGTGGCCCCTCGGTGTGGCAGTGACACTCTGCGGGGAATGACAGGGCCATCAAGCCATGAGGAGAAAGGAGATGGTTGTTCCCAGACCCCACTGCAGCCAGTGGGCCCGAAGCCATGTTCCAGACATGCGGTGGTCACAGGTACGACCAATGATATTAGGACGGGGGCACTGCCCACCTGGTGGGGCGCACTCAGTACTCAGGGAACCCTAGGGGTGGCACTCACATGCTGGCAGGAGAAAGAGCAAGATAAGGTGAACCTCACGGTGCTTCCTGCACCCGCCATGCTGCAGCCCCCTTAAGCCAGGGCTGCATACTCACCAGGGCCACCCCCGTGGAGCAAGGCCGAGATGCTGCAGGCAAGGCAGGCATGAACCTCAGGAATGGTGCTGGGGAGGCCAGTCTTGGCTGCCTCCATGCTGCCCGCCTTGTGGAGTTCCTGTAAGTGCCCCGTGGACCCAGGGTCCACAGATCTCAGCCCAGGCAACTCCTTCACACAGTCTAGTAGGAGGGTAGAGGGTGGCGGGAAGAGGGCAGTGAGCCCAGCCTCACTCACTGACACCTATTAATTACCCTTCCTTACAGTGGATTTCAGAGCCCCTTCCTGCCCCTTTTCCTAGTTCTCTTCTGAGTCTCTTTCTCATTCCTGTCCAATGGCTCCCATCTAGTCCAGGCAATGCCACCTCTCGCTCAGAATCACTACAGCAGCCTCCCCCTAATAATCCACTCTCCCCCACAAATCTTCCTTGTTCAAGACCCTGCCATGGCTCCCCACTGCCCCACAATAAAAGTTAAGCCCCTCCTCTGGCCCATAGGTTCTTGGAGGTCTGGTGGCTGCCTGTTCTCCTCTTCTGTCCTTGGCATGGGCTCTGTGACTGCCTGGATCAGCCTCCTTACACTATCGATCCACCTGTCTTAATTCTCTTGGTGCAACTCCGGGCCTCTGTGATGCCTACTCCCCAGCCCTACAACATCCACATCACTATGCTATAATTTATCTCACCCAGATACGGGGTGGAGCCCCTAGGACCTCACTGAATCCAGAAGGATAGTGCTCCCCTCATGTCTCCGCACCCCCTTGGTCCTCCATAGTTGCAGAATCATGGAGTAACATGTCCCTGGTTCAAAGCAGAAAGGTCTGGATAAAACCACAGGTCTGCAGGGAAGGTGGGCTAAGGAGGCCGTGATCATGTGGCCCCAGGGGTATCCCATTTCTGGTGCCTTCAGTATTTCATCCTATGACCCATGCAAAAAAGACCAACTTCTTAACTCTTGCTGTTTTACCTTCAGTCTCTGTTTTGATTGCTCTACGACATGATGAGATTCCAGATTGGAGATTTTCCACTTTGAGTGTTGTTTCAAATGTGTTGGCAGCATAACAGGGTTTTGCTATTGGGGGTTCTAGGGTCCTGCCTATCTGTGTGCATAGGTCAAGGCCACCTGGAACAGCTGCTGTGAGCGCAGATGGGCACAGTGGGTGCTCCTGGGCAGGAACTGGGCACAAACACAGACTAATGCCTGTCAGTCTTCGGTGCCTGTGGTTAGGGGTCAGCAGTCATACAGCTGCCCCTGCCCACCACCCAGAATCACCCATTCACCTGCTTGGCACCTATGTCATGGACCTTGGTCTCATAGCACAGGATAATGTCATACTCCAAGGCATGAGGCACTGTGGGCGCCAGCAGAGAGAGGCCAGCCCCATCAACCACATGTACAAACCCCAAGGCAGTCTGCAAGAGCAGGGGCTCCTCTGGGGCCTGGATGTGAGACACAGACTCCTAGACCCAGATCACCCCAGACCTGGACCTCAAGACTTAGGTTCCCATTATCCCAAGACCTTAGGGACCCATATCGCCAGGCCTTGGGCCCCATCCCTACTAAGACCCTAGCAACCTATGACCCCACCCTCTTCCTCAGACTCCTCACTTTGGGCAGCTGGGTGCTGTAATAGGCTTGCCTAGCAGGGTGGCAAGCACACCAAGGGTCACGCTGTCTCCAAAGTCGGGGCCGGAGCCAATGAGGAGAGGTCCCTGAGGTTTGTGTACAGTGGGCAGGAGGCGGCCAGGGGGCTCCCTGGGGGCAAGCTGGGTGTCAGGGTCCTCCAACATTCTGGCCCTCTCTTCTCCCACATTACCCTGAAAATATGGGTTCTAAAACACCAAACCTCTGACCATGACTTTCTCACCTTCCTAATCTTACTGAGCCTTTTATTCCAACTGGTTTTCTCTATACACTCCCTCTCTCCCCCTGAAAACCAAGTCTGAGCCTTGGTTTCCTCCTGCCCTTGCCCCTACCCCTCCCAGACCCTCACAGGTGACTGGGGGTCAGTTGGCTGGAGGCCCTGGCGAAGCTCAGCTTCAGCAGTGGCTTGGTCAAGAGCATCACAGAAGTGCCCATATTAGAGTTCATGGCAGTGGCAGCCACGGAGGGTGGCACAGGCAGAGGCCCTCCCCAGTAGAACACCTGAGCAAGCATGGGGGGAGGGACAGTCAACTCTTGATTCTTAACACCGGATCCCAGTTCCCAGGCCCTGCCTTGTACCTGTTGCTGTAGGCACCCCCAAAGTCACAGTCACAGGACCGGCAGCCTAGAGAGTCACTGCTCAGACCCCAGAACTCGGGTTGTAAGAGAGAGCAAATAGGTGGAAAAAGGGCAGGAAGATCTAGATCCTGGGAGGTCATATACTGGGACCGCATGTTGCAGGAGGAAAGGGCATAAGCACAGGGCTTGAATGCTTCTCTGCTTACTGCTGAAAGAGGGTGAGGAGACCCCAGTGTACTCACGTACAACTTCATAAGAGGTAAGACGAGGACACTGCAGGGGTTGAAGTAAAAGTTAAACAAAGGATTTACATTCAAGAAGAGGCAAGAAAAGGATGGAACTATTTCTTGGCCTTAGTTCCCTCAAACATGTTTGTTGCAAAACACCTTTAAACCCAGTGCTTTAAACCAATACTGTTGTAACTTGTTTCATCGATTTTCCTTTTTAGGCTCCCAAAGCTCCCACCAGAGGACATATGCTGGTTCAACTAGCTGAGGTGGCATTGACCTGATGACCAGATCAGGGAGTCAAACCAACCCACGTACAAGGCTCAGTCTATAGTCACACTGATTATAGCCTTATATGTATCAGCTTCTAGAAGCTCAGTGCCCAAGACTGAGGTCAAATCAGAAGGTGGGTCAAAGCTTACCAGACAACTGCTACAGTCCCATCCAGAGACAAAGCGTTTGCAGTGATAGGCACTGCTGGAGGAATCACAGGCATGAGTGCCACAGACCTGGCCCTGGGGGTCACACCTGCAGGCTAGGGCACAGGGCTCTCAGGGTGCTACTGGGACTGCTACAGGGGTAAGCACATGCATGTGTTATTAGGGGAATGATTGGGAGGAGAGCAAGGACATGGGGTTTGGAGTCCACTCCCAGGGTAACTCACACTGGCCACCTCCTGTGTGGGTAGGGCTGAGGCCAGAGTGACCAGGCTGGCAGAAGTCACAGCGCTGGCCCCAGACATGAAATTTGCAGCGACACTGCCTAGAGAGGAGGCCACAGGTCTCATCTGGGCATCACACAAACCATCTTCCAGAGTCCTTACAGGGTCACAGTCACAGGCTGGATCATGGGTCAGAGGTGAGGACAGAGTTAGGTCAGAGGTCACCATGGAGCTAAAGGATCAGGGTCAGAGTTGGGACTGGGGATTTGAGGGCTCACGTTTGCAAGAGTGAAGGGAACGGGGATCCTCCCTGGGATTTCAGTAGAAGAAGAGCTGGCAGGGCTCACAGTGGCGCTCAGCTGTGTTGTGCTAACATGTGTCACACACACCTCCACTCACATTGCCAGATGCCAGATACAAGGGCATGTCAAAGTGACAACTGTGGGCATGCCCATTCCACTTGCATTCTAGTGCAGAACAAGGAAGGTGGATATGGAGTGCGCTGGCCCGGGCAAGTATGGCCAGTCAGAGAGGGCATAGCACCTACCCTGGCAAGTGTGAGGCTGCCCAGGCTCTGCTGCACACCATGGGTGGTTCTGGTACAGGTCCTGGCAGTGCTCACAGTGGGTACCAACTGTGTGGTGGTGGCAGACGCAAAGGCCATGCACCTGCTAGGGAGGAGGGCAAGGTGAGTCTGCCCCAGTCCCCTGAGCTTGCCCACTCCTTCAGCCACAGGATGCCCCTCTCGTGGTGCTCACCATGCCTTTCACATTGGTGTGGGTCCCAGCTGTGGTCTTATACGCAGAGGCATGGGCATGGCACAGGGAGCTGCCTCTCGCCACGAGCTCATAAAGGGCATAGTAGTAGAAGGGGTGTCCCTTTAGGCCTCCCAGCGGTCACCCAGTTTGTGCAGTTTGGAGAAGTTCACATGAAGTTTGTCACACACAGGAGCCTTGGGGACACAGACCGGGGCGGGGGGATGTGTGTGTCTCAGGCACACTGGGCATCATTCCTCTATGGCTGGGATGGAAGGGGGAGGAATGGGATATGGTCTCGTCTCTCTGTGTCACTACAGCCACCTCCTCCAGCATTCATGCTGTGGCATGCCCCTATTCCTGCTCCTCTGAGCATACCATCTCAGGATGACTATGGCCTAATGGTGATAATTCCTTCTGCACAGCTCCTGCTCTGGTATCACTCCTGAGCTGAGACCGGACCATCCCACTGCTTCCTGGACACCCCATCCTGGAATCACTAGATAGCTGAAAGCTACTTCCCCAGTGCAATAAAGCATTCCATTCCCCAGCCCACCATCAAAACTACAAATCAGTTTATCATTCAGCCAAACCATCTATGGTATTAGTTCGCTTATTTATCCACTGTTTTTCTCACATGTCAGCTACAAGAAGACAGATACCTTGTCTATCTGCTCCCCGCTAAGCACTGCTCAGTAGATAGATGCTTGGCACACCACAGAGCTCAATGGGCACTTGCTCAATGTACACATGGGAGAGATGGGTCCATGGCTTCATTCTGCTCTACAGCTTATGAGCCAAGGTTATCTCTTGTACTGCTCCTTTGCCAGATGTCTCGCTCCTGATCAGAAGAGCAACAGCTGCTTGGAAACCTAGCATGGGGACTTAGTGAGTAGTTGGTAATAACCAGTCAAGGTGGATGGAGAGTGCAGAGAAAAAGCTAGTTTGGGATATGTCCTGCTCTGGTACTGACCTGACCTGACTCTGGGCTCTCCCGCTGGATTTAGGTTATGCGTCTTTGTCTTTCAAGACTCCTGCCTTACAAGAAAGAGGGTACAACCTAGAGACGCCCTGGCGCCACCTAAAGGCAGCTGCAGAGCTGCAGGGTACCAATAAGGCCCAGCTGATGAATCAGGGCAGGGCAACACCAAGGGACCAGGATGGGGGCAGTGAAGGAGGCTCATAAAAGGAACAGTTGAGGTTCAGTGATAGGTGCAGTGATGGGGTACATTGTTGGGGGCTGGCAAAGAAAAGTAGTAATGAGAACTGCAATGGGGCCCCACATAGGAGTTATGATGGGGCAGAGATGGAAACAGCTACACATAGACCCTATTCACTGGGCATAGGTATGGGGAACAGTGATGGGACAGGAATGGAGGGCCATAACAGGGCCCACAATAGGGAACCATGATGGGGCAGAGCTGAAGAATGATCCTGGGTTGCCTGCCATCCCTGCCCCACTTGTGCACACACAGGACCTCCCCCCACCCCCACTCCCCCAGTATCTGGCTGTCCTAACATGCAAGGAGTACAGGATTGGCTCTGGGGACGATTACCCTGAATCTTGGGGTTGTTTGGGTCCTCCACCAGAATGGCTAGGTCCAGAACTTTTGAAAACTACCTGAGAGAAGAAAGCAAACCTGAGCCTCTGGCTTCACCCCAGGGCCCAAACCCCCCTTCCTCTGGGTCTGACCTCACCCTCAGTGGAAGGCCTGATGTCAGAGCAATGCTGGTCACAAACAAGGTCACTGACTCTGTGGCCAGGAGGAGCAGGAAGGATCCCAGGAAGAACGCCTGAGCAGCTGTAGGCAAAGAATCAGTACACATGCCAGGAATGGCTGTGGTCCACTGAGCACTCCAGGAGCAGAGGTGCTGGGCGGAATGTCTGGGGAGAGGAGGGGATCCTTGGGTCACCAGGGGCAAACATCACTGGTGGCCACCATGTCAGGAGGCACAGAGTAAGCCTTCTGGCAGGGGCACTGGAATATCTTGAAAGTCATGGTGAGGTGGGTAAAGTAGAAGGCACTCTCTGGGTCTAGCTGGATGGTGGCATTCTCAACACCTACAACCACAAGGCTTGTCGGAGTGACCAGGCCCTGACCCTAGACCTGCACACATGGGCACACGGGTACCCTCACCACTCTCTGCCTGCCACCAGGTCTTGTTGCTGTCACGACCACCATTCCAGATCACATTCTCAATGCTATGGCCTCCCTGGTCCCAAGAGTCACAAAAGAAGCAATTATCAGATTCCTGGGGGAATGCCCAAGGAGAATGACAAGAGGTACGTGGTTGGCCTCCAATTCCAAAATTGGGCAGCAAAGTCCTCCCCTGCAAGCCCCCAGCAATGACCTGAAGCCCCACAAGGCCAAACCTGCCCAGGAAAACCCAGAGATACCATCTCCAGAGCCCTCACACTCCTCCCCACCTGCAGGTGACTGATAATGCAGTAAGGCTCGGGGCCTCGGAGGCCACAGGTGGTGAGGCTCGAAAATTGTGGCCATGGCCAACCAATCAAGTTGCCAGCAGGTGGTTAGCAGCTGCCCCTTGAGCAGCTGGGTGGGGGTAGTGCCCATCACCTCTCCAGCAATTGTTCTGAGAGCCTGGACTGGGAAGGATAGGATCTGAGTAGGGATCCTAGGGGTAACCCTCACCTCACTCTGCCCCACAGGGAGGCCTGGAGAGTTCTCCCCCTCTGGATGGCTCTCAGGAAACAGGCAACCTCTCACCCCCTGGTGGCAGCAGCAGCAGAACTGAAAGGAGTACTAGACTGCAAAGGAGGAGGCCTAGCCTGGCTGGGGTTCCTGGGCCATGGGAGCTGGAATCAGGCCTGAGAGGAGGAAGAGTGGCAAGCAGGCTGCCCTTGAGGAGCGGGGTGTGGCCCCATACGCACATGGTAGATGAAAGCAGGACTGCCAGACACAAGGAGCATGCAGTGCTGTGAAGTCACAGGGAGGCTCAGAGCAAGGGTGTTGCCAGAGCCTGGGAACCAAGGGAGGCCGTGCCCTATTAATGGCACCCACCGAAATCAGAAGAAAAGGTAGGGAAGGGGTACCAAAAAGCAAGCAGAACTTCTCTATAGGTCCGCCATCCAATGCAGCTAGCGCTAGTGAAGCCAGGGTTCAGACTAACCCCCAGAGACAGAGATCCAATTCTCATTCAAATGAGGCTCCCCCCACCCCCCCAACCCTGAAAGGCTGCTGGTCTCTAGGAGCCTCTGGGGAATGTGTCCCCCTCCCTGCCAGCCCCAGCCATTGCCTTTCAGGCTGGGCAGACAGGGAAGTTCTGGCAGATGGGCTGGGAGTTAGTTTTTATCGGGGGCCCAGCCCCCTCTCCAAAGCAGGACAAGCCTTTGGTGTCTGAAACACACACAGGCCCCTGTCGGGAAGCTTGATTAAGGCTGGACCTGGGAACAGCGTGCTTGGGACTCAGGCAGAAACCAACGCTGATGGGACGAAGCAGTTATAGAAACTCTCCTGGTTCAGCTAAAACAGTACCCCACGCATCCAAGGAGAAAATTCTGCAGTCAGTGAGGACAGACTCAATGGCTGAACAACCCAGAGCCCTGGCCTTGACTCAACCCCCAAACTGTTGCCACCAACTGAGGAAGTTGAGACTAGAAGGGCAGACAGAGCAGGTTAGGAGACAAGGCCAGGCTGTCTGAATGGCCCCTGGGGAGCGGTACCACAAACATCCCCTTGCCTGGTCTAGAAACCTGCTGGCTGCTGTGTTCCCCACACAGCCACCTTCTGTCCTCTTGCACAGGGCCTGCCTGGATGACAAACCAGTGCAGCCCGAAGGGGAGGTGTGTCACCTGTGGTGGCTCTGCCCCAGTCCTCAGGGGCTGCTTCTCACACATCTAGAGACCAGCACCTCCAGAGGAGCCTGGGAGCTGCTCTTTCCACTCACATCGACAACCTGTCTCAAGCCACCAGGACCCCCTTTGGCAGCCCTACTTCTGGGACACTTTTCCTAGATGCTCAAGCTGGCCTACCAGCAGCTACAAACACAAAAAAGACCATGAAGGGTGGGCCGGGAGACTGGAAGGTGGAAAGGTATAAAACGTGATAGATGGAACAGTGGAGGTACAACTTGAAGAATAACAAATCACAGTGCATCGCGCCATGAGAACATCCTTCCCGCCCACCCATACCACCCCACATCCTCCAGTCTCTGAAAGGAGAATGGTGGCTCACAGGGCCCTGGAGAGGCACCTGGAGTCCTTGGGGTTGTAGAATCCATGGGCATTGCACACTGTGCCACTGGCCACACAGACAACCGGGCTCAGTTTCCCCAAACATAACTTTACGAAGGAATCAGGGTGCTGAGTATGGCAGCAATGGCTGGAGCTGTATTACAGGGGACAGGTTCACATGGAGGATCTGCTGAGCCCGTTGCCGCACCTCATCATCCGAGGACCGCCTGTCCACCTTGATGGCCCGGAATTTCAGCAGCTTTGCTGTTCCAGGCCCTAGCCACGCCTTAGGGGATCGGGACCCAAGTCGTGTTCTTTTCCGGGGAGGAAGATCCTTTGCCTCCTCGGCCCTTTTCCTCTTCTGCCCCACGGTCTCAGGGCGGGTTTTTGGGCCCCTTCTTGCAGTCCTGGCCTGAACAGACCCTTTTGGCCTGCCCCTGCTCCTGGGCTGGGTCCGAGCCACCTTGGCCTTGGCCTGTACCACCTTGGCCTTGGCCTGTACCACCTTGGCCTTGGCCTGCACTGCTTTGGCCTTGGCCCGCACCGCCTTGGCCTTAGCCCGCACTGCCTTGGCTTTGGCCTTGATCTGTGCTGCCTTGGCCTTGGCCCTGATCCGTGCTGCCTGGGCCCTGGCCCTGATCTGTGCTGCCTTGGCTTTTGCCCGAGCCTTGGCAGCTTTGGCCTGTGTTCGAGCCACCTTGGCCTGGGCAGCTCTGGCCGGTGTTCGAGCTGCCTTGGCCTGGGATGTTTTTGTGCCCAGGGCAGAGCCACCTTTCATCCGTAGTCCACTGAGGGACCCGGTGGCCTTGTAGGTCTTGTTCCGGGGTGTAGTGCCTTGTTGGGGTCTGGCCCTGGGGCCTCTGTGAGTCAGACTCTTAGGGCCCTTGCCTGTGGCTTTTCTGGGAGCTTTGGGCCGACAGTTACCCTGCCTCTTCCCTGGACCTTTGCGCAGCTTCAGGGGAGAGTCAGCAAGTGAGAGCTGGAGTGACTGTGCCTTGTGCTTGGCACCCAGGCAGGGCATGGGAGCCTTTAGTGGAACCAGGGCCTCAAGGACAACAGAGAGCCGCATAGCAGGGTAGACACCTGGATAGAGGTGGGTGGGGAAGCCCACTGCTGCACCCCGGGCACGGCTGGCACTTGACTGCTTTAGGGAGCTCAGCAGCAGGTTGGTGGTAGCATGCTTGGAAAGGGCTGGTGTGGATGCTTTGGCCAGTCTTCCAGATAGTGGCATAGGGAGCAGCGTGGCCCGGCCTGCAGGCAGCCGCATAGCAGTTCGGGGAGCACTGGCTGGAGGTGATGTGGCAGCTGGGGTGGGGGCACGGGCTTGCAGCTTCGTCTGGCTTGGGGGGTTGGCTGTACATGAACTATAGCCATAGACATCACCGCTGCGAAGGATGGTGGGTTGGAAGCCATCATCCCGCAGGCCCTGCAGGAAGGCTACAAGCTGGGCCTCTGTGGCACTGAGATCCTGGCTCATGGGGTTAAAGACAAGCAGCGCCTCCTCCAGGGCCTTCTTCCCTGCCGTGGAGATCCGCGACCAGGAGTGCACAGCTTTCTCCTCCACATGCTGCACCACGCTCATGGCATTAGGCACTGCAGATCAGCCTGGGTATCCACAAACCAGCGCTCGGCACCTCCAAGACAAGAGGAAAAGAATCAATAAGAACGGCACCGAGGGGCACCTGGCTGGCTCAGCTGGTGGAGCATGCTTCTCTTGATCTTGGGGTCGTGAGTTCAAGCCCCATGTTGAGTGTAGAGATTACTTACAAAAAATGGTAATACTTCGGATATATTGCATTAAAGAAAAGATATCATTACACAAAAACAAAAATAAAAACAAAAACAAAAACCCAGCACTGAGATAAGGGGCGAGGCAGGTAGATAAGTCCATCAGCGCTTGCATTCTCCATGATAACAACTATCCATACAAAGGGCCTGGCCAGAGTGAGCCACTGCTTGGGGCAAAACCCTGGTCTCCTGAACTCCTGGCAGAGTGAGGACTGGGTCAGCAGGGGTACCCACATGGGTTAGAGGCAGTTTCTTCAAGATAAATGTCCAGAAGCTCATGAGAGCCATCCAAACTGCTGTTGGGTCCCTGGGAAGATTTGGGCTTGGTTGGCCTGTTTTAATTCAATTTTCCATTTTCTAAGGCCAGAAACCTGGGATTAGACTAAACCCTGGGAATGCAGGTATGTCTTCAAGGAGCCCTATACAGAAGGCAAGAAAGAGACCATCAAAGTTCTTGGGAGTGCACACTGGCACCCAGCCCAGCTTGCCAGAGTCAGAGAAAGATTCCTAGGAGAGGCAATACCTTGATGGGACAAAACTGAGGAATGGAACTCCAGATGGAAATGGAGCAAAGAGGGGAAGAACTTATGCAATGGCTTGGAAATGAGAAACAGTAAGGCTCATTTAATGTGTGTGAGTGGAGTCCGTGGTCAGGGCTCAGAGGTCTAGATGGAAAAACAGTTAAAAGCAGGACAACGTGAGCCTTGAAGTCATGACCATCCCTGTTACTCCAGATGCTGTTGTTCAGGTGTTGGGGGGGAGGGGCGAACCTCCCCGACTACCAGAAGTTTTGCTTTCAGAGTCCCCAGACAGGCTCAGAGGTCTGATTCTGGCACTGTAATTGTGGAGAATAACCCCAAAGCAAGAGTCAGACTCTCCTTCAACAGAAACTAAGAAGATAAGCAGCAGGTATAAAACACACGTCTGAGCAATCAGCCAGCCAGCCTGGGGGCCAGGCAGCCAGACCAAGAGCCCAAGGTCTGGCAGCCAAAGGCTCCAACAGGATGGTTAATAAAGTGGACACTAGAAATTTGAGCTGTCCTAACTAGGGTCTGGAGGCTGCAGACCTCAGTACAGCCCAAATGGGAGTTGTCTGGGAACACCCAACTTGTCCCAGACTTTCTCTCTGAAGAAGCTGTGGACTGTCAGTCAGGACTAATGTCTAATACCCAACCCAACACCGAGGGTTCCCAAAGGGAGCTCCCCAGCTGTACTGAAGCATTAAAAGATCAGCTGGGATCAGGCAGGTCCCTGGGGCCAGGAGGCGCGTCTGTGCAGCTTCTTCCTACCGCCCTAATGGAGCAGAGGAAGTTTTCAGAATCCCCTGGAGGAAGTGCCCTGGGGCTCTTTGTTTGGAAACATTCTCGGATCCTCAGGTGTCTCGGGCACTTCCTCTCTCCAGAGGCCATTCTCCAAGCACAATTTTTGCACATGACTTTAGTTCTTTTATTTTTTTTTTTCCAGGGGGTGTAGTTCCCAGGACTGTGAACTGTTGAATAGGGAGGGGCCTGTTTCCCCAAAGGCACAGATATTGGGGGTGAACTGGGGGCTCTTCTGCCCAGGTCGGTCTAGACTCTTGGAGGGTCTTCTGGGCCTTCCAAGAGGCTCCGGAAACAGGCTGCAGTCTGGCCCCTGACTTCCCTTCACACGTGCCCCAGGGGCCGACAGGGAAGTTGATGAAAGATGGGGGCCGGGAGAGGCCTCATCCAAGGGGGACCGGGTTGGGGCAGATCAGGGTCATTGGCCTGGGAGTCTGTGTCCCTGGGGCCTGAGCCGCGGATAGGAGCAGGGATCTTGGAGGCAGCGAAACGCGAGGGGCGGGCGGGGCCAGCGGGGCGAGCCCGACCGGGTCGCGCAGCCCCAGGGTGGGGTCGCTGGGCAAGGGGTAGGGAGGTGGGGGGAATCTTGGCCAGGCCGGTGGAGGGCGCGGGTCTCGAAAGAGCCGGCCGCCCGGCCCATCCGCCCCGTCGCCTCGCGGACGGCCCCTCCGCGGCGCGGCTAGGCCCATGGCCCCAACCTACCGGCGCCGCCGCGGGGACCCAGGACGCGCCTCTGCGCCGCCTCCGCTGCTCCAACATGGCCGCCCGCTGCGCACCGGAAGTGCGCTGCACTTCCGCTTCCGGGACCTGGCCCGCCCCAGTGACCCTTGACCCCCCGAGACCCCGTTTCCCCCAAAGTCTAGGGACAGGGCAGGTGGGTACCAAGGAAGGCTTCCTGGAGGAGGTGGCAGCGGGGAAGGCTCTAAATCCATCCGGACCTGTGCAGGAGTCTGAGGAGCAGAGGTACACTCAGACTTGTCCCAGACAGGGCTGCTAGGACTGGATTAGGGCCTGACACCCCCTTTGAGGGACCTGGTGGTGCAGCAACATCTGGGAGGGATTCCCTGCAAGCTCCAAGCCATCCTCCAGGCTCTGGTCCTCCCACAGCCACAGACAGGGCCTACCTCTGTCCCAAGCTCCTGACCAGAAGGAAAGAGAAATGCCTCTTGCCTGCCTGGGAGTGTTGTAGGGGTATCTCCTCAAGGGCAGCAGGCCCTCCACTCTTCCCAAGAATGAGGCCCGCATGTGGGATGAAAGGTTGATGTACACACACATGCTGCACACAATCCCAAAGCTGGGCATGTCCAATCTGAGAGTCCTAGCATACCAGTGTACTTGCCTAGGAACATGTGCATGGGTGTGGTGGGAGAACCCTTGCCCAGCCTCAGCCCCTTCAATGGCAGGAAGTCCTGCCTCCAGTCTTAACTCTGCCCAGAATCCTTATCCTTTTGCCTAGGAGACTGGGACCTCAGTCTTGCTACCTATACCCTGGGGTCAGCAGAGGGCTGGTGGTTACAGGGCCCACTGCCCAAGCAGCATCAGATGCAAGAACACAGATCGAAATGAGCCCTTGAAGTCCGAGAGGTCAGACTCTGACCATAGGCCCCTCTTTGCATGCCCCACCCCCACCCAAGTCCAGGCTGGGAGCCAGCATGGAAGCTCTGGTTTCATAGATGAGATAATGGGGACATATGCTCTTCAGTCAGAGCCTGAACTAGGAGGCAGAAATATTGCCACAACACTTGGATCCTGATATGTGCAATGGTGCCATATTTGGTAGCTGAGGGGTAGGTGAAAGCCTGTGGATGGGTGGGTGGATGCTTCATTTAGGGACTGGTTAATAGCTTTTCTCCCTCCCTGTATGACCTCATGATCCTCAGGCTTGTTCTACATTTCTGCCGATTTAGAAGAGGCTGGACACCCTTAAAGAGAAACACCCAACCTGCCCTAGGCCTCATCTGGTAACTCTGAGCTTCCCAGGACCTCAGCACTGATAAGAGGTCCTCAGTTCCTCTGAGCATAGCCAAGGTGTCCAACAGTAAAATGCAAACTCTCCTCCTCCTTTGGGGTCCGTGCTTCTAGCCCTTCATTCTGTTAGAAAGAAGGGAAATGTGGAGTCCCAAGGTTCAGGGTCTCCTGGTACAATCAGGAAGTCCCATCTTAGTATGCCCAGTCCTCAACTGTGGGTGAGTCCAGTATCTGACCCATCTATGGTTGAGAATTAGCTGCTACTCTCAGGTCCAATCTCACCTCATCTTCTGTGCCAGTTGTCTTCCACAGCTTCTCCAAAGCCAGCAGTGTTGACCTCCCATGTTTAGGGGGAGGCCAGGACAGAATCCAGTCCCATGAAGAGTCAGAGCCAAGCTTCCAGGGATGGCATGGATTCAGGTGTGTCCTGGAAAGGGGAATCCCTCTCTGGTGATGTCCAGCCCAGAGTTCAGTACAAAAATAAAGGACCAGGTAGGGCAGGCCCATCCCCAGGCTGTATTCCTTGCAGACATTAGAACTGGGGGGATAGTAGGGTTAGGGGTCAGGGTCATGGGTACCTAGCATCCTAGGGGGGAAGATGAACCTTCTTCTGCCTCTTGGTGCTCAGTATGTTCCAGACAGAACTCTGGGAGCAAAGTGTGACTTCACCTGGATTTTGGTGGATGCTGACCCTGTAGGCATAACAGGGATTGGAAAGGATGAGGTTGGTAGAGACCACAGGGTCATCCCAGGACCCAGCCCTTGTTCTCCATTTGGCACCTTTTTCAGCCTTGAGTGATGGACCTTAGACCCATTTCCACCTGACCAGAGAGATCTAGTGGAAATCTAGTTGTGAGTGAGACCAGTGGGCCTGGGAGGGATCACCAGGAGGGAGTCTATGTGACAAGGAGAAAAACCAAAGCTGGATCTTGAGGAGCTACTTCCTGGGGAGAAGAGGAAGCAAGGCCTTCAAAAGACTCTGAGAAGCAGGATGAGTTTGAGCAGAGGTGCAAAGGTTACAAGAAATGAACTTTGAAGATGTCAGCAAGATTTCAGTTATGATAAAGACCATAGGGACCTGTAGTATGGTGTTCCATAGTGACTTTGGCAAGAGCAGTTTTGGGGGAGCAGTGGACATAGGGTAGCAGATATCAAGGTGACTGGAGGGGAGGAAAGGGAGACTGGAGGGACTGAGCATACGGGGAGTATCTCAAGGTAGGAAGATTTTAAGTGCTTAATTGGTGGAGAGGGGAAAACATCTAGAAAGGGAAGAGTGGGAAATATAAGGGGTTTTGCAGAGCAGTGTGAACACCCTGTAGAGGAAGGTACTGGTGCCCTAAGTGAAGAGGAAGTTGGGAGCAGAGTCCACCTGTCCATCTGTCTGTTTACCAATTTGCCTGTGACTATGGGTCGATGCACCCTGCTCTGGCCACGGATGGAAGCCTTCTAGCTAGGTTCTGTAACTGGTCTGGGTACAACCATTTCCATGGAGGCCTTCCAACTCCAATTGCCAGCCTGTAAAAGGGGCTGGATACCCTCTCTGGTCATGAAAAGACTCTGCCCACACTCAGGGTTGGCTTCAGAAGTTAGGCAAACCAAGGAGTTAATGCCCCCAAGCAGCTCTCAACCCATGACTGATGGAGATTTGAGAATGAATTCCTCAAGCAACCTTTGTTCTGGGAAGCAACCCAGAAAGATTTGGTCCCAGTTGCCCACAGTGGTAACTTGCTTGATGACACTGCCTTTATTGGCTGCTTTCTCTTTTTGCCACTCCTCCTCTGGTGCGTCCTGGTCTCACCTCCCACATTAACTGTAGGTACTGGTATCTTTGTTTCCAGATGTGCTTCTGGTGAAAGTGAGACATACACCGTCCATGAAAGAGGGACAAGATAGTAGCAAGCACAGACAACCACAAGGAATTCTCCTAGGTGACTGCCAACCTGCACAAACATTCTGGCAGCTCACAGACTTAACCGATACTCTGAATATCCTGAAGATAGGCTGGGCCAGGGCCAGGGTCTGAAATAGATAGGCTCCTGTCACACCAGTTTCCTCTCACCTGATCCCAGAGTTGGCCACAGGCGGGCCCAGGACCCTGGACATGAACAGTCACAAAATGTCTTGGGTTCTTAGTAGCCCAGGCCTCAGGCCCTACAGAGTGTCCTGCATGGGAAGTCCCCTGGCCTCTGACTCTTGAAGCTCATCCCTTGCTCAGAGCTACCCTCCCAGCAAGAACTTCCCCCACACAGGCCTGTGGGAGGGTCTGTCAGGCACTGAGGACGGCATTGCCTGCTCCTCCATCCCCTGCTAGCCTCCATGTCCACCGTAAGACCTCTTCCTTGTCTTGCTATGTGCCTGGGGAGGTGCGACCCAGCCACCGCCCCTAACGAGGCCCAGGCCACGCCCCAAGTGGCCTCCAGGGGGCGCCGCCGCGAAGCCTGTCTTAGAGCTCCTACGAGCTCAGTGCCGGTGGGCGGGCGCCGGCCCCTCAAGCCAGCTGCTTCTGCTGGCCCGCCCGCCGCCCCCCCACCCCACGGTGCTCCCAGGCTGGGTCCCGTTCAGAGCGGTCCCTCACCATACACGTGTTGTGCTGCTCAGTGCTGCCTCAGTTCTCCCCCAGCCCGAGGTCGGACCCTAAATCCTGGGCAGGCCCAGCGTCCACATGTCCATCTGTCTGTTTACCGATTTGCCTGTGACTATGGGTCGACGCGCCCTGCTCTGGCCACGGCAGGTGCAGGGTTAAGGCGGGGGGGAGGGGGGTAGATTTTCCCGAGTCGGGAGGGGGGACGAGGGGCGGACCCGGTCCAGCCCCGCCCCTCGCCGAGCTGAGCCGGAGCCCCGCCGGAGCCCCGCCGGAGCCTGGCCTCAGCCCCAGCCAGAGCCCGCACGGAGCCGGAACGGCGGACCCCGCGTCCCGGCGGCGCCGGAGCCCCGGCCGGTGAGTCCCGCAGGAGCCGCGCTCAGGGGAAGTTTGGGGCGCGGGGCGCAGAGCCCCAAGCTCTCTCGCCGGGACCCGCCCCCCCGCCTCCCGCGAGCTGGAAGTTTGGGGCCAGGAGGCCATCACGCCGAGGGTCCCAGGAGCTTGGCCCCCGCGGGAAAGGAGAGGCTGAGGAACTTGGGGATCGGCTGTGAGGGGTTTCGGAAGTCCAGCTTCTCATTCCTACTGGAAACGCCCTGGACTACGGGAGTCTGGAGTCCTAATCGTCATGGGATCCCAAAACCATCCCCCTCCTTACTTCTGGACACCAAGGAGACAGGCCTCTGGGAACCTGGCATGGGCGAACCCCTAAGAGTAGATCTGAAGGGGGAGTGTGGGACCCTGGCGTCCAGCTCCTCACCTCCCAGTCCCAAACGCCCTGATCTTGGCCTTTTGCTGGTGGGAATGGATGATCTCTATTGAATGGCTCCCAAAAGGGTTGTAAGTATACCCTGGAGTCTGATCCCTGGCTGTCCAGGGTGCACTGGAAGGCAGTAAGGGGAGGGTACAGTGGGACTCTATTCGTGCAGAGCACCAGCATGAGGATTGTCAAAAGGAAGGAAGTCAACTGACCTGCCACCTCGACCTAGATCTGAAGGGGGAGGGAATGTTGGGTGTTCTTAGGTGAGGGCAGGGAGTAAGGGGAGAATCCCTCATGCCCCATAGGAAGGGGAGAAGTTCCCTGAGTATTTGGGAATCTGTCCTCTTTCCCACCCAGGAGGGCTCTGAGCTACAGTGGTGTGCTGGCCAGCAGGGGTAGGTCAGGGGTAGGTCCTCCCTGTGCCTTTCCCACCAGTGATTTTGGGCCAGCCCTGCCCTCAGCTACAGACTGCTCAACTGTACACTGAGGGGCTGCTCAGTGGCCCTGAGCCTTTGTTTTCCCTCTCTCCTCCAGGTGAAGGCAAAGTCCCTGAACTGGTCAGACACTGCCTGTGGGCCTGATAGAGTCAAGAGGAGTCCCCGTCATGCCCCTCAGTGAGGCCTGCAGCCTGAGCAGATAGTATGGCCTGCCACTGGAGGTGAACACCATGGCTACAGGCGGTGGCCGGGCCTTTGCTTGGCAGGTGTTCCCACCCATGCCCACCTGCCGGGTGTACGGCACAGTGGCATACCAGGATGGGCACCTGCTAGTGTTGGGGGGCTGTGGCCGGGCCGGACTGCCCCTGGACACTGCCGAGACCCTGGACATGGCCTCACATACATGGCTTGCACAGGCCCCCCTGCCCACCGCCCGGGCTGGTGCAGCTGCTGTGGTGCTGGGCAAGCAGGTGCTAGTGGTGGGCGGTGTGGATGAGGGCCAGAGTCCTGTAGCTGCCGTGGAGGCCTTCCTGGCTGATGAGGGCCGCTGGGAGCGTCGGGCCACCCTCCCTCAGGCAGCCATGGGGGTTGCAACTGTGGAGAGAGGTGAGTGGCCTTAAGGGAGTCCCTCAGGCACCCCCACACCCTCTATTCCTTTCTGACTTGGTCCCTTACCCTCAGAGATTGGACAAGAGCTGTACATTTTGTCTGAGTACCCTGGACACAGCTTTGACTTTTGTAAAGACTGCTCCTACCTAGGTCTGAGTTGAGCTAGCAGCTACCTTAACTGCCCTTTTCCACTGTGAAGTAGGAGGCAGGGCCCAGGCTGGCCCCCAGCATGCTGGGAGGCCCCAGCCACCTCCCTGCCCATTCCTCCTTTCTAAGAGACAAGGAGGGGTAGCCCAGTGACTCTCAGGGTTATAAATAGTCTAGGGGAGGGGGAGGGGAACAGGGCCTTGGCTCAGAGCCCAGTAAGTGCTTAGATTCCCTCCCCCCTCTTCCTCCCATTTACCACACATTTACCAGGGAGCCTGAGATGGGAAGGCCAAGCTGGCCTGGGGATAGTTGCCATGGAAGCCCTCAGCTGACTGACCCATCTCCCCAAGGCCTCCAGACATACCCCCATCTGACCCCGAGGGTGTAACAGGGCCAGAATCTCCTCCAGGGAAAGGGTGAGATACAGAGGTGCTGGCAGGGCTTCTGGGCAGAAGGCTTGCAGCCAGCACCCCTACCGACAGGCCTAAGCCCCTCTCCTATCCCCCAGCTGATCCCCAGAGATCCCTCCCCAGGCTGAGTTCTATGCTTAATAGAGATCCCCATATGCCCCTCCCTGGCTTAAGCCATCCTCCAGCCTTCTTCCCCTAGAGGAGCCCCCACCTTGTGGCCTCCAGGTCTGACCACCGGTCCTGCTTGGATGCCAGACTTGGTTGCCATAGCATCTCCAGGGAGACAGAGATGAATTATAATTAGATCATCTGCCTCCTGCTCTTCACTTGGAGGGGCCCTGGCCAGAGCAGGAATCCTAGCTCTCCCAGCCCCCACTCCAGGAAGGAAGGAGGGTTTCTCTGCTGTTTGGGAGGGGTACTACAAACATGTGGGTCCCCAGCCACGCCCAGGCCTGACCAGGGCAGCCGTCAGGGTAGGGTGTCCTGGCCAGGCTGAGGTGCACTCTGAATTGCTCTTTTCTGTGCAGATGGTATGGTGTATGCTCTGGGGGGAATGGGCCCAGACACGGCTCCCCAGGCCCAAGTTCGGGTATATGAGCCCCGGCGGGACTGCTGGCTTTCGCTCCCCTCCATGCCCACACCCTGCTACGGGGCTTCTACCTTCCTGCACGGGAACAAGATCTATGTCCTGGGTAAGGGCCTGGGGGATATGGGAAAGGGGCTCAAAGTGCAGAAACACCTATTCCCATAGGTTGGCTGGGATCAGGTTTAGCCTAAGATGGCAGGACAAGAGAAGCTTTGAGTGAGCCAGGCTTGCTTGGAGGTTCTGACCTCTGGTGGCCCTCCTGGGCTGGAAAACCATACCCCCGGTGCCCGAGGATCTGCAGGGTAGGGGATCCATGCTCTGGTGTGCACACAACTGGGTATGGGGGGCTAGGGTGGGCAGTGGTGAAGGCTTAGCAACCTGGTGAAGGAGGAGCCTGCTGGGCCTCCAGGCTCTTTCCCAGGTGCCCCAATTCCATTGGCAGGGGGCCGCCAGGGAAAGCTCCCAGTGACTGCTTTTGAGGCCTTTGATCTGGAGGCCTGTACCTGGACCCGGCACCCAAGCCTGCCCAGCCGCCGGGCCTTTGCTGGTTGTGCCATGGCAGAAGGCAACGTCTTCAGCCTGGGTGGCCTGCAGCAACCCGGGCCCCACAATTTCTACTCCCGCCCACACTTTGTCAACACTGTGGAGATGTTCGACCTGGAACATGGTGAGCAGTGGCTAGCCTGGGCTGTCCCCCCACTTTCCATGGGATGGAGTGGCACAGTATATGTCGTGAGGCTGGATTTGACTTCCCCTTTCTTGCAGGGTCCTGGACCAAGCTGCCCCGCAGCCTGCGTATGAGGGATAAGAGGGCCGACTTTGTGGTTGGCTCTCTTGGGGGCCACATCATGGCCATTGGGGGCCTTGGTGAGTATCTGTGGGGCTAGGGAAAGGAGGTGAACCCAAGACAGGAAGGAAGAGCCCCAAGCATGAGCACCACCTCCTGCCCTTCTGCAGGCACTCCAGGGATCAGGGCTTTGTGACTTTCCCTTTCCCAGTTTGTGAAACAGCCAGGGTATAGTCTGCTTAGCCTAACTCTTGGGCTGCCCCTCAGCACCTGATTGATGGCTCTGCACCAGTAGGGGCCTAGGAGACAGAAACAGGACAAGTGACCACTAAATGAATGGACAAATAGAAATCCAAAGAAATGAACAAATGATGAATGGGGGCAGTGGGGGCAAGGCGCTGGTAGCTCATCCTGGGGCAATGCCTGCTGGGCCATCTGTGGGCTCAGCAAGCAAGAGAGTCAGGGCCCTTGCAGCTGGGGCCCTTTACAACTTCTGTCTCCTTCCTGCAGGCAACCAGCCATGCCCTCTGGGCTCTGTGGAGGGCTTCAGCCTGGCACGGCGGCGCTGGGAGGCCCTGCCAGCCATGCCCACAGCCCGCTGCTCCTGTTCTAGTCTGCAGGCTGGGCCCCGGCTGTTTGTCATTGGGGGTGTGGCCCAGGGTCCCAGCCAAGCTGTGGAGGCGCTGTGTCTGCGTGATGGGGTCTGAATGCCTGACAGGGATGTGGCAGCTGGAGCAGTTCAGTGTCAGGGGCACAGGTCCGTGGCTCCTTTTGCTGCCGAAGAAGCTCATTGTGGCTCTGTGGGATGTGGGAGGCCCAAGGTCAGGTACAAAGGGTGAGGGCACTTTGTCTTTAGCGCAGGACACATATGCTTATACCCACCTTTATCCCCATTCATTCATGGACCATGCCTAGCTCCACACTTGCTCTGAAACTACTGGGCCCTCTGTCCAACTGGGAAGCGGGAGGATGGGAGAGCTGGCCTCAGGCCCCACAGGATTAGTGCCTACCTGGAGTTGACCAGTCTCACCCCAGTGGCTGTTCCTGAAAAATCCTAGCTGTCAGCCTACCTTGAGGGCCTCTGTGGCCCCAGGAGAGTTCAGGGAGGTCAGAGGACACAGAGGGCGTGGAGGAGTAGATGTAGGAACCTCCAGAGGACCAGAGGAATAGTGGCTTTGGGCCCTTTACACTGTTGACTGTGTGACCTTGAGCAAGTCATTTCACCTCTCTGTGCCTCAGCATCCTCATCTGTAAATGGGGATCTCTGAAACCTTCCTGCCCTACCTACCTCACAGGGCTGTTGTGAGGACCCAGGAAGTTCAGAAGTGAAAGTAAAAGTGCTGCTAAAATCTGATGTATGACCCTCGGTGTGGACTCCTGTGTTGCCCCTGCAGCCCCTTGCCCTCCTTCAGAGGCCTTGATTCTCCCAGGGAAGAGGGTTCAGAGTAGCCTTTAGGATCTGGCTTCTGCTCCCCAAAGTGTTCTGGTGTCTTAGCCCCACCTAAGCCTTAGTTTCCTTTTTGGTGACATTGGATGTCTGCTGCCCCCACTGTCCTGGGTGTTAGAGGGCACTCACGGGATGGCCAGAGAAGAGCTCAGAAAACTACAGCAAAGCACCCCAGGGTCAGGATGACCTCCAGGTTCACGTCACACAGGATCTCCTCAAAGTCTCTTCTCACCTCTGTAGGGAGGGGGTGTTCCAGTGGGGGCTGTGGCCAGGGCAGGCTCCTCCTGTCCCAGCTTCCCACCAGCCACTATGTGGCTTCCCACCAGACCTGTAGAGGCATGGTAGTCTCCCAGAGAAATCAGAGCTGCCCGCATTTGCCTCCTCCTCCAGTCTTTGGTGATCTCTAGAAGGGTCCACTGACTGCTTTCCCTACAGCTGCATGAGTGCAAGGGGCTCACAGCTGGATTTACTGAAAGAATGGATTTGGGGTCCCAGAACTGATCTGCTATGACCATGGTGGCCCTCCTGGGCCCTTAGGCTCCTGCAGGGTTCTCACTCAGTGGCAGGGTTCCCAGGGCAGCACCTCCCCTGCCCAGCACACAGGTGCCATGGGCCTCACCGCTGTACAGCTTCTAAGAGCCCTTGGACTGCAAGCACAGACAGGCCGCTGTGTCAGCTGTCCTTGTTTAATAATCTGGACCAGTTTAGACACTCCGAGACCCCAGCATGAAGGTAATGCTGCAGCTGCTTGGGTCTTGGGATCCCTGGGAGGTCAGGCAGTGTGTTGGTGACCGGTCCTGTATTGTTGCTGCCACAGTGGCCACCCCGGGATGGCTGGCAGAAGTTCTGCTGGTAGGTGGTGCTGGTTCGGGGAGGCTCGATCTGCACAAAGTGGATAAGGCGCTGGGGGAGGTCACTGAGTCCTGGGCCTGACCGGAAATTGGCCTGGTAGGAGGATTCAGGGGGCCGCTGCTGGCTCAACTCCAGCTCCTGGGGTGCCCAGCGCAGGAAGGTGTGCCGCTGCCACAGACGTTCCAGGTCTTTCCGCCTTCCGATTCCCTGCAGCAGGCAGTAGGGGCCCTCCTCAACGGTATGGGCCCTTGGCCCACAGTCCTGGCACCAAGCACCCCTTGGCCCCTTCTCAACCCGAGCCTACTTGGTGATGCCTGGCTCCCCTGGCCTGTACCCTAGCCTCTTTGGCATGCCTCCCCAGTCATGCCTTCCATTCCAGGGTGAAACCTCCAGAAAGCCAGTGGCCTCTAGGATATTTGCACATTGTCAGGCAAACTAGTAGATGAAACAAAAGCAGAGGTACCTTTGTTTGGGAAATGGGCTGTTTCCCAGACAAGAGAGGTTTTCAGGAGCCCTCCCTCCCCTCAGTCTTATCCCCACCACCCTACCTCAACTTCAGTCTAGGCTGGGGCCCTGCCCGCTCTCCTTCCTTTCTCCAGCACTTACTTTGTCGAAAGAAGTACGGTTGTCATGCTTGGAGAACAAGTGTTGCTGTGCTGGCTCCTTTAAAGACAGTGAGAAAGAAGGTGAATGGGGGGGAAATGATGCTCACCCGCCCTTCAGATGTTACATCAAGACCCAGAATGGAGGGAAGCTGCCAGGAGCCACTACCCCTAAACTGCTAAAATTGCCGAAATCCTGAAAGAGCGGCTAGAAATTAAAGCAATGCCTCACTCCTAGGACATCTCATGCTGGTATTTGCCTCCAAATCAGAAGTCTCTAGGGCTGCTGATTGAAGAGGGGGCTGAGGGATGTCTTCGAAGACATCCTGCCACCAGAAGGGCAGTGATTTAAGTTTCATGTCACATCCTTTAACTCTTAGATTGCCCAGGACCAGGCTTTAATTCTTTCCTCCCCTCTATCCACATTTAATCCTTCATCAACAACCCAAGCTCTTGGCCCTAAATACCACCTGGAAACTACCATTTCTCTATCTAGCTTGAGCTCTCTCCTGAACTCCAGACTCAATAGCAAAGAAGGTATTCCATATCTTCTTATAAATGTCTTACAGGCACCTCCAACACATGACTGAGCTCTGGATCATACCCTAACCCCAGCCCTCCATAGCCTTCCCCAGGTCAGGTCATGGTAGCTAGATCCTGCCAAAAACCTTGGAGTTCCCTTGATTCTCTTCTTTCACACCCTATATCCAAAGTATCAGGAAATCCTGTTGATTATTCCTTCAATATATGCCCAGGATCGGACCACTCCTTAGCATGTCCACTGCTTTCCCTGATCCAAGAAGCACCTTCTTCTCTTGCTTGAAGTATTACGAGAGCTTCCTACCTGGTGTCCCTGCTTCCAAGCCTTCCCTTCCAGTTTATTTTCCTCTTAGCAGGTAGAATAACTCTTCTGATATGTAGATCAGATCATCACCCTTGTTTGCTGAAAATCCGTAATAGTTCCTCATGTTTGTAAAAGCCAAAGTCATCATAGTGGTCCATGAGACCCACATAATATTGATCTCTCCATTACCTGCAACCGCACTGGCATCCTTAATGTTCCTGAAACATACCAGCTATGTCCACTTTGGGCCTTTGCAACACCTGTGCCTTCTGTCTGGGACTCTTCCTGTACCTGGCCATAGGACTCCCTCTCACTTCCCACTTCGGAGGATTTCTTTGAACACTAACACTATCAGTGCCATCACCCCAACTCTGCATTTTCCACCTTCTAGCATACTAGGTGACTACATAGCATTATGTTGCCTAATGTTCCTGACAAGAATGTAAGATCCTTGTGGGCAAAGATTATTGTCTGTCTTGGTCACATCTATAACTCCAACACTGAGCCCAGTGCCTGGGCAAATACATGTTTGCTGTTTAATTAAAGGACAGGGTTCAGAAAGTCCTCAGGGCATTTGCTTTGGCTCAATTGGAGCCAGAGAACCATAACTTATTCCCAGGCAGAGAAAGGCCACCCCCCAGGCCTCCAGACTTCGGTAGGAATCTCTCCTAAGACCAGCCACCTTGACTTTGTGCCTGGTCTCTGGCCCTAGAGTTCCCTGTTCCCAGCCATTCAGCTTTTCCTGCTGCAGACCTGAATGAAGTGTCTGATCTGATGAGTTCAGTCTTGGCTGGGTTGGGGTATGAGCAATGGCTGATAGCAGGTTGCTAGATAAAAGACTGGGCTTAGCTCCATCCCAGATCCCTGAATCAGAATCTTCTGTGGTATGTATCTTTAACAAGCTCCCCTAGCCCTCCTGCCCTAGACAGCTGGTGTTGGTTTCCAAGTAGAATGAAAGCTCCATGAAGGTGGGAAGCCAGCCAGCCTTACCTTTCATTCCTCATAAAGCAAGCTGACACAACAGGGATTAAAAACCCAAGGCCCTTTTAGAAAAAAAACAGGAAAGAATTTGAGTATTTAGAACTAGGCAAAGAGTTCTTTGACTTGATACCAAAAGCAAGAGCAACAAAAGAAAATTGATAAATTGGACCTCATCAAAAAAATTTTAAAGTTTTGCTCTGTGAAAATTTGTATGAAAAAGATGAAAAGACAAGCTACAGACTGGGAGAAAATATTTGCAAACCAAATAGCCAATAAAGGAATAATATCTAGAATATATAAAGAATTCTCACAGCTCAACAGTAAAATAACAATCCTATTAAAAATGGGCAAACATCAGATGTCTATTGACAGATGGATGGATAAAGAAGTGCATGGAATGTTATGCAGCCATCAAAAATGAAATCTTGCCATTTGCAATGATATGGATAGAACTAGAGGATACCATGCTAAGCGAAATAAGTCAATCAGAGAAAGACAATTATCATATGATCTCAATGATAGGTGGAATTCAGGAAACAAGGGAGAGGATCATAGGGGAAAAGAAAAAAAAAATGAAACAAGGCAAAACCAGAGAGGGAGACAAATCATAAGAGACTCCTTAGGAAATAAACTGAGGGTTGCTGGAGGGGAAGGAAGTGGGAGAATGGAGTAAGGGGGTGATGGACATTGGGGAGGGTATGTGTTGTAATGAGCACTGGGTATTATAAAAGACTGATGAATCACAGACCTGTACCCCTGAAACAAATAATACATTTTATGTTAATTGATTGAATTTAAATAAAAAAAAAAGAAAAGGGACAAACAACATGAAGCCATTTCACTGAAGAGAATATACAGATGGCAAATAACACATGAAAAAATGTTCGCCATCATTAAACACTAATGAAATGCAAATCGAATCACAGTGAGATATGACATATTTATCAGAATGGCTGAAATAGAGACAGTACCAAATGTTATTGAGAATGCAAAGAAACTGGATCACTCATACATTGCTGATGGGAACATAAAATGGTACAGTCACTATAAAAAAGTTTGGCAGGGGTGCCTGGGTGGCTCAGTGGGTTAAAGCCTCTGCCTTCGGCTCAGGTCATGATCCCAGGGTCCTGGGATCGAGCCCCGCATTGGGCTCTCTGCTCAGTGGGGAGTCTGCTTCCTCCTTTCTCTCTCTGCCTGCCTCTCTGCCTACTTGTGATCTCTGTCTGTCAAATAAATAAATAAAATCTTTAAAAAAAAAAAAGGAAAAAAACAGTTTGGCAGCAGGAAATTATGTTGAACAAGAAAAACCAGTCTCCAAATATTGCATGCTATATCGTTCCATTTATATAATATTATTGAAATGACAAAATTTTAGAAAGGGAGAAGAGGCTGGTAGTTGCCAGGGATTAGGGACAGAGAAAGGGTAGAGGAGCAGGAGGCTGGTGGGTGTGGTCATAAAAGGGTAGTACCAGGGATACTTGCGATGTTGGCCAGTATCTTAACTGTGGTGGTGGGTACACAAACAAAAATAGGTGATAAAATTTTATAGGTCTTAATATATGCAAGTGAGTATAAGTAAAATGGAAATCTGAGATAGGTGGGTTGCGTTAATGCCAGTGTCCTGGTTGCAGTATTATACTATAGTTTTGCAAAATGTTTTCATTGGGGGAAACGGGAAAATATAGAAAGGGTCTCTATTATTTCTCACAACAGGTTATGAATTTATAGTTATTTCAATAAAAATTTCAATTAAAAAAACCTTGGGAGTGCAGCAAGTTCTAATTGACTCCCAAATTTCTTCTCCATCTCTATCCTTGGCTAAAGAATTATACACAGCCCTAGAATGTGGATGCCTCTGTTGTTGGAGGCAGCTCTGACTCTGAAAACTCACTATGCATGTATTTTTGCCTTTTGATTTTTTTATTAATCCAAAAAGCTTCATTAAGAAAAATTTAGCTTTCTGACTTTGTGCTTGTGCCTTCAGTACTTTCACAGTGTTGTTCTGCTCCTCAGTAAGGAAAGCACACTTGATCTGGTCATAGACACACTTAGCATATAGGGAACCACTACAGGCCCTGCTGACATGTTATTTGTTTCAGACAACCGCATATGAACTTTAGGTCTTACAACACAAACAACTTCTTCTTCTTCTCCTTCTTCCTTCTTCCTTCTTCCTTCCTTCCTCCTCCTCCTCCTCCTCCTCCTCTTCTTCTTCTTCTTCTTTCTTCTTCTTCTTCTTCTTCCAACACAAACTTCTTGAAGTCAGCCTGGTCACATGCCCCATGTGGATTGTGGTGCTTTCCCAACCTTGTTGGTATAAAGGTGCACAATTCTATTACTGAGGGTTCAGAACAGCTTAGTTTTGTTAAAGGCTGTATTATAGGACAGCCTATGATGGTATGTCAGATTCTGGATCATTCTGAATGCCTCTAGACACTATCCCCGGAAGAGTGAAACTCACTGTTCTAATGGTGGTAGCATAATCTATTGACTTCCATTGACTCAAGTTTTGTTCTCACAATAGTGAAAGCCTGGTAAGAAGTGAAGTCATTTCCTTCCACGTAGGCAGTTCTGAGTATTCTTTCCTTGGAAAGAATTTCACCTGCATCTTTGTCTCTAGGGATCCTTTTCAATTGAGGTGGTAAAACCCATGGTCTCTGAGCAGATGTGCTTGGGCTTGGGTTTCAGCTGAAGAGACAGTGGAGGAAAGGTAGATTTCCTGGGATGGGGCAGTAGTTGCCTGTGGGAGCGCTAAGGACCCTTGTGGAGGCTGGGCATTCTGCAGTCAATCGGATGCTGAGTAAGGAGCCCCTATGACAGACTGAGGCATGTCAGTGGTGGGACAGGGATACAACAATCATGGCACCACCAATGAAGGACCTACTCCAAACCATGAGTCCCTGGGACTCTTGTCTGATCTTAAGAACAAACAGGACCATTAAAAATAAAAGTAACCTCTTAAAAAAAGAAGAAACAAACAGGACCAGGATTGTATGTCCCAAGAGTCAGGCAGGTGACTACTAGAAATAAATTAATCCGGTCTAGAAGAGAAAAAGAAAAAGAAGAGAATTTTCTTGTATCTGAATGACACAATTTCTACTTGCCCCAAACTAAAGAAAAGTGGTGTCGCATCTTGAAAAGTTTTTCAACAATAATAGCTGCAAGCAGCTGGTTGAAACCTGGTATCTCTTAGCTAATAGAAAAATAAAATGTGCACCTTCCCCAAACAGTTCCACTAATTAAAAGAGCTTTAGACATAGAAAGAGCCACCAGACTTTGCATTTATACAATCTGAGCCCAAGACTCAGAGATCATGCTGTTTGGGGATGCTGGTAATGCTAGTAAATGCTTTGTGTAGCAAGTCTTCAATTAAAACATGTCCCAAAACATGTTCCTTACTTCTGTTTCTGGGGGACAGATTGAGAGAATGTTCCAGTCTTTAGGATGACAGCTGGCACTGGGCTACTACAAACACCCAGAACAAAGTCCCCGGTTTGCCTCTGTCCCTGAACTACTCAGGTCCCATTATTCTCGAGGGAGAAGTGATCCCAGATAAGTGGTCTGGAGCTGCCGTTGGACCCGGCTCTCTCAGTAGGCAATGCCAGGCCCTCCTGCCAACAGAGAATGCTAAGGAAATTCAGGCTCCATAGCATGGCAACCTCTAAGACCCTGTTCTTGGCCTGGAAAAGCAAGTCATGGAGAATTCAGATGGCAGATCAAGCAGGATCTGGCTAGAGGCTTGGAAGCAAGAAGCTGCAGTGGTCAGAGAATGTTCCAGACACTCCTCCAGGTTCCTTTCCATGTTCTCCACTCTGCTGTTGCCCAGGGGGCTGATCTGAGTGCATTTCTCGCCAGCCTGCCTTCCCTCTGGCCATTGAAAAGCCCTGGGAACAGATGGAGCGAAGGAAGGAGAGGTCTCTTCTCTTAAACTCCATCCGAGACTAGCCCCCACTTGTCTATCTCTCTCCACCCATGATCACCACCCCTCTCAGGATAGTTGTCTCCAAACCACCCTCTCCTTCTGGGTTCTAGGAGCCATACTTTCCCCTGTCCCTTTGGGCCCAATGGTACTGACCACTTGGTTGTTACCAGCCTGTGATACCACGTTTACCTGAGGCCCTCACATCCAACTCCTTTGCACATACACTCTGCCGAGTTCTCCTGTTTTGAGTGAGATTTTTACTGTTGGGACCCCAACTGATGATCAGTGCCCTGTCCTTGTTTCCAGACCTAGAAGCAGTAGAGAGTCTGAGCCCTATATATATATCTCTCTCTCCTGTTCTCTGGAAGCCTTTTCCAGCTATTTCTCTCATTACTCCTTTCCAGTCCTCCTTGGCTACACATGTGGGTGGGTACCCAGCCACTTTGTAGGCTGCTTCCCTCACCAGATGAGGCCTCCCGGGCCCCTGGACTACAAGGCTGACTGTGGATTAGGCCATGGGCTTTCATGACATCAAGGAGTCTGAGCTTGAGAGCAGTTGTTGGCAAAACTCAAGGCTCACTTTCTGGGTTCTGGAGGGTCTTTCCCCATGGCCACCTACCCAAATTGGGTCCTGAACTTCCGTCCACCTAGAAAAAGCAATGAGTAAGACTGTGCAGCTTGGTACTAGCTCTTCTCCACCCTTTCTATAGGTGGAGATCTGGAAATATGCTATTTCAGGGATGAGTGGCCAGGGCTCATGCATTTTCTGGGAGATAAGCTGGCCTCAGGTGTCAGTCCAGCAGTGGTAGGTCTGGTGATGATGCTTTTGGGTTCCAAGAGAAATAGAAACTGGCCCAGCCACCCCAGCTGCCCCCAGGGCTGCCTTGTACCTGACATCGCTGCAGGAACACTGCTGGAGGCTGGGGCTTGGCTGCAAGGCGGTATTCTTGAGCGCTTTCACTCTTGAATTGGCCTCTGTAGTGCCCATAGAAGCCAGTGTTGTGCTATAATAAGGCAGGCATGAGGGTGAATCCCTCCCAAATGCTTACCCTGAGTCTCAGACCTCAGGGTCCCCAGGCCAGAACCCTCTCCTGGGAGCTACTGTCAGAATAAAAAGAATCTGAGGAGAGAGACACACATCTGTCATCCATCATTACAACAGTTGGTCTCGGGACGCCTGGGTGGCTCAGTTGGTTAAGCATCTGCCTTCGACTCAGGTCATGATCCCAGGGCCCTGGGATCGCATGCTGCTTCAGGCTCCTTACTCAGCAGGGAGATTACTTCTCCCTCTGCCTGCCCCTCCCCCTGCTTGTGCTCTCCCTCTGACAAATAAAATCTTTTTTTTTTTTAATGGTTAAGAACCCTTTAAAAAAAAAGATTTTATTTATTTATTTGACAGAGAGAAAGATCACAAGAAGGCAGAGAGGCAGGCAGAGAGAGAGGGGGGAGCAGAGAGCCCGATGCGGGGCTCGATTCCAGGACCATGAGATCATGACCTGAGCCGAAGGCAGAGGCTCAACCCACTGAGCCACCCAGGCGCCCCTGAAAAATAAAATCTTAAAAAACAAACAAGCAAGCAAACAAACAAAACAGTTGCCTCAGCTGTGCTGGCCCACCTAGGAGGGTTATGTATGTATGTGCCCTTTCCCTTTTTTCCATCCTTCCCCTCTTTCATAAAATCCCAATATAAGCTAAGGAGAAAATGGTGAAAGGACAGAAATATCCCGGTCCTTGTGAACCTTCCTTCTGGTGAGGGAGTCAGACACAGCAGATAAGGTCAGGGAAGAAATAACCTGATGACTAGATCAAGAGTAACAGGGAACACAGATAGCCCCTCATGATAATGACGGTGGGACCTGAACATGAGGAGGAGTCAGCTCTGCGAGGAACAGCAGAAGAGCATTCTATGTGATGGCAATGGAAAGAGCGAAGGTTCCAATTCCAGAAAGAGAGAAATTGTTGGAAGAACAAAAAAGAACAAAAATCCTTATGACTAAAGGATTTTGAGCAAACTAGTCAGGTAAGGTCAGGGAGGGCAGGGCTTACACTAGTTTAAGAATATGGATTCTCAGAGCACCTAGGTGTCTTCGTTGGTTAAGCATCCCCCTTAGACTCAGGTCACTATCCCAGGGTCCTGGGATTGAGCCCCACATCAGGCTCCCCCCTCAATGGGGAGCCTGCTTCACCCTCTCCCTCTGCCTTCCACTTCCCCTGCTTGTACTCTCTGTCAAATAAATAAAATCTTTAAAAAAATATATGGTTTCTCTTCTAAGAGCAAAGGGAGACTTTTCAGGAGGGGAGGGGGACCAGAGAGTTTAGGTTGGGATGGTTCAGAGCACTGAGCAGAGTTTTGAGAACAGGGCCACTAACTGGTGATAGGATCCTTCCCTGGGGACTGAATGGTTCCATCCTGGGCATCTATTGACAAAACTATGAGCACTTATTTGTCACATATCCTGCTGTTCTGGGGTGAGAAGGGCACCCTCTGAAGCTGGAGCACCTAAGCAAGGGATATGCTTTTCAAAAGACGTACTTTACCAACAGGGATACCTTCTGGAGAGGATTTCAGAGAAAGGGACTGACAAAAAACAGAAATGAGCATTTATGAGAGGTCTAAGAAGGAGCTACACTGTATTGGTATCATTAGGTGGATGCCCTGTGGACAGCAATGGTATCTACCCAGGGAGCTCCTAGAGCCCAACTGTTTGTTCTAAGAGCTCCCTGCAAAGGATGGGTATGTCTGGTCCTCCATGATCGTAGCTCTGAGCAGAAAGAATGTGACCCAAGTCTGGCCTCTGGCCATCACAGGAGCCTCCTACACATGACTGAAAAGCCCTTTATCTTTTCATCCCACTGAGGGTTTGGGTTGCCTAACTTGTCTTTTTATTATCTGTTGAACTTGCCCTCTATTCAGTTTATTTTTATTTTATTATTAATTTTTTGCTCTCTATTTAGTTTAGTTCAATATTATTTTTTAAAAATTTTTAAATTTATTTATTTGTTAGAGAGAGCGAGCGAGCGAGCACAGGCAGACAGAGTGGTAGGCAGAGGCAGAGGGAGAAGCAGGCTCCCCGCCAAGCAAGTAGCCCGATGTGGGACTCAATCCCAGGACGCTGGGATCATGACTTGAGCCGAAGGCAGCTGTTTAACCAACTGAGCCACCCAGGCGTCCCAGTTTAGTTCAATATTATTGGGCCGCCTTTACTGCATTCCAGGCAAGGGACTGGGCATGGGATATACAGGTGGAAAACAGTCTTTGCCCTCAAGATGTTCCCAGTATAGAGGGCAGTCAAACTCCAGAAGTTTGGGAAGGCCAAGCAAAGAACTTGGAATAAATAGGGTGGCTAGACGACTAGGAAGTTCAGCTGGTTAGCATGAGACCAGGACATATGGGAAAGGACATGGCACCAGAAAGAATAGGTAGGTTCCAGGGGTAACCTTAGAATGGCAGAGGGGGAGTGGGTAGTTCAGGGTCCTACACCAGCCTGGATGCTGGATGAAATCCTTCTTGCTAAATTTACTCTCATGACTCATTCAAATTTCCGGTACTACCCCGGGGCCAGGAGCGAAGATTGATTGTAAAGTGCACTCTTACCCACGAGCCTACTAAAGCACTTTGCATCTTTCCAGGAAGCAAGTAGAAAAAGCAAACTTTCCTTTTGTCTTTTTGAGGCTATCTGAGTAAAGAGAATCTCAACTTCTTGTTGCTTAGTGACAAAAGGAGGTTGTGACTGCACAATGCTGCTGAGATCGTTGAGGCAGTGCCCAGTCTGCTACCCCTTTGTGCTTCCTGCTCATTTTTACTTCTTTATGAGAGAAATTTGCCCCTCAGCATTAACAGCCTGGATAGAGCTCTTACATATAGAAACATATACTCTAAAGTAGAGTGTAATGAACTCAGTCAATGAAATATCAAAGAACATTTTTTTAAAAAGATTATTTATTTATTTATTTGACAGACAGAGATCACAAGTAGGCAGAGAGAGAGAGGGGGAAGCGGGCTCCCTGATGAGCAGAGACCCTGACTCGGGGTTCAATCCCAGGACCCTGAGATCATGACCTGAGCCGAAGGCAGAGGCTTTAACCCACTGAGCCACCCAGGCGCCCCTTCAAAGAACATTTTAAAGGTGAATGCTGCATTGCAAATTGTGTAGCCATATTGCCAGGAACATAAATTTAGAAAGCATTCCAGAGTCAGAAGAAATGTTAAAAGGGTTGATGCTTCTTAGGATAAAATTGCTGCTTCAGAATAAGGTTCTGTTAGATTTTCTTTTAGGAGTCTGTAGCACCTGAGAACACTGGGCAGGTGGCTGTTACCAGGGCCCCAGTAAAGAAAGAAAGCATAACAGAGGAGCAATAAAAGGAGCATGAAAATATTTGACATTGTGCTTACCTTCCAAGCTGCCCTTGAGCAGATTACTATCTTTCTCTCCCATTTGTAACACGGGAACATGAACAGTTCACCCTGTTCACTAACCAAAAGGAGCTGGCAATCATCCTCTAAAAATATGCCAATAAAAAGTTTAACAGCAGAAAACATTCACCCTGCTGGGGTCACTGATCTAACCCTACCAGCCAGAAAACCCACCCTTACCGTAGTTACTCTGATGACCCGATCTCACATGTATTCACAGGTACAAAAATTTTCAATGCAGCATCTGCAGAAGGGAAAAACTGTAAGCAGCTGAGTGTTTTACCAATAGGGCAATAGGAAAGATACTTTAATCTACAAATATATATATCTTTAAAAAGGTGAGTCAAAAAGTCAAATTGTAGAGGGATGCCTAGGTGGCTCAGTTGGTTAAGACACTGCCTTCGGCTCAGGTCATGATCCTGGAGTTCCGGGATCAAGTCCCACATCAGGCTCCCAGCTCCACGGGGAGTCTGCTTCTCCCTCTGACCTTCCCCCCTCTCATGCCCTCCCTCTCTCTCTCTCTCTCTAATAAATAAATAAAATCTTTAAAAAAATCAAATTGTAGAAAAATGCACCAAGTATACCACTTATAAAATGATACAGTCATGCAAAACAATGCTATATATTATTTGCAGATGCAAACCTTTGAACTAAAAGTATAAAACATACATACAAGTGATCAGCATCAAATTCAGGATAGAAGACACCTGGGGAATGGTATCAGAGAAGGTAGAGTGGAGCTTCAATTCTATCTGTAATGTTTTTATTTTCTGTAATGTTTTTATTTTCAAAGCTTTAAGTATAACTAACACAATAAACCACACATATTAAGTGTACAATCTGACACATTTTGACCTATGTATACATGCATGAAACATAGCCACAATCAAGGTAGTAAACATATCCATCACCCTCAGGTTTCCTTCTGCCCATTGGTAATCCTCCTCTATGGCACTCATTGGTCTCAAGCAACTGCTGGTTGACTGTTGCCATAGATTACTTTGCATTTTCTAAAATTTTATATAAATTGAATCATTTGATATTTATTCTTTGTGTCTGACTTCTTTCATGCAGCATAATTATCTTGTGTTTTATCCATGTCATGGTACCTGTCAATCACTCATTCCTTTTTTTTTTTAAAGATTTTATTTCTTTATTGGACACACAGAGAGAGATCACAAGTAGGCAGAGAGGCAGGCAGAGAGAGAGGGGGTAAGCGGGCTCCCTGCTGAGCAGAGAGCCCAATGTGGGACTCAATCCCAGGACCCTGAGATCATGACCTGAGCCGAAGGCAGAGGCTTAACCCACTGAGCCACCCAGGCGCCCTCACTCATTCCTTTTTATGGCCTAGTAGTTTTCCGTTGTATGGATACACAAAACTATATATATATATATACATATATTCTTTTAAAGATTTTATTTATTTATTTGACAGACAGAGATCACAAGTAGGCAGAGAGGCAGGCAGAGAGAGGGGAGAAGCAGGCTCCCTGCTGAGCAGAGAGACTGATGCGGGGCTCGATCTCAGGACCCTGAGATCACGACCTGAGCCGAAGGCAGAGGCCTAACCCACTGAGCCACACAGGTGCCCCTATATATTTTTTTAAATAGATAAGAGCAATTTTAGGTTCACAACAAACTTGAGTAGAAGGTGCAGAGATGGGGCGCCTGGGTGGCTCAGTGGGTTAAAGCCTCTGCCTTCGGCTCAGGCCGTGATCTCAGGGTCCTGAGATCGAGCCCCGCATCAGTCTCTCTGCTCAGCAGGGAGCCTGCTTCTCCCCTCTCTCTGCCTGCCTCTCTGCCTACTTGTGATCTCTGTCTGTCAAATAAATAAAGTCTTAAAAAAAAAAAAAAGAAGGTGCAGAGATTTCTCATATACCTTCTGCCCCATGTGGGTATAACCTCTCCTACTACCAATCTCCCCCACCAGAATAGCACATTTGTTATAATTGCTGAACCTAAAGTGACACATCTTTATCCTCCAGAGTTGATAGTTTACCTTAGAGTTCACTCTTGCAATTGTATATTCTATGAGTTTAGACAAATGTATACTGCAATTACATGTATGCACCATTATGTTATCATACAGAATAGTTTCACTGACTTAAAAATCCTCTGTGCTCCAGCTATACATTCCTCCCTCCCCCCAATCCATGGCAACCACTGATCTTTTTTTTACTATTTCCATAATTTTACCTTTCCACAATGTCATATTGG
Source organism: Martes martes (assembly GCF_963455335.1). Classification (NCBI taxonomy): domain Eukaryota; kingdom Metazoa; phylum Chordata; class Mammalia; order Carnivora; family Mustelidae; genus Martes; species Martes martes. The sequence goes on along the minus strand of NC_137888.1, from coordinate 198,645,532 downwards.
AATCCTACAGTATATAGCCTTTTCAGATTGGCTCCTTTCACTTAGTAAAATATATTGAAGTTTCCTCTATGTCTTTTGCTAGCTTGATAGCTCATTTCTTTTAGGGCTTCATGTTCCATTGTCTGGATTACCACAGTTTATTTATTCATTCACTTATTGAAAATGACTTCTTGGTTTCTTTTAAGATTTACGATTACAAAATAAAGCCGCTATAAATACCCACATGCAGGTTTTTGTGCAGACATAAGTTTTCAAGTCCTTGGGGTAAATACAAAAGAGCATGACTGCTGGAAGAGTATGTTCAGTTTCATAAGAAACTGCCAAACCATCTTCCAAGGTGGCTGTACCATTTAGCATTCCCATTCCTCACCTGCATATGTGTTATCGGTGTTCTGGATTTTGGCCATTCGGATAGGTATGCAGTGACAGCTCATTGTTGTTTTAATTTTCATTTCCCTGATAACATATAATGTTGAGCATCTTTTCATATGCTTGCTTATTTGCTGTCTGTAGATCTTTTTTGGTGCAATGTATTAAACCCCGCGTTGGCCTACTTATTTATTTGTTTAGATGTGGGGAGAGGGGCAGAGGGAGAGAGAATCTTAAACAGGCTCCATGCCTATTGCAGAACTTGATGCAGGGCTTGTTACAACCCTGAGAACATGACCGAGCCAAAATCAAGAGTAGGTCACTTAGCCCACTGAACCACCCAGGCGCTCCTGGCCCATTTTAAAATCAGGTGATATTCGGGACGCCTGGGTGACTCAGTTGGTTAAGCCGCTGCCTTCGGCTCAGGTCATGATCCCAGGGTCCTGGGATTGAGTCCCGCATCGGGCTCCTTGCTCGGCAGGGAGTCTGCTTCTCTCACTGCCTCTGCCTGCCTCTCTGCCTGCTTCTGTGTACTCTCTCTTTCTCTCTGGCAAATAAATAAAATCTTTAAAAAAAATAAATAAAATCAGGTGATATTCTTAAAAAATAAAAAAATAAAATCAGGTGGTACTATTGTTGAGCTTTAAATGGTTCTTTATATATTTTGTTTCTTTATCAGATGTCTTGAATCCAAACACTAATCAGGTTTTTGTCCCCACTAAACCACTCATCAAGTTCACCCAATAATTAATTCTCGCTCTCCATTTTCCTTGACCTATCAGCAGCATTTGACATTGATGAAGCAGGCAGCTAGACAGGACCTGGAGGCAAAGGCTGTGATAAATAGGTGACCCACTAGAAGCCTGAGGGCACAACATCCTAACTTCATGGCTTTTAGCATCCTGGTCTTACTGCTTCCCAGACCCAGGGAATGAAGAGACCAAGAGCCACAGATGCAGAACATGTGCTCTCCTTTTCAACCTCTGCTCCAGGGTGACCCCCTAGGTTCATTATATTTACATTGTGATTTTTGACCCTCAGTGAGGCAAGATGGTCATGACAGTTCCAGCAAGAGCCTGTAGGGCTCAGGGGCGCCTTGGTGGCTCAGTCGTTAAGCGTCTGCCTTTGGGTCAGGTCATGATCCTAGGGCCCTGGGATTGAGCCTCGCATCGGGCTCCCTATTTGGTGGGAGCCTGCTTCTCCCTCTTATTCCCTCTACTTGTATTCCCTTTATTGTTCTGTCTCTATCAAATAAATAAGTGAAATCTTCAAAAAAAAAAATAGAACCTATAAGGCTCAAAACTCCCTCTCCTAACCAGTTGGAGGAGTCCCTTAGATTGTTTGGAAACAACCTCAGTTAGCGATCTCCCTAGCTGTGACCCATAATTTGCAAACATAAAAAGACACCCCTAACCCCAGAACAGTTCCCATCTCTGAGCCTGCCTACTCTCACATCCTTTTTTTTTTTTTAAAGATTTTATTTATTTATTTGACAGAGAGATAGATTACAAGTAGGCAGAGAGGCAGGCAGAGAGGGAGGGGAAAGCAGCTCCCCACTGAGTATAGAGCCCAATGAAGGGCTCAATCCCAGGACCCTGGGATCATGACCCAAGCCGAAGGCAGAGGCTTTAACCCACTGAGCCACCCAGGTGCCCTGTACTCTCCCATTTTAAACATAATTGCTTTGTGCTTTCTATTTTCATTCTGGCAGCCTTTATTCGAGTGGGGATCCTCATATAAGTCTTTCATGGGGAATCCAAGAACTGAGACCTCCACACCTCCATTCTCCCACTAGTAACAACATAGCTCCTCTTTGAAGGATGGTCCAGGAGGCTTCCACAGCACCTCTCTCTCTTGGGTGTCCCTCTTCTGTCCCTGACCACACCTGCTTGGAGTCTTTTGCTGCTTTTTCCTTATGTACGCCTCTAAAGTTGTGTGTCCTGGGCTCAATACAATCTGTTTTCCATCCATACTCTTTCATTGATTAGCTGTTTCATGGCTTTAAAAACCATCTATAACCATCAGAGACAGAGTTACACAGACCCCTCCTCCCTATACCCTCTGCCCCTGCCCACCCTGCCCTCAGATTGTCTCAGTATCTAGCAGGCCGGGTTCCCTGCACTACTTCTTGCATTTTTCTCCCCACCAGGCTGCCAGTTCTGTGTTCCCTTTTGACCACAGCGCCTCTCCTCCCAGCGGCTTTCCCTACCCAGGTCTTGTTAGGATCTCTTGGGCCCCAGCCGGTGCCCTAGCCCCTGGGCACCCAGTCCACTCCACATACATCAGGGTGGGTCAAGTAACTCCTGAGCGGGTCTGCATTGGTGAGGGGATGCCGGCTGGGGTGCGGGTGGCAGCAGGGGTGTGACTGTGGAGGTGCGCGGGTACATCTTCTGAGGCACACGTGGGCCGTGAAGCGGTATGCGGTGAGAGGTAGGCCACCGGGCCAGGCCAAGCCAAGGAACCTGCCGGTAAAACCGTTAGGACCGTTAAAACCGTTAGAACCTTTAAAATTTAGAATCGTTAATCTGGAGCAGCAAAGGGGGCGGGCCCAGAGGCGGGGCCTAACCCTCATTGGTGAGATCAGACCCTGGGGGCGGGATCACGCATGCTCAGGCAACATCGGCGGGACTGGCCTCGAGGCGAGATCAGAGACGCCCCAGGTGGGGCGCTTGGGGCGCGCGCCGGCCCTCAGAGGTTGAGGCGGGAGGGGTTTGGTTAGAGACAGCAGGGAGGGGAGGGTGGGGTGAAGGTGGGGGGTGGTTGGGGAGCTTTATGAGGCTTTACTATAGGTTCGGGATTTCCGGTGGCCTCGAGGAGTCTCTTGGGACGCTGGCTTGTCCACCTGATCCTTGTGCTGGAGTTCCTAGCCTGTCATTCTTTCCCTGTGACGAAAGACCGCTCTGGGTGTTCACGGAGACTTACTTTCTGTGTTTGTCCTTGGAGAGCTGTTTTTGTCAGATTCGCGGGGTTCCACAGCCTCTCATCCCGAGTCTGGGATTAGGAGATTCAAGGAAGAGAATTGGCTCGGAAAGTCGGGGTGAACAGGAATCCAGGGAAACCGACTGGGGTTTGCCTTTATTGTTATGTAGTATCCCTTGGCGGCCTCTGGAAAGGACACTGAAATGATTTAGTCTAGGAGTCCAGAACATGTCTCCTGGTTGAAAAGAGATGAAGATGAGAGGATGGCTGCGTGAATTTGAAGCGGGCCTCCTGAAGGCCCGCGGGGCCAGAGTCTGAGGGACAGAACTGGTTTTTTTCTGCGACCAGTGGAGGAGCCAGGGGGGCACGTAGAGGACCTCACACTGTGGCTTTAGGATTCTATGTTGAAGACGGGGTGAGGGGTACTCTCTGAGACCCGTAGGGTATTCTCTTAAGCCCGCTTTTTCCTCCCCTGCCTACCACCTTGCCAGGGCTCCCTGTGGAGACAGTCGCATTCCTTGCATGCACTTAAGCCTTTCCTCTGCGCCCCCCCTTTTAAAAATTTACTTATTTTGGTGGTGTTGAGGGGAGGGCAGAGGGAGAAAATCCCCAAATTCCCCACTGAGTGCGGAGGCCAGGGACTCTATGCCAGGACCCATGAGATCACCCCCCAAGCCAAAACCGAGGCTCTCACCCTCAACGGACTGAGCCACCCAGGTGCCCCCCCCCCGCAAACTTTCCTCTGCTTTTATGCTTTTTCTAATTGGACTGGGGGATGAGAGAAGGAAGAACCCTGCCCTTGAAAGTTTGTAATGTGTGCATCTCAGATTTCATTTAACTAGTGTCCTAGCTAAGTATGACTACCTCTTCCTTAACTAGCATCTATAAGGACAGGTTTAGGCAGAGGGGATTTGTGCCCTCTGGAAATTTAAAAGCCTATATCGGTAGTAGGTGATGGGTAAGTGCACAGAGAACAGATAAACTTGAGGCTGAGCACATCAAGCCCCATGTGGTCCTTAGACATAGGGGAGCAACCATGGAATTTTTCCAACCACATTTATGAAAACTCTTAAAAGAGTTTAGGTTTGGAACCCCCAGTGTAGTTATTCTAAACCCCAAGCCATATACTGCATAAATTATTCTCTCTCAGCGTAAACAGAAATTGAAGATGATAGAGGATGTATCATCTAGATGTAGTAATAATGGTCTTGTAGTGATGTGTATAAAATTATCTAGATTCTAAATCTAGACTCTAGAAGGAGGAATTTTCACAAGTGTAGATGGGAAAAAAATTAACAAGTAAGTAAACATAAGAGTTTATATTTACTTAAATTCTTCCCCTTTATTAAAATATGTAATAAGTCTGTGGTGATCTAGGGATTTAAATGAAATGTAATAATTGAAAACAAACCATATGTATTTTTCAATTTGTGGATACTTGTAAAGTTTTGCTCTCTTGTCCTAATTTAGTTCTCATTTTTAAAAAGATTTATTTATTTGAGAGAGAGAAAGAATAAACAGGGGAGAGTAGCAGAGGGAGAAGGAGAAGCAGACTCCCTGCTGAGCATGGGGCCATAAGCAGGGCTGGATCCCAGGACCCAGAGATCATGACCTGAACCAAAGGCAGATGCTTAACTGACTGAGCTATCCGTACCCCTAGTTCTCATTTTTAAAAAACTCATTTAACAGTAAATATTTTCTATTTGTGCCTAGACTTTGAGGGTATAGTAGGGAACAGAACATATAAAAATTCCTATCCTCAAAGGGCTTGACTTTACATTATAGTAGGCTTGGTTGTGCATGCTGCAGTAGACAAAACAAGATAAACTAATAATATATATATAATTATTAGAATAATGGTGTGCTGTGGAGAAAAAGCAAGGGAGAAACAGTAAATATTGAGGTGTATAATTTTGAATAGATAATTTAAGGGAACACCTGGAGGTGGTGAAGGTGGTTTCACCTATTACGCTGTTATCTGAGGGAAGAGTGAACCAAGTAGAGGAAACGGTATGGGAAAGGGACTTGAAACTGGTTGTGTGCCCAGCAAGGGAGAACAGTAGTGAGGAGCCCCATAAGAGGTGTGGAATGGGGTGTAGATGAGGAAGAAGCAAGGCTAAGGGGAGATGGGAGACACTGAAGATAATCTTGAGAACTCTGGCTTGTATTTGAGTAGGGTAGAAGCAAAGAGGTATTATGATCTGACTTAAGGTTTGAACTCTGCTTCATAAAGAAGAGTCTATAAAGTTGGGACAAGGGTGAAATCAGGGAGACCAGTTTGGAGGCCATTCCAGTAATCAAGCTGGTGGCAGTAGAGTAGTGTTGTCACTTTTAGCAAAAAAAATATAGGACACCCAGTTAAAGTTGAATTTCAGGTAAACTACACACACACACACACACACACATTTATTTATTTATTTATTTATTTATTTATTTATTTAGTACAAGTGTGTTCCATGCAATATTTGGGGAATTCAAATTTAACGGGGTATCCTATATTTTATCTGGTAAACCTATAGTGGAAGGAATGAGAAGTGGACCGATTCTGGATATGTTTTGAAGGAATTAACCATAGTATTTCCTGACAGATTGGATGTGAGAAGAGAGTCAAAGAGGACTCTTAGATTTTGGCCCATGCAACCAGAAAGATGGAGTTGCCATTAACTGGAATAGGAAGACTGAGGTGGAGAATGTTTGGGGGAAAGATGATGATCTTGGTTTTGGACATGTTGAGTTTAAGGTATATATTAGTCACCGAGGTAGAGTTGTCAGGTCAGCAAATGAATATAGGAGTGCAAAGTTCAGAAGAGGGGTCTGGGTTGGAGGTAACATCTTTGGGAATTTTCAGCTAGTACAAGGTATTTTTATCCATTTACTTATTAATTTTTTAGTGTGGAAAATTTCAAGCATATAGCAGTAGAAATCACTGGATGAGTGAACTCCAGTATACCTACCTGCCCATCACCTAGTTTTACCAAATAACCTAGGGCAGTCTGTAACCTGCTCACGTCCCCCAATCTATCTACATTGTTTTAAAGCAAAGCACAAACATTAGATTATTTTAAATATTTATTTATTTTAGAGAGAGAGAGAGAGAGCACATGAGCAGGAGGGACAGAGGGAGAGGAAGAGAGAATCTTAAGCTGACTCCACGCTGAGCACAGAGCCTGACTGGAGTCTTGGTCTCATGACCCATGAGATCATGACCTGAGCTGAAACCAAGAGTCAGACGTTTAACCCACTGAACCACCCAGGCGCCCTTCAACTCTACTTTTTAAAATGTCTTTCCTCTTATATGTTTATTAAAATAAAAAATTAAAATGTCTTTCCTCAATATATTTGAGATGCTACCTTTATCATATAGTCATATGCATTTCCACTTTCAGTTAGATCTATTGTTATAATCTATTCTGACTTGGCTATCTAATCATATACTAATATAATGCTGTAAAATTGTAGAAGCTTTATAATATGTTTTTAATACCTGGTAGGGCTGGCTTCCCCCACCCCTTCTTTTTTTTCCCTTCTTCTCTTCTCTTTCTATTTTAGAATTTTCGTGGCTGGTTTTGCTTGTTTTCATTTCTTTTTTTTTTTTTTTTTTGCTTGTTTTCATTTCTAAATGAGCATGATAATCAGTTTTCTCCCTGTAGAAAAAAAATGATGGTATTTTTATTGGGACATTTCAAAGTTATAAATTAACCTAGATAGATTTAACGTCTTTGTGATGTTGATTCTTTCTATCAATGAACATGACATATCTTTCCCATTATATAGGATTGGTTTACAGCTTTCTTCACATAGCTTTTGGGCATTTCTTGTTAGGTTTTTGGATGGGGTTTTTTTTCACCTTAAAGAGATAATTGACAAGTAAAATTGTAATATATTTAAAGTGTACATCATGATGATTTGACATTGTGAAAGGATCTCCTCCATCTAGTTAATTACTATATTCATCACCTCGTGGATCACTTGTTTGTTTATATATGTATGTGTGTATTTATTTGGTGAAACCATTTAAGTTCTACTCTCTCAGCAAATTCCAATTATACAATACAGCATTATCAACTATACTCACCACATTATTCATTAGGTTCTCAGACCTTATTCATCTTACAGCTAAAAATTTGTACCCTTTTATGATTGTCTCCTGATTTCCCCCACCCCCTAGCCTTTGGCAACCACTTTTCTACTTTCTGTTTCTATAAGTTTGACTTTTTTTTCCTTTTTCTTTTTAAGGTTCCACATGTATGTAAAACCATGCAGTATTTGTCTTCTCTGTCCACACGTATGTAAAACCATGCAGTATTTGTCTTCTCTGTCTGGCTTATTTCACTTAGCATAAGTCCCTTAGGTTCCATCCATGGAACCGTGGAATTTATTGTCACAAATAGCAGAATTTCTTTATTTCTCATGGCTGAATAATATTCCTGTGTGTGTGTGTGTGTGTATGTATGTGTGTGTGTACATGTACCATACTTTCTTTATCCATTCATCCATTGAGAGACCCTTAGTTTGTTTCTGTATGTTGACTATGTGAATAATGCTGCAGTGAACATGGAGTACAGATGTCTCTTTGATATCTTGTTTTCATTTCCTTTGGATATATACCCAGAAGTAGGATTGTTGGATTATATATGGTTGTTCTATTTTTAATTTCTTGAGGAAACTCCATATTATTTTTTATAGTGGCTGCACCAATTTATATTGCCACCAACAATGCAGTTTCCCTCTTTTCCACATTTTCACCAATATTTATCTCTTGTTATTTTGATGATGGCCATCCTGACAAATGTGAGATGATATCTCAGTGTGGTTTTGATTTGCATTTCCCTAATGAATAGTGATGTTGAACACCTTTTCTGTACCTTAGGCCATTTGTGTATCTTCTTTGGAAAAATGTCTGTTCAGTTCTTCTGCCCATTTATTAATTGGTTTATTTGGGTTTTTTTTTCTATGAGTTGTGCAAGTTCTTTATATATTTCAGGTATTAAACCTTTATCAGATATATGGTTTACAAATGTTTTCTCCCATTCCATATGTTGCCTCTTCATTTTATTGATGGTATCCTTTGCTGTGTAGAAGATTTTCAGTTTGATTTGGTCTCACATGTTTATTTTTGGTTTTGTTGCTTTTGCTTTTTTTGTCAAATCCAAAAAATCATTGCCAAGACTGATGTCAAGAAGCTTACCCCCTATGTTTTCCTATAGGAATTTAACTGTTTCAGGTCTTAAACTTAAACTTTTAATTGATATTTTGAGTTGATTTTGTATGTGATGTAAGACAAGGGTCCAGTTTCATTCTTTGGTATGTGGCTGTCCAGTTTTCCCAGCACTATTTATTAAAGAGACTATCCTTTCCCTAATATATATTCTTGGCTCCTTTGTCATAAGTTAATCAACCCTATTATGCATGGGTTAATTTCTGGGCTCTCTTTTCTATTCCATGGATATATGTGTTGAGTTGTTTGTTTTATTATTGAGTTTTAAGAGTTCTTTGTATATTTGGGACAACTGGCTGACTCAGTCAGTGGAGCATGTGACTCCTAATCTCAGGATCGTGAGTTCAAGCCCCATATTGGGTATAGAGATTACTTAAAAAAATAAATATATTTTTCTAAAAGGGTTCTTTGTATATTTTGGATACTTTGGATACCTTTTTCAGATGTCTTTTGCAAATATTTTCTCCCAGTATGTGGCTTGTCTTCTCACTTTCTTGACCATGTTTTTCACAGAGCAGAAGTTTTTAATTTTAGGGAAGTCCAGCTTATTAATTCTTTCATTCATGGATCAAGTCTTTAGTGTTGTATTTACAAAGTCGTTGGCAAATGCAGGGGTCATCTAGATTTTCTCCTATCTTATTTTCTAAGATTTTTTTTTTAATAGCTTTGAATTTTACATTTAGGTCTATGATTCATTTTGAGTTAACTTTTTGTGAAAGGTATAAGGTCTGTGTCTAAATTTTCTTTGCATGTGGATATCCATATGTTCCAGCACAATTTGTTTAAAAGAGTATGTTTTCTTCATTTTATTGACTTTGCTCCCTTGTCAAAGATCAGTTGACTGTATTTGAGTGAGTCTATTTCTGAGCACTCTGTCCTGTTTCACTGATCTGTTAGTCTGTTCCTTTGCCAGTACCACACTATTTTGATTAGTTAGCTTTATAGTAAATCTTGAAGTTGGGTAGTGTCAGTTCTCTGACTTTGTTCTTCTCCTTTAATGTTTTGTTGGCTATTCTGGATCTTTTGCGTCTCCATATAAACTTTATTTTAAAAAAAAATTATTTATTCACCTGATAGAGATCACAAGTAGGCAGAGCAGCAGGCAGAGAGAGGGGGGAAGCAGACTCCCCACTGAGCAGAGAGCCTGATGCAGGGCTCGATCCCAGGAGCCTGAGATCATGACCTGAGTCGAAGGCAGAGGCTTAATCCACTGAGCTGCCCAGGCACCCTTCATATAAACTTCAAGAATCAGTTTGTCAATATCCACAAGATAACTTGCTCAAATTTTTATTGAGAATGCATTGAATATATAGATCAAGTTGGAAAGAACTGATGTCTTGACAATATTGAGTCTTCTTGTCCATGAACATGAATATCTCTCTACTTATTTCATTCTTCTTTGATATCTTTCATCAGAATTTTGGGGTTTTCTTCATATAGATTTTATACATATTTTGTTAGATTTATACTTAGGATTTTAGGGTTGCTAATATAAAAGGTATTTTGTGCTTAATTTCAAATTCATTTGTTCACTGCCTGGTATTTAGGAAAGCAATTAACTTTTGTGTATTAATCTTTATCTTGCAACACTAGTATAATTACTTGTTTGTTCCAGGAGTTGTTTTGTTACTTCTTTCATAGAAAGTCATGTGGTCTTGAACAAAGATAGTTTTATTTCTTCTTTTCCAATCTATATACCGTTTATTTCCTTTTATTGTTTTAGTTCATTAGTTAGAACTTCTAGTACAATGTTGTACTGAGAGAAGAGGGGGAATCCTTGCCTTGTCCCTGATCTTAAGAGGGAAAACTTAGTTTCTCATCATTAAGTATGATGTTAGCTTTGGAATTTTGTGTAGATGTTTTCTGTCAAGTTGAGGAAGTTCCCCTCTATTTCCTATTTTGCTGAGAGCTTTTCTCATGAATGGGTGTTGGATTTTGTCAAATGCTTTTTAAAAAAATTCATTTTTTTAAATTAGGCTCCACTCCTGGCATGGAGCCCAACACAGAACTTAAACTCAGGACCTTGAGATCAAGACCTGAGCTGAGATCAAGAGTCGGACACTCAACCAACTGAGTGACCCAGGCCCCCCAAAGGTTTTTTTAATACCCATTTGTATGATCATATGATTTTTCTTCTCTAGTCTGTTGATGTGACAGTTTACATTATTTGATTTTCAAATGTTGAAATAGCTTTGCATGTCTAGAATAATTATCACTCAGTTATATATCATTCTTTTCATATATTGTTGCATTCAATTTGCTAATATTTTGTTGAGGATTTTGCACCCATATTCATGAGAGGTCTTGGTCTGTGGTTTTCTTTTCTTACAATGTCTTTGTCTGGTTTTGGTATTAGGGTCAGGCATACTTTCTTTCTTAAATGTTTGGTAAAATTCACTTATGAACCTGCCTGGACAATATTGCCAGTTTTTAAAATGAATTTTCTTCAGTTTTCATCTCAATGAAATATTAATTTATTTGTATCATGGATATTAATACTACACTGAACTTCTTTGAAGGTATTCTACACAGTCTAAACAATGTTAAAGAGTGCTGAGACAAAATAATTAATTCTAGTATTTAGTCCCAACCTTGCAGCAACTTTATTCTTCTCAGCTAAGTGAGTGTGAGAGACTTGGTGTGTTAACATATGAGAGTCCTTTGAACTGAGAGTGGGTGAATGTCGAAGTCTCCAGGAGACCATAGATTTGTTTTAAAATAGTGAAGCCGCAGTCTCTGAGGAGGTAATTAAGAAGGCCCAAAAAAGTACCAGTATCCTTATCCAGGCACTGGATATACATGTTCTTGAACCCTATCTCTACTTTTAAAGATAGGTGTGTTGTCCTCATTTAACTGATGAGGAAACTGGGATTCAAAGAAGTTAAATAATTTGGGGTACCTGTCTGGATCAGTTGGTAGAGCATGTGACTCTTGATCTCAGGTTTATAGGTTTGAGCCCCACATAAAATCTTAAAAAAGAAAAAAAACAAAAAAACAGAGAGGTCAGCTAATTTGCCCAAGTTCACAGTATAAATGCAGGTGTCAGGATCTGAACCTTGATCTTGTTCCTCTAAAGTCATATCCTTTCAAGTCATTACCAAGCTGCTCATAAAGGGAGAAACACAAAGTTTCTTGGTTCTAGAATCTATTTAAGATAGAGCCAGTGTTGAGAATGAGAGGACAGCATGCATGGCCTTTGGTAATGGGTTGACCTAGTATAGAACATATTTGCCTCCAAATCTGGATAGAACTTGAACTATTTAGTCCATGTGCATCCTTACAAACTTTTAAATGGGGATAGCAACACCTGCCTCACAAAATCATTGACCTTGTATCCTGCAACATATCTAGCACTGTGCCCAACATATAGCAGGGTTATGTAAATGATAATACCTTTCACCCCTTGATCCCTGTGATCTATGCTTAATATTCTTGCAAAACAAGTGGTTATAACACTCCAATGCATCTATTTTTTCTAAAAAATTAGAAAACTGCAATATAACAGATTTATCTAAACAAGGTTAAATTTTATGAAAAATATAAAATGTCTATATTTATTCAGAACTTGTGTTTCATTTTATTTGATCTCTGTTGGGAGAGTATTTGATGTTGGTCACATATGCCTACCGTTTGTGTGGGAATCATTTTCTGATGCTCTCAGTGGTATTACGTAATCTGATAATTATGAATGTGACATCAGGGAGACAAAATTTAGAAATTGGGCTTGTTTCATAAAATCCAGGCTCTCTGATCATAATAATGAATGTGCAGTGTGTTGGGTTGGCAATGAGCGCAGTAGGCAATAAGAGGTATGCTCATAAGAGGTGTGGGAAAACACTTTGCCCAAAGCACTCACTCTTCATCAAGCTTCTTTATTGCCCAAATTCCGCAGTACTCTTGGCATTCCCATATCCTCTGATCTGGGGAGAACTAGTCTTTTTGGGAGAGGTTATAGATTGAGCCATTCATTGTATCAGGCAATGAAAAATAAAGTCTATTGGTCTTTTCCTAAAAGCAGACTATTAATAGAATAGGATGGCAAGAGAAAAGGACAAGAGCACAAAATGGAATGCAAATTTACTGTTTCACAGATGACTAGGCTCTCCCTGGTATTAAGAAGGAGGGGGTTTGTATGCAATTTAGTAACAGAAAATACCTATTTTCTTTTTTTAAAGATTTTATTTTTAAGTACTCTGTACACCCAACACAGGGCTCAAACTCATAACCCCCAAGATCAAGAGTTACACGCTCCACTGATTGAGCGAGCCAGGTGCCCTGAAAATACCTGTTTCTGACACACATAATGGGAGTTTTCACCAAATGGGTGGGAATATAGTTGCTGAAATGTCCTCATCTACATATGATAGTTACCAGTAAAGTAATCTTTGGGGGAAAGTTACACTATCTTAAACTTTTAAATTAATATTCCTCTCTTTTTAATAGGGTTAACCATAAGAAATGAATTTTAATGTCTGGAATATCAAAGAGATGCTCAGTATTCCCTCAGGCTCTGGGTAAGTTTTCAGGTTATATACTCTGATACTAAGGATCTTACAGTTGTATTGTTTCCATAGAAAACTCTTCCCTACATATTAATTAGTAATAGAGTTACTTCTATAGCTTCTTCCCCTTCTCCTCCCTTCCTTTCACTGCTCTCCCATCCTTGTCTTTTTCCTTTTGCCAATTTTCTGATTTTAAAAACAATGTAAATTCAACTATATGTGTTAATTGAGCAGTGGCTCTGTGTCCAGCACTGGGCCTAGGTACTATGGGGCCTGTGAGAATGAGACACGGCCCAATATCTAGAAACTCACATTGGCTGGAGCAATTACTATTGAAACAGCAGGGAGCAAAATCAAGACAATGTTGAGGTATGTATTACATTGTGTGGTACCATTTGTAGGTCCTGTGGAGTTAAGAGCCAGCTGTTGACAAGGCTCACTGAGATATTGCCCCTTCTACTACTCCACTGAAGTATTTACATTTCTGTCTGCCAGCCATGCAGTGGGCCTGCCATTGCTAACTTCTGGTAATATACACCAGAAGTGGTATATATTTAAGGGATTTCTAATTGCTTTTGGTATGTTTTATTATTGGATAGTTTATTTTCTTCCTAACACCTTCCTGAAGACAGTTATTAATTTAATAAAAACCTAGAGCACTGTGCTTTTTACTTCTTAAAAAGAAAAAAAAAATGCTTACAGTTGATTCAGAGTAGGGAAAATCTTTGTTAAATTCTAGACCGTAGCTTTAAGATGCAAATCCTACATATTTCTATAAGCTCACAGTTTTTTTTTCCCAGTCCAGCTGATTATTCTCTTTGACCTAAGAGGGGAGTCACAGAGAGCTATTTAAGCTATTTTGAGCAATGATTATGCAACCCATATTATAATACATGTGTGCAGCCCATTACCTTAGCTAATCTTAGAAAATGGTTCCATCAGTGAAGTAATTGCTCTTTCCTGTGCTGAACTATTAGAGTTTCTTTTTGTCTTGCATCAATATATGATGGTTCCTTTGGCTTAGGATATGTAGTTATATGCTATCAAATTATTTTAGATTTGGCTTATTTATTTCTTGGGGGGTGGACAGAGAGCAAGGACAGGAGGAGGAGCAGAGGGAGAGGGAGAGAGAGAATCAAGAATCTTAAGTGGGCTCCATGCCCAGAGCAGAGCCCCAACTCAGGGCTCAGACTTACCACCCTGAGATTATGACCTGAGCCAAAGTCAAGAGTTAGATGCTTAACCAAGTGAGCCACCCAGGCGCCCCTAGCTTTAGCTTTTTTTTTTTTAAGATTCTATTTATTTATTTGATAGACAGAGATCACAAGTACAGCAGGCAGAGAGAGGAGGAAGCAGGCTCCATGCTGAGCAGAGAGCCCGAAGCGGGGCTGTATCCCAGGACCCTGGGATCATGACCTGAGCCGAAGGCAGAGGCCCCAACGCACTGAGCCACCCAGGCACCCCTAGCTTTAGCTTTTTAAACAAGGAATGATTTGTGTTTGTATATTGTAGTGAAAAGAGTGTTTTTTTCAGGTCACACAACAGCATTAAGTAAAAAATTCTTACTGAGATGTCTTTGAAGTAAAAACTTGAAGACTGTATTTTACTTGTCTGCCTGCTTTTATGCTGTCTCTGATATAGACTCAGTACACTGTGTTCAAGTGTGATTGTATCATTATCAGTATCACTCTCCCTTTAATAAAAATTGGTGTAGATATCCATGGGAAGCAATTGGAAGTCCACAGCTGGAAGTACAAGAATAAGACACTAAAGGTGTGAAAGGGAACACCACCTTGTTTCAAAACCAATGTTTAATGGATCCTTCTGTGCACTAATCTGAGTTGATCGTATTCTTCAGTCTGGATGAGGCCTAAATTAGTCTGCTGGGTTGCCAAAACAAAGTACCCTAAATTGGATGGCTTCAACAATAGAAATTTATTTTCTCAGTTTTGGAGATTGGAAGTCCTAGAATCATATGCCAGCTGGATCATTTCTGGTGAGGGCTCCCTTCCTGGCTTGCTGACAACTGTCTTCTCTCTGTGTCCTCAGTGGAGGAGAAAGAAGGAGGGCAAACTCTCTAGTGTTTCTACTTGTAAGAACCTTAATCCCGTCAAGAAGACTCCACCCTCAGGACTTTGTTTAACCCTAATTACCTCCTAAAGGCCCCATTTCCAAACATTGTCATGTTAGGGATTAGGACTTCAACATAGGAATTTTTGGAGAATACAAACATTCAGTCTGTAACTAAGGTGTCGTGTTTTTTGTATTATGACTCCTACTCTCCCTGTAATCCTGCTCCCTTTCTTCCCTGTAGGTACACTCTAGGAGAGTAATGGGAGTTCTAATTCGCCTTCTACACACACACTTATATACTTGTTTGGTGTGGTATGATGTAGATTTAAAAGGTTACATATTGCATGGAGCACTGGGTGTCGTGCATAAACAATGAATCTTGGAACACTGAAAAAAATTAAAAAAAATAAAATGATCTGTTTCAATACAGCTGAAAAATACTAAAAATAGTACTAATAACTAACGATTTATTGTATATTGGCTAGTCATATATTTGTTTATTGAAATGTTCAGATTTCTTGTTCATTAAAAAAACACTGGGTTCTTTGTATTCTAAAAAAAGGTTAGGGGTGCCTGGGTGGCTCAGTGGGTTAAAGCCTCTGCCTTTGGCTCAGGTCATGATCCCAGGGTCCTGGGATGGAGCCCCACATCGGGCTGTCTGCTCAGAGGGGAGCCTGCTTCTCTCTCTCTGCCTGCCTCTCTGCCTACTTGTGATCTATGTCTGTCAAATAAATAAATAAAATCTTTAAGAATAAAAAGTTATATGAATGATACAGAGTTCATTCAATTTTTACTTTTTCTGCATTCTAAATTTTTTGATATTTATTCATGTGGTTATATGTAAATCTACTGCTTCTGACTAATGCATCAGTTATATGCATATACCATATTTTTATCTATTCCCTTACTGATTAACAGATTCAACTTTCTTTTTAGAGATAGTAAGTGAGAGAATGGGGGGTGCGAAGAAGGGGCAGAAGGAGAGAATCCCAGGCAGGCTCTATGCCCAGCACAGAGCCCTACATAGGGCTCGATTCCATGACCCTGAGATCATGACCTGAGCTGATATCAAGAGTTGGATGCCCAACTGACTGAACCACCCAAGCACCCCCAGATTCAACTTTTTAAAAGATAATGTTCTTTTAATCCCTAAAGATTTCAGGAACTTTGATCCCCCAAAAGGTGTTATAGCCCATAGTGCTGTTGTATAAGGAATCATGGTGTCAGTCCTTAATGTCTGAATTTCCATCTGATTGTTCTCAAGTTGCTGAAATGAAAATGCCTGGCTTTCAGAATTTGTTTGTGTTTCTTTATAGGTAGTACTGGGAGTGTTCAGGGGCCGAGGAGGTCAGAACAAACTAGTACTCTCCCCAGAATATTCTGAAATGAATAGCTGTGAATTATTATTTCATTTGTTCAGAATGTTTGTCCACTTGACATACTTCTCTTTTCTTGCTTAATTTCAGGACCACTAAGTCATCTAGCTGGAATAATAATCAGGCTGATTACTCCAGTCTCAGTGATTCCCAGTTCCTCTTTGGATCCCAGTTCTGTCCAGAAAGTTCAGAGACTCTGTCAGCACCCTTGGATGGTGTCCACTTGAGACATCCAAAACAATCACAACAGAATTCTCTGGACGTGAGTCTCATTTCCAGAATTTCTCTGCACAAATTTCATAGTCATCATGGAGATAAGCTATAAAGAAGACTTATTATGTTGGATTATATTTTAGAATTATACATTTCTAAGGTTTACTCTCCTAAATGGATGTATACTTCATTGGTAACTCAGTAGTCTGATAGACTTGGTAGTCTAAAATGGAAAAAATATATATATTGTAGAATATTGCCAGTACCTTGACCCTCAGGGAGAGACAAATATTGCATGACATTTTCTAAGACATACTATTATTTATGAAAATTTCATAAGAGATAAGAGCTTTAGAAAAGTGGGAATAAAGTAACATAAATTTTATTTTAAATGGACATTTTTTCTAAGAAACTTTAGGTGCTTTGTGGATTTTAGTCTACTATGCTACATTATCTCCTTGAAGAGGGACATGAGGATTCTGAGGACTTAGTTAACGGATAAGGGCCAGAATCAAGAACAAAGTCTCCTGAGTCCTCAATTTTTTGAGACCAATTTGTCTTCTTTCATGGGTCAGAATTTTTTTTTTTTAAGATTTTATTCATTTGACAGAGAGAGAGATCACAAGTAGGCAGAGAGGCAGGCAGAGAGAGAGGGGGAAGCAGGCTCCCCGCTGAGCAGAGAGCCTGATGCGGGGCTCGATCCCAGAACCCTGCGATCATGACCTGAGCCGAAGGCAGAGGCTTAACCCACTGAGCCACCCAGGCGCCCCGGGTCAGAAATATTTTTATATATTTATTTATTTTTGTCTAAAACTAGATTTAACTTTATATACAGACTTAACTGAATCAAATAGAGACTCCATGGTTAAGATGAGGTCAGTGCTTTAAGATACTAGGGTATTCTCTCAGATAAGTATTTCAGTAAAAAAATTGGTACCCAGTTATATGAAGGAGGAAATGTACTCCCTGAATGTTTCAGAGTAATTTTTGCCTAAGAATGCAGAAAAGACTCACCACATGCCAGCATGCCTACTGTCCAGTCCATGTCAAACTTACCAACAAGTCTAGTTCAACTAGTAATTGAGTTAAACTTATTATGTAAACTTTAACATATCATCTCAGAGACAGTGTAAAGAATTCTGATATTGCCTTCAAATTTGTACAGCTGATTTTAAGCCATTTTAGCTGATACTTTATTTTTATTGTTATTTTTTTTAAGTTGGCTCCATACCCAACATGGGGCTTGAACTCATGACCTTGAGATTAAGAGTCATGTGCTCTACTAAGTCAGCCAGGCATCCTGTGTACTTTTTTTCTTTTTTAAGATTTTGTTTATTTATTTGGCAGAGAGAGATCACAAGTAGGCAGAGGAAGGCAGAGAGAGAGGGGGAAGAAGACTCCCTTCTGAGCAGAGAGCCCGATGCAGGGCTCCATCCCAGGACCCTGAGATCGTGACCTGAGCCAAAGGCAGAGGCTTAACCCACTAAGCCACCCAGCACCCCTACTTTTTTAAGATTTTATTTGTTTGTTTGAGAGAGAGCGAGTACAAGCAAGGGGAGCAGCAGGCAGAGGGAGAGAGGAGAAGCAGACTCCCTGCTGAGCAGGGAACCTGATGTGATATGGGACTCAATCCCAGGGCCCTGAGATCATGACCTAAGCCAAAGGCAGACGCTTAACTGACTGAGCTACCCAGGCACCCACAGCTGATATTTTTGGTATTTCTGGGCTGGTAAGGCAGAAACCTTATTAATAAAAATATTATTTTATTTTAATGTAATTTTATTTATTTATTTTAATAAATAAATAAATAAATATTTACTTATTTTAATCTAATTTTCTAATGTATAAGAAATAAAAAGGAAATACTACATGCCATTTTGTTTCTTAGTATTGTGGTTTGCACTTAAATGTGACTACATTGTGTAGAAAATAGTGAATGCTATAAATATTTTCACATGTGAAATGCTGTGATTTTTTTTTTTTCATGTAACAGAGTGAACCTAGTATTTTCACAAAGTACCAGACAAAACCCCCGCTGTTTGGAGCAGATGCCAACGATAGAGGCTTATTTCCTCTTCCTTTGTCAGTTGGAAAATCAAAGGGCCTGTTGGAACAGTTTGAAGAGAAAAAGAAAAAGGCAAAAGACAAATGTGACAGGTACGCAGACCTTTCAAGTGGATGAGACATCTCTTTTGAGGGAAACAGAAAATGGAATATTAATAGTCAAATAATTCTATTTCATCATGATAACACTCTTGCCTTTTTTTCTTTATAGCTCATCTAATAATTACTCTTTATTTGTTTACTTGTCAATGTGACTTGTGGCAGATTTGAATTTGGCTGCCATAGTTCTGGCCCTCTGAAAAAGTAAGCTAAAGGAATTCTTAGAGAAATACAATAGTTAAGCAATGTTATGTTTATTTTGCTAAAATTCTGCCTTTTAATTTGTTATCTTTTCAGATCATCAAGTTAGGAAATTAGATAACAGTTGTTTTAGTGTTAAGAATATAGTACACGAATTCTTTTTCTTTTTAAAATATGTAATGCTTCACAAATTTGCGTGTCATCCTTGTGCAGGGGCTATGCTAATCTTCTCTGTATGGTTCCAATTTTAGTATATGTGCTGCCGAAGTGAGCACAGCACATGAATTCTTTAAAAAGCTGATTCAAGCTATTCAGGCTGATTTTCTCACTCTGAAATGTTGGTTGTTGTCTTTTTTAAGATTTTATTTTTAAGTAATCTCTACACCCAGCCTGGGGCTTAAACCCATAACCCCGAGATCAAGAGTCATAAGTCACATGCTCCACTGACTGAGCCAGGCAGATGCCACAAAATGTTGGTGTTTTTTAAGATATACCCTATATTTTATGCACAGTCTTATTTGTTAGTTTTATATTCATTTATTTACCTTAGCAAATACATGAGATAAATTAGGGCTCTTAAACTAATTCATAAATAAATAAGTTGAAGTCACTGAGGAAATTAAGTTGTTCATTTCTTGGTAGTAAGTTATCAGGGAACATCTTTAGGTATCGTGGAAATCAGAACACTCAGCAGAGATATACTTTATTATTTCTGTGACAGTGAAGAGGTATCACTTAGTGTTACCAATAGTACTTTCATGTTGAAAAGCCAGAACTTCTTTAAGGATTCTTAGACTAAGTATCCTTTCTCTTGAATATCTGTCTTCCTTTAGGGAGAAAAGCAAAATGCTCTATTTGAAGTGTTTGATTCTGTTTGTAAATAAACATGTCCCAGACACTGAGAGACTTCTTTCCTCTAGGAATCCAGGCTCTAGGACCCTACCAGTTTCTCAGACGCCCCTCATGGCTATTAGGGGGCTGCAGAGTACTCACCTTCTTACTCCTTCAGTTAGATCAATGTTAAATTTTTTTGTTCTCCAGACATGGGATAATATTTTGTTTGATCAAGATTTCTACAGCAGGGCAGGCTGGCTGACTCTCTTGGTAGAGCATGCGACCCTTCATCTCAGGGTTGTGAGTTTGAGCCCCACGCTGGGTGTAGTGATTACTTTAAAAAAAATAAGATTTCTGTAGTTAAAAAAAGTTTTTTTGAAATGTCAAATTTCAACATTTTCTTCTTTCCTTCCTTTCTCTCTCTCCCTATATCATTTACGTCTTTTTTTTTTGTAGTGAAATGAGTTTCTGTTAACAATTATTTACAAGATAGCAAAAATATGTAGCACTTAAATAGAAAAATGAGGATTCTGAAGAATCTCTCTCCATTAAAAAACTCAAGCTTAAGATATTGACTTATATGATAGGCCAAAAATCACAATTTTAATAAATTCTAGCAAAAATAAAACCCAATATTTTTTTAAAGATTTTATTTATTTATTTGGTAGACAGAGATCACAAGTAGGCAGAGAGGCAGGCAGAGAGACTGGGGGAAGCAGGTTCCCTGCTGAGCAGAGAGCCCAATGCGGGACTCAATTCCAGGACCCTGAGATCATGACCTGAGCCGAAGGCAGAGGCTTTAACCCACTGAGCCACCCAGGTGCCCCCAAACCCAATATTTTATTTTATTTTTATTACTTTTGATTGTGTTTATTTATTTTAGAGAGAGAACATGAGCATGAGCAGGGGTGGGGTAAACAGAGGGGGCCAAAGGGAGAAGAAGAGAATCTCAAGCAGACTCCACTCAGGTCTCTATCCATGACCCTGAGATCATGACCTGAGCCAAAATCAAGAGTAGGTCGCATAATTGACTGAGCCACCCAGGTGGCCCAAAACTCAAGATTTTAGACTTTAGATCCTTTTTTTGGGGGGGGGTCAATTAGTGCTTGTCAGAAATGTGGTAAGAATGGAGTACCTGACTGGCTCAGTTGGCAGACGATGCCACTCTTGATCTCAAGGTCATGAGTTCAAGCCCTATGTTGGGTGTGGAGCCTACTTAAAAGAAAAGTGAGGGTCACCTGGGTGGCTCAGTGGTTAAGTGTCTGCCTTTGGCTCAGGTCATGGGCCCAGGGTCCCAGGATCTAACCCCGCATTGGGCTCCTCACTCAGCAAGGAGTCTGCTTCTCCGTCTGCTCCCCCTCCCCAGCTCATGCTCTCTCTCTCTCGCAAATAAATAAAATCTTATTTAAAATGTGAAAAGGAAAAACGTTCCATGCTCATGGATTGGAAGAACAAATGTGAAAATGTCTATGTTACCTAGAGCAGTTTACACATTTAATGCAATCCCTATCAAAATACCATCAACTTTTTTCAAAGAAATGGAACAAATAATCCTAAAATTTGTATGGAACCAGAAAAGACCTCGAATAGCCAGAGGAATGTTGAAAAAGAAAAGCAAAGCTGGTGGCTGTGGAGGCGGATAAAATGAGTGCTGTGCTGGCGCTAATGCTAAACTTGAGGTGGAGAAACAGAAACCAACCCACCTCGAGTTTTAGGGTTGACATAAGCACAGCCATCTTAGCTTCGGCAGCCATCTCAGGCCCCTGTGACCAAGGGCTGAACTTTCCCCTACTTTACTTTAGTTCCAGGGACCCCCACCCTGCTTTAGTTCCAGGGACCCCTACCCTGCTTTAGTAACAGGAATACCTAACCCTGTAAACACTTCCAGGAAAAACCGCTATACCTAACCCTGTAAACACTTCCAAGAAAGTACCTAACCCTGTAAACAGCCTGGCAACAGCTAATTAGCTTACTGCAGAAAAGTCTGAAACTTCTCCCTGCACCCCCGCCCCAGCCTCTTGTAATGACCCATAAAAACCCCTGCCTTAACTAGCATCGGGGTCCAAGTCCCTACTCCGCTGTGTCGGGTATACTTGGGCCCAAGCTTAAGCTTGTCAAATATACCCTTGTGTGATTGCATCGGTGTTGGCTCCTTGGTGGTCTCTCGGACATGAAAACTTGACCATTACAGCGGCGTCACAATTCCGGACTTCAAGCTCTATTACAAAGCTGTAATCATCAAGACTGTATGGTTCTGGCACAAAAACAGACACATAGATCAATGGAACAGAATGGAGAGCTCAGAAGTAGACCCTCAACTCTATGGTCAACTAATCTTAGACAAGGTAGAAAAGAATGTCCAATGGAAAAAAGACAGTCTCTTCAACAAATGGTGTTGGGAAAATTGAACAGTCACATGCAGAAGAATGAAACTGGACCATATCCTTACACCACATACAAAAATAGACTTAAAATGGATGAAAGACCTAAATGTGAGACAAGAATCCATCAAAATTCTTGAGGAAAACACAGAGAGCAACCTCTTCCACCTCAGCAGCAGCCACTTCCTCCTAGAAACATTGCCAAGGGCAAGGGAAGCAAGAGCAAAAATGAACTATTGGGACTTCATCAAGATTAAAAGCTTTTGCACAACAAAGGAAACAGTCAAAACCAAAAGACGACGACAGAATGGGAGAAGATACTTGCAAATAACATATCAGATAAAGGGCTAGTATCCAAAATCTGTAAAGAACTGGGGCACCTGGGTGGCTCAGTCATTAAGCAACTGCCTTTGGCTCAGTTCATGATCCTAGGGTACTGGAATAGAGCCTCACATAGGGCTCCCTGCTCAGCAGGAAGCCTGCTTCTCACTCTCCCACTCCCTCTGTTTGTGTTCACTCTCTCACTGTGTCTCTCTCTGTCAAATAAGTAAATAAAATCTTTTTTAAAAAATCTATAAAGAACTTATCAAACTCAACACCCAAAGAACAAATAATCCAATGAAGAAATGGGTAGAAGATATGAACAGACATTTCTGCAAAGAAGACATCCAGATGGCCAACAGACACGTGAAAAAGTGCTCAACTTGGGGCGCCTGGGTGGCTCAGTGGGTTAAGCCTCTGCCTTCAGCTCAGGTCATGATCCCAGAGTCCTGGGATCAAGCCCCACGTTGGGCTCTCTGCTCAGTGGGGAGCCTGCTTCCTCCTCTCCCTCTCTCTGCCTGCCTCTTGACCTCCTTATTATGATCTCTGTCAAAAAAAAAAAAAAATCTAAAAAAAAAAAGTGCTCAACATCGCTCAGCATCAGGGAAATAAAAATCAAAACCACAGTGAGATACCACCTCACATCAGTCAGAATGGCTAAAATTAACACAGGAAACGACAGGTGTTGGCGAGGATGTGGAGAAAGGGGAACCCCCCTACACTGTTGGTAGGAATGTAAGCTGGTGCAGCCACTCTGGAAAACAGTATGGAGGTTCCTCAAAAAGCTTAAAATAGAGCTACCCTGTGACCCAGCAATTGCACTACTGGTTATTTACCCCAAAGATACAAATGTAGGGATCTGAAGGGGCATGCGCACCCCAATGTTTAGAGCACCAATGCCCACAACAGTCAAACCATGGAAAGAGCCTAGATGTCTATCCACAGATGAATGCATAACACACACACACACAAATATTATGCAGCCATCAAAAAAATGAAATCTTGGGACACCTGGGTGGCTCAGTTGGTTGGGCGGCTGCCTTCGGCTCGGGTCGTGATCCCAGGGTTCTGGGATCGAGTCCCACATCGGGCTCCTTGCTCGGCGGGGAGCCTGCTTCTCCCTCTGCCTCTGCCTGCCTCTCTGTCTGCCTGTGCTCACTCTCTCTGACAAATAAATAAGTGAAATCTTTAAAAAAAAAAAAAAAAATGAAATCTTGCCATTTGCAATGACGTGGATGGAACTAGAGTATATTATGCTAAGCGAATTAAAGTCAATCAGAGAGACAATTATCATATGATCTCATTGATATGAGGAATTTGAGAAACAAGACAGAGGTTCATGGGGAAGGGAGGGAAAAATGAAACAAGATGAAACCAGAGAGGGAGACAAACCATAAGAAACTCTTAATCCCAGGAAACAAACTGAGGGTTGCTGGAGTTGAAGGGGGT
The DNA here is from genome assembly GCF_963455335.1 of Martes martes. Lineage (NCBI taxonomy): Eukaryota > Metazoa > Chordata > Mammalia > Carnivora > Mustelidae > Martes > Martes martes. The sequence continues at coordinate 198,621,513 of NC_137888.1, read as the reverse complement.
GGAAGGGATAGGGTGGCTGGGTGATGGACACTGGGGAGGGTATGTGCTATGCTGAGTGCTGTGAATTGTGTTAGACTGATGAATCACAGACCTGTACCCCTGAAACAAATAATACATTATATGTTAATTTAAAAAAAAAGTAAGGGGCATCTAGGTGGCTCAGTGGATTAAAGCCTCTGCCTTTGGCTTGGGTCATGGTCTCCGGGTCCTGGGATTGAGCCCCGCATCGGGCTCTGCTCGGCAGGGAGCCTGCTTCCTCCTCTCTCCCTGCCTGCCTCTCTTGACTACTTGTAATCTCTGTCTATTAAAAAAAAAAAAAAAAGTAAAAAAAAATGTTGAAAGGAGTGAAAAATTTTTAAATTTGAGAGAGAATGCACACAACTGTAGATTTGGAAGCAGGAAAGTGATAAGACATGGTGCAGGGTTCAAATGTAAGAGATGCTATAAGACATGGATTTACATATTGTGTTGTGAAAGTACATATTTTTCCAAACTTATAGAGAAGATGAGGGAAAGAAATCTCAAAAGAAGCCTAATCAATTAGCTCAGATTGCATTTGTTATGACTCTTTTGGTAGCAAATAGAAATTCACCTCAAACTAGCTTTGACAAAACAGAGGATATATTAGCTCTTTTAACCAAGCTGGGAAGGACAGGGAATGAAATGAAATCAGAATCTCTTTTCTTTGCTTCTCTCTCCATCTATACTTTATTGTTTCCTATTAAAGACCAGCTTCCTACAAACACAGAGAAAGGGAGTCTTTTCCCTTAGTTTGAATTTGAAAAATCCTAGTGGAAGCTTATGATAGGCTTGCTTAGATCATAGGGTTGAAAGGAGGGAGATGTGACTGAAAGTCTTCACCAGAACCACTTTTTGGATGCAGAAAGAAGCAGTTCCCCATTAGAGGAGGACAATGGATGGCTGTGACCCAGATTATTGGTTTGTCAGTAATATTTGAGAAGACAGATCAGTCTCATAACTAATAAATCACCTAAGTACTGCAAGTAGAATATAAAATAACCATGTTCTTTCAATAATTGTTGATCACCATATTGAAATTTAAGCTTTGCGCAGTGGCAGTATCGTAGCCAATGAGGTTTACCCGAGGTGCGATTATTGCTAATTGAAATTTATTCATTCATTCACTAAATAAACACTGTGCTAGGCCCAGTACTACAAATTTGTCTTTGTAGTTCTTAGTCTGGTTAGGCAAACAGACATTTGATAGGTAAATAATACAACTAAGCCAGAATTATTGGTTGTAAACAATAGAAATAAGTTCATTTAAATGGAAAAGGAATTTATTAAAAGGATAGTAGAATGGGTTCTATTTCAGGGTATAACAGAGTAAGCATACTCCATCCTACCTCCTCACTGAATGCAACTAAAAGCCCTGGACCACAGTCCATGTGGCATTTAAGGACTCTGAAAAGTAAATGGTAGCAATGAGGGAAGGAAACCTGAGTTCAGAATATGAAAAGTTCTAGCTTAGATTTTCCTGTGTGTGTGTGTTTGTTTTTAACCAAAATTTAAAGTGTTTGTTCTGCAACAATCACTATTAAGAGAATGAAATGACAAGCTACAGGGGTGCCTGGGTGGCTCAGTTGGTGAAGTGTCTGTCTGCCTCCAGCTCAGGTCCTGATCTCATGGTCCTGGAATCCAGCCTCACACTGGGCTCCCTGCTCAGTGGGGAGTCTGCTTTTCCCTCCTCTTTTGCCCTTCCCTCCCACTCGTGCTCTCTAGCTTGCTCTCTCTCACAAATAAAAAAAATCTTGAAAAGAAAAGCTACAGGGACTCCTGGGTGGTTCAGTAGGTTAAGCCTCTGTCTTCAGCTCAGGTCATGATCTCAGGATCCTGGGATTGAGCCCTGCATCGGGCTCTCTGCTCAGTGGGCAATCTGCTTCCCCCTCTCTCTCTGTCTTCCTTTCTGCCTACTTGTGATCGCTCTCTCCCTCTCTGTCAAATAAATAAATAAAATCTTAAAAAAAAAAAAAGCTACAGAGTGGGAAAAATGTTTGTAAACATTTTCAGCAAAGCACTTATATTCAGAATATAAAAGAACTCTTAAACTTAATAAGTAATAAACAACTCAATAAAAATAGGAAAAGATTTTAACAGATACTTAAAAGACCATATATGGATAATAGGGGTACCTGTCTGGCTCAGTTGGAAGAGCATGTAACTTGGTCTCGTGGTTGTGAATTCAAGCCCCATGTTGGATGTAGAGATTACTTAAATAAATTTAAATAAATACATATGGATAACAAGTACATGAAAATGCTTATTACAAAAATGCTCATAATAATGCTCAGCATCATTAGCCATTTTGGAAATACAAATTAAAATCACAATGGCATATTATTACATATCTATTTAGCATGGCTAAACTTAAATAAAAACTGACAATAACAAGGGCTGGGCAAGGATATAGAGCAACTGGGACTCTTACTGGTGGAAATGCGAAATGACACAGACTCTCTGGACACGTTTGACAGTTTCTTATAAAAGTAAACATAAGGGGTGCCAGGCATCTTAGGCATTTAAGCGTCTGCCTTTGGCACAGGTCTTGATCTCAGCGTTCTGGGATCGAGCCCTGCATCAGGCTCCCTGCTCAGTGGTGAGTCTGCTTCTCCTTCTCCCTCTGTGATCTCTCTCACTCACTCGCTCTCAAATAAATAAAAATCTTTTTTTTAAAGATTTTATTTATTTATTTGACAGACAGAGATCACAAGTAGGCAGAGAAACAGGCAGAGAGAGAGGAGGAAGCAGGCTCCCCGCGGAGCAGAGAGCCTGATGCGGGGCTCGATCCCAGCACCCTGGGATCACGACCTGAGCCGAAGGCAGAGGCTTTAACCCACTGAGCCACCCAGGCGCCCTAAGATTTTTTGTTTTTTATTTTATTTATTTGACAGACAGAGATCACAAGTAGGCAGAGAGACAGGCAGAGAGAGAGGAAGGGAACCAGGCTCCCTGCTGAGCAGAGAGCCCGATGCGGGGCTCGATTCTAGTGGGATCATGAACTGACCCGAAGGCAGAGGCTTTAACCCACTGAGCCACCCAGGCGCCCTATCAAATAAATAAAAATCTTAAAAACAAATAAAAAGGTAAACATAATTTACTATATGCCTCTGTAATTCCACTCCTAAGCATTTACCCTAGATAAATGAAAACTTATGTCTACACAAAAGCCCGTACAAAAATGTTTATAGCAACTTTGTTCATTATCACCAAAAACTGGATACAACATGTATGTCCTTAAATAAATAAATGGATTAACAAACTATGGTATGTCCATACAACAGAACACTACTCAGCAGTAAAAAATAATGAGCTACTGATATACAACTACATGGGTGAATCTCAAAGTCACTATGCTGAGTGAAAAAAATCAGTCCAAAAGTTATATGCTATATGACTCCATTTATTTATTTATTTATTTATTTATTTTAAAGATTTTATTTATTTGACAGAGATCACAAGTAGGCAGAGAGGCAGGCAGAGAAGGGGGAGGAGCAGGCTCCCCGAGGAGCAGAGAGCCCAATGTGGGGCTCGATTCCAGGACCCTGAGATCATGACCTGAGCTGAAGGCAGAGGCCTTAACCCACTGAGCCACCCAGGTGCCCCTATATGACTCCATTTACATGACATTCTGAGAAAGACAAAACTATAGAGATGGTGAATAGATCAGTGATTACAGGGTTAAGGATGTAAGCTGGACTTCACCACAAAGGGGCAGCATGAAGGTTTTCTTTGACTACTGCCCTCCTTATTGTGGTAATGGTTACATGAACCCTGAATTTGTGTCAAAACTCAGAATTGTGTACATACATACGCAATTTTTACTTACAAAATTTTACTTACAAAAACATACATACAAATTTTAACTTAAAAATTTTTTAATGTTAAAAAGTAATTAAAAGATATTAGATGGGTGATGAGTGTCAACTACAATTTAAAAAGAGAGTAAAAGGGACGCCTGGGTGGCTCAGTTGGTTAAGCGGCTGCCTTCGGCTCAGGTCGTGATCCCAGCGTCCTGGGATCGAGTCCCACATCGGGCTACTTGCTCAGCAGGGAGCCTGCTTCTCCCTCTGCCTCTGCCTGCCTCTCTGTCTGCCTGTGCTCACTCTCTCTGACAAATAAATAAATAAAATCTTTTTAAAAAATAAAATAAAATAAAAAGAGAGTAAAAGATATTGGGTGGCTCATTTTATTAGCTAGGATTATGTTCAACTGTTTATAATGTATATACACACTCATAATAACAAAGATTTTAAAAGATAGATGTTTATAATGTGAAAATCATCCTGAAGTGTGTAGTCCAGGACTAGGATGGTGGCTTCATGGTTCTCAAGGATTTGGCTCCTTTCAGCACTCTGGTCTCGCATCCCTAAGGTGTGACCCCTGTCCTCGCAGTGCTTGGTGGCTGTTGGAGTTCCAGCTGTTGTCAGAGTTCCAGACCAATGATGGATGAAGGAAAGAAGAAAAGGTATCTTCCTTTCCCTTTAGGACTCTTCCTGAAGTTACATGTGACACTCCTTATACCTCACACTGGCTAAAATTTACTCACATGGTCACACCTAGCTTCAGGGGAGTCTGGGAATGTCACCTATCTGGATGGCAGTGCATCCAGGGAGAAAAAAATCAGGATTCTGATTTCCAAGGAAGAAAATGAGGCCACTTTTACGCTTTTGCAACAGTCTTGCAATTGCTAGGTGCTACCCATCGTGGAGAATTCTCCAAACCCAGCCACAAAATGAGTCCACTACAAATTCTGCTGCCCACTAACCCCTGCCCAGAGGGTAGTAGACCCTCCCTGCACCCTTTTACCATTCTCCTAGAGGTCTATATTCCTTATACTGGAGCCACAGCAACTAGAGAGAGAACTCACAGTCTTTTTCTCCTGACTCCTAGTCTGACAAGTTATATGTCAGGGAAAGGGCCAGTGTTCAGGAGAAGCTAAGAAAGCAAACCCCTGGCACTCTCAACCTCTAGCAGAAGAAAGATGCTCTGCTTCCCTCCAAGACTGCTAACCTGAAGAACTACTTAAAAAGAAAAGAGGGTCAGATACAAACCAGCCTAAAATAAAAACTCTGGACTTTCCACTCTAAGTACAAAGTTGTAAATGGTACAGTAGACGTTGCATCCAAATGCTTTGGTAACCGAGGACAGGCTCCCAGCTCTGACTGGGGACATCAGGAAAGACTCCACCCAAAGGGGCACATCTAAACTGAATGGGAGTTTTGGGCAGAGATCTTGGGTCTGTCAGATCCTGAAGTGTGCCTCTTGAATCAGTTTACTCTGTGAACCTCCATTAACAATGTTTTATATAATGGTGCTCTATTTTTTAAAATAAAAATGTATTGTTTCCTATGGACTTTTTTTTAAAAAAAGATTTTATTTATTTGACAGAGAGAGACACAGCAAGAAAGGGAACACAAGCAGGGGGAATGGGAGAGGGAGAAGCAGGCTCCCTGCTGAGCAAGGAGCCAGATGCAGGGCTCGATCCCAGGACCCTGGGATCATGACCCCAGCCTAAGGCAGACACTTAACGACTGAGCCACCCAGGCACCCCTCCTATGGGCTATTTTTTTAATCTTTTTAGATTTAATAATCTTTAATGGTTATGTTTCTATTTCATATACAAAATAATTTCTAATGGTTGCATTGTACTCTAGCATGGATTTTGCAGGGCGTTATGTTTTAACTATTTAACACAGTATGAAAGAGTACCACAAATACACAATGGGAAAGGTTAATCTTTTCAACAAATGGTGTTGGAAAAACTGGCTCCATAGGAAAATAATGAAAAGGGACCCTTATACTATACCATATATAAAAATCAATTCAAAATGGGTTAAAGACTTAAACATAAGACTTGAAACTGTAGAACTCCTAGAAGAAAAAATAACATATAGGTAAAATCTTCTTGACATTGGCATTGACCATGATTTCTTGGATATGACATCAAAAGCACAGGCAGCAAAACCAAAAATAGATAAGTGGGATAACATCAAACTAAAAATTTCTGCACAGCAAAGGAAGCAATCAACAAAATAAAAAGGCAGCCTACAGAATGGTAAAAAATATTTACAAACCATATATCTAATAAAGGGTTATTAAATATATAAGGAGCTCCTACAGCTCAATAGTATAAAAACAAATAGCCCAATTAGGGCTATTAATTAGCCTTAACTTGGCTAAGTAATTAAGGACAAAGAAACTGCATATACATATATGCAAAGAACACATACAAATGTATGAAAAAGGTGCTCAAGATCACTAGACATCAGAGAAATGCAAATCAAAACCACAATGAAATATCTTATATCAGGATAGCCATTATTAAAACAACAACGACAACAACAACAACTAAATGTTGGTTAGAATGCGGAGAAAAAGGAACCCTTATATGCTGCTGGTGGGAATGTAAATTGGTGCAACCCCACTTCTAAGTGTATATTCAGAGGAATTGAAATCAGGATCTCAAAGAGATACCTGCATTACCATATTCATTGCAGCATTCTTTACAATAACCAAGACATGGAGGTAACCTAAGTATCCATCAATGGGTGAATAGATAAAGAAAATGTGGTATATATATACGATGGAATAGTCTTCAGCCTTAAAAAAGAAGGAAATTCTGTCATTTGTGACAACATAGATGGACCTGGAGGATGTTATGCTAAATTAAATAAATTTAATTTAGAAAGACAAATACAGTTGACCTTTGAACAACACAGGCTTGAACTGTACAGTTCTACCTACATATGAATTTTTATAGCACAGTGCTGTATTTTATGATTTTCTTTTTTTTTTAAGATTTTATTTATTTTTTGTCAGAGAAAGAGAGAGACCATATGCAGAAGGAGAGGCAGGCAGAGAAGGCAGAGGGAGAAGCAGGCTCCTGGGCGAGCAAGGAGCCCCATGTGGGACTTGATCCCAGGACTCTGGGATCATGACCTGAGCCGAAGGCAGTGGATTAACCAACTGAGCCACCCAGGCGTCCCTGTATTTTATGATTTTCTTAACATTTTCTCTTCTCTAGCTTACTTTATTGTAGGAATACAGTATATAGTACATATAACATACAAAATTTGTGTTAATTGGCTATTTGTGTTATCAGTTTCTCGTCAACAATAGGCTTTTATGTTTGGGGGAAGTCAAAATTTATATACAGATTTTCAAGTGTGTGTGTTGGGGGGTCAGCTTCCCTAACCCCTGAGTTGTTCAAGGGCCAACTGTACTATGGTACCACTTATATGAAGAATGTAAAATAGTTAAAGAAGCAGAGTATAGTAGGATGGTGGTTTCTGGGGACTAGAGTGTGGGACAAACAGGGAGGTATTAATTAAAGGGTACAGAGTTTCAGTTGACACAATATGAGTAAATCCTAGAGATCTACTGTACCTCATAGTGCCTATATTTAACAATACATTATTGTATACTTTAAAATTTGCTAAGATGGTAAATTGTTTTTTAAAGATTTTATTAATTTATTTGACAGAGAAAGAGATCACAAGTAGGCAGAGACAGGCAGGGAGAGAGGGGGAAGCAGGCTCTCCACTGAACAGAGAGCCCGATGTGGGGCTCGATCCCAGAGGTTTAACCCACTGAGCCACCCAGGTGCACTAAGATGGTAAATGTTTTAAGTGTTTTTATCACTACTACTGCTATTAAATAGAGTAAGAGAAAGCTTTTGAGGGACACCTGGGTGGCTCAGTTGGTTAAGTGTCTGCCTTTGGCTCAGGTCATGATCCCAGCGTCCTGGGATCGAGTCCCACATCGGGCTCCTTGCTCAGTGGGAAGCCTGCTTCTCCTTCTTCCTTTGCGTGCCGCTCTCCTACTTGCACTCTCTCTCTCTCTGACAAATAAATTAAAAAACCTTAAAAAAAAATAAAGAAAGCTTTTGGAAGTGATGGATATGTTTTTGGAATAGATTGTGGTGATGATTTGATAGTTGTATACTTATCTCCAAACTTGTATACATTAAATGTGTATAGCTTTTTCCCTGTCAACCATAATTCAATAAAGTGATTTAAAAAAAATAAAGCTTGAATACTAACCAGTCAGAACAAATGCTGACTATAAGCAATTGGCACAGCTATGTCCTCATGCAAGATTGCTGTCAGCTTTGCATGTACTATAATTTATATAAAAACATTGTTATTGGACATCTCAGTAAGCAGAAGATTTGATTCAGTAAATTTGATCAAATTTTTTGCTAAAGAAGATCACTCAATTTGAGTGGATCTTAAAACCACATTCAAAAACACCACTAGGTAAACTCACTGAAGGTAGGGAGTTGAATTTTTTTTTACTCCATATCACTGAAGCTTATAATCAAGGACCTGTCACAAAGGAAGGCTCAATAAATAGTTGTTGAGGGGTGCCTAGGTGGCTCAGTCGGTTAAGTGTCTGCCTTCAGCTCAGGTCATGATCCCAGGGTCTTGATCCCAGGACTCCTTTCTCCTTTCGGGCTCCTTTCTCAGCAAGAAGCCTGCTTCTCCCTCTCTCTCTCCCCTTGCTTGCATTCCCTCTCTCGCTGTGTCTCTCTCTGTCAAATAAATAAATAAAATCTTTAAAAAAAGGTTGTTGAAAAAATGAGTGGATTTTCAAAGCAGAATAATTCACTAACATTGGACTGTACAGAAATTACCTCCATTCTTAAAAACAGATTGTGTGTGTGTGTCTGTGTGTGTGTGTGTGTGTGTGTGTGTGTTTTAGTACAGATAAACAATTTCCTAATTGACTTTTTCTAGAGAAAAGATTAAGTCATAGTTGACTTCCTATGAATCTATACATGATATCAGGTGGGTGGGAAATCTCTACTTTTAAGCAACCTTTTTCTACTTTGTTTTGTTAAAAAAATAATAAAAATGGCTTCCAAACAAACACTAGCTTTTTATGAAAGTTTCAATTATCAAGTTTTTAATGTTTTCATTGTTTATTAAGCATCTTAATTTAAGGACTTTGGGTAAATCAGAACTTAACATTTCAATTTAGACAGGTGGAATCAAGGATTAGTAAATAGTTAAGGTAATGGGAGCTTTCAGTTATACATAAAACACTTCACTATAGGGACACCTGGGTGGTGCAGTCAATTGAGTGTCTGACTCTTGGTTTTGGCTGGGGTCGTGGTCTTCTGGGCCTGAGATCCAGCCCTGCATCAGGCTTTCCACTTAGCACAGAGTCGGCTTAAAGACTCTCTTTCCCTGTCCCTTTGCCTGCCCCCACCTCTCAAAAGAAATCTTTAAAAAATTTTTCAATATAAAATTATATACAAACAGTATTTAATTTGTATAATATAGTTTTCCCTGTTGGGAACATTGGTTTCCAAATGTACTAATAAGGAGTGAGGTCCTAAGAATAAAGAATCACTTTCAACTGGTGGTATACCATGGTATAACTGGTAGTATAGTAGAGTAGGGGCTTTCATGCACAGCATTTTGGTAGCATTATTAGACTTGAGACATCTTTACATTTTTGTTTTTAAAGATTTTATTTCAGAGAGTGCTCAAGTGGAGAGAGACAGGTCGAGGGAGAGGGAGAAGCACACTCTCTGCTGAGCAGGGAGCCCAATATGGAGCTTGATCCCAGGACCCTGAGACCATGACCTGAGCCAAATGCAGATGCTTAACCCACTGAGCCACCCAGGTGTCCCAGTTTTTTGTATTTTTTTAATTAAATTTTACAGGTACATACTTTTTAAAGATTTTATTTATTTAGGGAGAGTAAGTGGGAGGAGGGAGAGAAAGGATCTCAAGCAGACTCTGGGCTGAGTGTGGAGCTGGTCATGGGGCTTGATCCATGACCCAAGATCATGACCTGAGCCAAAATCAAGAGTTGGATGCTCAACCAAGTGAGTCATCCAGGCTTTCCATACATGTACACAGGTTTTAGAAATATAATTAGGGGGCTGCCTGGATGGCTCAGTCGGTTGAGCATCTGCCTTTGACCAGGGTCATGATCCTAGGTCCTAGTATCGAGCCCCACATCAGGCTCTCTGCTCAGTGGGGATCCTGCTTCTCCCTCTCTGCCTGCTGCTCTGCCTGTCTGTGCTCTCTCTGTCAAAATAAAATCTTTTTAAAGCCACATATGCAAACACACATACACATACTTTAAAAAAATACGATTAGGGGTGCCTGGGTGGCTCAGTTGGTTAAGCAACTGACTTTGGCTCGGGTCATGATCCCAGGGTCCTGGGATTGAGTCTCACATGAGGCTCATCCTGCTCGGTGGGGAGCCTGCTTCTCCCTCTGCCTCTGCTTGCCACTGCCCCTGCTTGTGCTCTCTGTCAAATAAATAAAATTAAAAAAATAAAATAAAATTAGGATTATAGTGAAAAACAGCAGTCCTATCTTTCCCCGCTTTTAATTCCCTTTCGCTTTTTGCAACCAACTTGCAACCCTTTTAGCTATGCTAGTATTTAGGTCCATATATCTTATGGCATATGCTAGCTAGCTTATATGGTCATTTCTTGATTTTTTTCAGCTTCAGAGAATGACTTTCTACCCTGGAATAAGAATTTGCTTCTTGGCCTCCTCCACCATAAACTCTCATCTTCCATCATTTTAGTTAAAATCAGTTTTCATTTGAGTTGCCTGGGCGGCTCAGTTGCTTAAGCATCTGCCTGCGGCTCAGGTCATGATCCCAGTGACCTGGGATCAAGTCTCACATTGGGCTCCTTCTCAGTGGGGAGCCTCTTCCTTCCTCTGCCTGCTGTTCCCCCTGCTTGTGCTCTCTCTCTGACAAATAAAATCTTTAAAAACAAAAAATCAGTTTTCAATCGTTAAATCTTTATCTAGATATCCTAGAAAAACTATATTTATATATATATGTGTGTGTGTATATGTGTGTGTGTGTGTGTGTGTGTGTATATATATATATATATATAATGATTAAATTTTCCTAATGTTAAAAATTACCTTGTTTCCTTTTCTGCTGAGTTTTCTATATAGGAATCACAGTTTATCCCCAAATTCTGCAGCAGAACTAAAAAAGCCCTTGTTTTATTTTTTCTTAAAGATTATGAGAGAGAGAAGGTGTGTGTGTGTGTGCGCGCACGCGTGCACACACATACACGATAGAGAGAGAGAGACACATACACACACACACACATAGGCAGACAGAGACAGAGAGCATGAGCAGGGGGAACCCAGTGTGGGGCTCAATCCCAGGACCTGGGATCATGATTTGAGCTGAAGGCAGACGTTTAACTGACTGAGCCATCCAGGCACCTCAGAAGCTCCCTTGTTTTATACCCAAACACATCAGAAATTCTTCAGTGTCATTTTCTTCTCAGAGTCATCTTCGTAATTCTGATCTGAACTTCGTACTCTCTTGGTCTGCAGCGCAGCTGTCATCCTGAGTCCTCCCTTCACCATCATCCTAAGCGTTCCTACTTCCCCTCTCCTGCATTCCCACTTCCTCTCTCCTGTGTGTTTGATCCTATGTCCTTTTTGTTCTTAGCTTCCTCCTTGGATTTAGTGAAACATATATTCCAAAACCTTCCTGACAACAGGTACATGGCACCTAAATAATTTTTTGAGACGTTGCTTATCTGAAATTCTTTATTTCCCCCTCATACTTGATTGCAAATTAGGCTAGATATAGAATTCTAGATTGGAAATTATTTTTCCCAAAAATTTCTAGTTGCTGTCATCACCACATCATTTTGTATGTTGCTTTTAAGAGGTCTATGCCATTCTGATACCTGATCCTGTATACATCACTTGCCTTTTTCTTTCTGCAAGTTTTTAAGGCCCTCCCATTATCCGTAGACTTCCAAAATTTTACAGTAGTGTGCTTTCAGGTGGCATGTCATCATCTTTGGGCACCAATGAGTTCCTTTTGACCTACAAATTTGTGGCTTTTTGTTCTGGGAATTTTTCTTTTGTTATCTTTGAAAATCTATTTTTATTCTTCTTTCTTCTGAATCTCTAGTTTTGGGTGTGTATTGAATCTCCTGCATTTATTCTCTTTTTTTTTTTTTTCTATTCTGTTGATCTATTATCCATCTCTTTGTATTTTGTTCTATTTTCTGTCCTATTTCCTTAACTGTATCTTCTCTAACTATTCTACTTGTTTCTGCTATTTTAAATTTCTAGATCCCTTTCTTATTCTCTGCTTTTATAATTCAATAGCATTCTGTTCTTAATATCCTTAATTTTTTTTAAATTTTTTATTTTTATTTTTATTTATTTATTTGAGAGACAGAGATCACAAGTAGGCAGAGAGAAAGGAAGGGAAGTAGGCTCCCCGCTGAGCAGAGAGCCCGATGCAGGGCTCGATCCCAGGACCCTGGGATCACGACCTGAGCGGAAGGCAGAGGCTTTAACCCACTGAGCCAACCAGGCGCCCCAATATCCTTAACTTTTTAAAGATTTATTTGTGAAAGAGAGAATGTACATATGTGCATGTGGGAGCAGGGGGGAGGGCAGAGAGAGAATAAACCAGACTGCCTGCTGAGCGTGGAGCCTGGCACAGTCAACCCCATGACCCTAAGGTTATGGCCTGAGCTGAAATCAAGAGTCAGATGCCCAACTGACTGAGCCACACCGGTTCTCCTAACTCATTAGCTGTTTTATTTTAAATATTTTTATTGTTTGCCTGGTTTGCCTGGCAATGGTCACAAAAAGTCTATGTTCTCGTTTTTTGTAGCTGGACACTAAAATTTTTCAGGTAATGTCCCAATCTCTTTCATAAAAAGCATAAGGTTTGTAGACCCCTAATGATTCTATAAAACCCTCCTTTTATTTATTTATCTTTTAAAGATTTTATTCATTTAGAAAGAGAGAGAGCACATGAGGGGCAGAAGCAGAGAGATACTCTTACGTAGACTCCCCACTGAGCAGGGATGCCCCCCCAACATGGGGCTTCCTCCCATGACCCCAAGATCATGACCCCAAGATCACAACTTGAGCCAAAACCAAGAATTGGCTGCTTAACTGACTGAGCTACCTAGTCACCCCCAAATTCTCCTTTTAAAGTCAAACTGGTGGAGCATCCAAGAGACTTGGTATGAAGAGTAGTCCTATTAGGGTTCAAAAACTGAATCTGCATTTATGTTGCAAAGAGTGAAGAAACAAAACCTGTAAAAAATTTTAATGGCAATTCATGTCTGAATCTTTTCAAAAGTGGGATATTTATTTGAGGAATAATTGTTATAGTTTCTTTTTCATTAAAAATTAATATTGCTGGGATACCTTAGTGGCTCAGTTGGTTAAGCTTCCAACTGTTGGTTTTGGCTCAGGTCTTGATCTCCCAGTTGTTAGATCAAGGTCCAGGGCAGGCTCTGCACTTAGCACAGTTTTCTTTGGATTCTTTCTCCCTCTCCCTCTGCTTCTCCCCAACTATAAATAAATAAATAAATAAATAAATAAAATCTTTGGGGTGGGGGGTAGAGAGAGACACCTGGGTGTCTCAGTGGGTCTTGTCTCAGCGGACTCTTGATTTCTTAGGTAATAATCTCAAGGTCATGAGATGAAGCCAGAGTAGGCTCCATGCTCAGTGGGGAATCTGCCAGAGATTCTCTGTCTCTGTCTCCTTCTGTCCTGTTCTCTCTGTCTCTCAAAATAAATAAATAAAATCTTTAAAAAAAGAAATTAATATTACTCCCAGAACTATCTCTACCCATTCTTACCCTCAAAGAAATAGTCATTAGACTAAAATGTTTCCAGAAATTTTGGACTACCAGAAGGAAGTCACTAGCTTCTGAAGCCATCGTTGCTATGAAAATGAAAGCTGGTCTGTTTTACTGTAGTAACCACTTGAGTTGCTAGTATTTGCTTATTTAAGATACATGTAGAGTAAATTTTAAAAAGAAATAAGTGGTTTGTTTTGGTAATGTTCAGAAAAAAGTCTATGTTTTCATTTTTTTGTAGCTGTACACTAAAATTTTTCAGCGTTGAGTCTCCAAGTCTAATCAAGCACTGTTTTGATGCTCTACCAGGTGAAGTCCTGCCGTGTTCATGGAATCAATTCTGTTACATAGTTTTTCAGTATTCCCAAGGATTTAATTTCTTTTTTTTCTCGTTTATTCTAGTGAGACTCTATACAACCTCATTTCACATATCAGAGAAAGCATTCACGGGGTAAGTAGAGCTACATGTCAAAGAATTAGAACATTTTACATTTTAAGAAGTTTACTAATTACATTGACCTAATTCATATAGGATAGGGGTATTTTAACTACCTTTTTAAAAATCACTTAATGACAATACTCCAAGTTAGGAAAATAAGGCAATGGTCTGTGAATTCATTCTTAATTTGGGGTTGCTTAGTTGCAGACATCTGTGGAAAAGTCTGAGGAACATCTCAGCTCGAGAAGCCAATCTATTTTGGATGGATTGGAGACCCTGGCCAAGACCTGTGAGTATCTTGTATTTGAGGTTATCAGCAGAGGGCACTAGTGAGCAGTGAACTGAACTTTCTGACCCTACCCATGTTTCTGTCAGGGGTGAGGTTCTGTAGTGTTGCAGATGAGATGATGGGTACATTAGGTTAGCCCTGAAGAGATGTGGATCACGCTCAACTGGGTAGTGGGGCCCACCTAGATGTTGGGAATGTTCCTGGTCCCTAGATGCCCTCTATGAAGCATTAATCCTCCACCCAGTAATCCTGCTGCCTCAGTAGCTCTGCCAGATTTCTCATCTCACTGCCTCAAGTGAATCAGCAGCATCCCTGAGTCCCTAACGAGTTGCTGGCTGTGCTGTCTATAAAGACATTTTTTCCCTTAGGACTTATAAATAAAGACTGCTCCCTTAGGAGTTAGAAATACTCCAGTCACCTCATCTGCTTCTTGCTGCCTTGGTTTCAATGAGAGCTGTTTTGTAGTGAATCACAGCATCTTTCTCCAATCCAGTTACAATTACTGGTCTGTAAAGTCTCCTGTTCTATCAATTAGTGATTTATGTTTAGATAAAACCATGGGCCTGGCTCTTACGAAACAGAAGAGTCATAACACTGCTCTTCTTGGGCGGACACCTCTGTAGGACCAACAGCTTCTCAACTAAATAGCAAGATGATGACGGCATCTGCACTTGTTTGGATTTGTCTTTTTGTTTATTTTTTATTTTAAACAAATTGAAGTCAACTTATTTAAATGCCTTGGAATGGATTGCTCATGATTTACGAAAATTAATGCCTTTGTGTGGTTTAGAAATTAATCTCCATCTGTCTGCCAAAAAGCACTGTACTGTCTGCTGGCTTCCAACCTGGGTATCCCACACACAGGGCAACTGTGCGTCTGTTTGGAAACCCGTTCTGGAAGCCTGGGACTGTTGCCCTCACAAGAAGTAGCAAGACAAAGAGCAGAAGCAAATCAGGAGTGCTTCCTTTGTATAGCACGATGGAATAACTCATTTGTAAGTGCCTGAGGAAAGCACTCCTTTAGCTTTCTACATTTGAAACTAGGTAAAGTACAAAAAGGAGGTTTGCAGGCAGCGAAGGTATGACATTCTTAGCCCAGATCAGCGAATGGAAGTGCTCAATCTCCCAGTATGAGATCAAGGCAGAGCGAGGACTAGAACTGGGTCTGGGTTATAGTAGGCAGAGGGATCCTGATCCTTCATCCTGATGGTTCCTTTTTAGAGGATAAGACTCAGGAGAAGGAGCCACCCTGATAGGGCAAACAGTAACACACACTGTGGCATCATATTATTTACAAAGCCAGATCATTTTTTAAAAGATTTTATGTAGGTATGTATTTAAAGATCTTGAACAGGGGAATGGACGGAGAGAGAGGGAGAGAGCAAATCTCTAACAGACTCCACACTCAGCATGGAGCCTGAGTTGGGATCAAGCAGGCCTTGATCCCAAGACCCTGAGATCATGACCTGAGCTGAAATCAAGAGTCGGATGCTTAACCAACAGCTACCCAGGTGGTCCTAGAAAGCCTGATCATTCTTGAAAATGGCACAAGTATCCTGTTCAAAGTCATTCCTTTTCTTGGTAAGTAGTAATCAGGATCAGGAAGTTAGTCATTGAAAAGGGAATCAGACAAATCCTCTATCATCATATGGTGTGGCCCAGTCTAGCTGTCCTGAAGCACTGAATCTGCCAGTCAGTACAGTCTGCAGCCTTCAGTATGCGCTCACTGTGGCTCACAAGGGAAAGGGAAAGATATTGTGCGAAAGTGCTCTTGTGTTAATAGTGTAATGGGTCCCTTCAGAGTGCGGTCATGAAAACTTTCTCTAGTCACTGTCTGTTCAACCAGAGGGATCACTCAAAGCCATCTAATCTAACTCCTCTTGTCCTTCAGGTGAGGACTGAGGACCAGAGTAATAGAGGACGAATTACCAAGGCCATCCACACCCTACTTTAACTTAGGTTTAGGTGGGCTAATTAGTAAAGAGCACTACTACCTAATAGGTATCAGTTCTATTGAAAAATAAGACCATTAGGAAAATAAAAAAGAGTGCTATTGAAAATCAGAAAATGGGGGCACCTGGGTGGCTCAGTCGGTTAAGCATCCAACTCTTGATCTCAGGGTTGTGAGTTCAAGCCCCATATTAAAATAATAAAAAAAGAAAGAAAATCAGAAAATGTCTTCTTTGGAAAACAGATAACTATATACATAAAAATAAATTCCATATGGGGCTCCTGGGTGGCTCAGTGGGTTAAAGCCTCTGCCTTCAGCTCAGGTCATGATCCTAGGCTCCTGGGATCGAGCCCACATCAGGCTCTCTGCTCAGCGGGGAGCCTGCTTCCCCCCCCTCCCCCCGCCTGCCTCTCTGTCTACTTGTGATCTCTGTCTGTCAAACAAATAAACAAAATCTTTAACAATAAATTAATTAATTAATTAATTAAATTCCATATGAATCAATATAGTAAGTGTAATGATAAATCATAAAAAGAACTATAAGAAAAATGGGCAACGTTTTTAATAATTTTGGAGTGGAGAAATGCCTTTCTAAGCAAGGCACATATAATCATTCTTTCTAAGCAAGGCACATATAACCATTAAGAAGAATGAGGTCTATCTTTATGAACCATGTTGAAATAGAAATAGCTATTCATCATTAAATAGTAACAGCAAGGTGCTGCTTATGTGCACATAATTTACTCCAGGACACATCTTGTGGAGGACTGTGACCAGTTAGTGAAAATTGGAAAGGCTTTCCCCCAAAAATGGGAGACTCAACAATCTCTTCTTATACATGGAGGCTTCCAGACCTTTCCACAGGCTGTCATCAGCATGGCAGGGAGAGCAAAACTACAGAGTATGGAAATAGAAATGAATAAAAAATTCATCTTCAAAGAAAACAGAGATACAGTCCAGAATATGGAAATGGATTTTAAATGGCATTTTTATAAAACAAGCTAAAAATACCTGATTTTTATGGCCAAAGCAGAAATGAAATGAGTCCCCTTCTACAAAACACCCATACATATACATACACACGCACACGATCTATAATCTATACATGGACATGCACATGTATCAATGTATCAGTGCCAAGTTCCAGAAACTGCTCATAATGTTAAATTCCAGAAAGTGGAATCAAGGTCTGCATAGGAGAGA
Organism: Martes martes; assembly: GCF_963455335.1. Lineage (NCBI taxonomy): Eukaryota > Metazoa > Chordata > Mammalia > Carnivora > Mustelidae > Martes > Martes martes. The sequence goes on along the minus strand of NC_137888.1, from coordinate 198,603,989 downwards.
ATCAGTCAATTTTTCATTGCATACCTTTTTATACTGTTATAGGTTTGAGCTATTTTCTTAAACTTTTTAAAAGGAAAAAGAATAAACTTTGGAAGTAATGAGCTTGATACAAAAGCTCCGGTGAGAAAGAGAAGATCTCAAACATACATTTCCCAGGGGCCAAGGAAAGAATATATGGGGCCACAGATAGATGATTTCTGAGTACTGAATCTGGAATTGAACAATTTTCTTGCCTTCCCCATTCTCTGCTTTTGTGGTTGGTAATGTTCACTGTTGCTAAGAAACATTGCTATTTAGGAATTCATCTAGGATAGGATAATTACATTTGCTTTCTACTACAAATATCTACAAGAATGTCTGGAAAAATATTTGACTAATTGAGTTTAGGAATAGGAATCCAGTATTTGAAACATAAGTAAACAGCCTTTTTCTAATTGGTTGACATATGGAATTTAACTTTGTATTGAGTAATAGAAAATTTGCTTTCTAAAAACTTCTTTTTTTACTGTGGTAAAATATACATAACACAAAATTTATCATTTCTTACTGCTATTTTGCAAGACTAAACTGACTTGCCTATTTCAGTCATAACAAGCTCTTTCACTTTGTACTTGCTGTTTTCTCTATCTGAGTAACCTTTCCCTAATCTTTGCAGGGCTCGCTCCTTTTAATCCTTTTGGTTTCACCTTAAATGTCTCCATCTCTGATGACCTTATCTGAAATAAGTGTCCCCACTCTGTTATTTTTGTGATAACCCCTATCATAGCATTTATTTCAGCTTTCACTTATTTATGTATATGTTTATTTACTTTTTATTTTTATTTTTTCCTTTTCAAAACTGCAAAAATTCATGTATGTGGTAGACAGTTTTGTTCAAGATCGTCTCCATGTTCCTAGCACAGTATCTGATAATAATTTTCAGATAAAACTATAAATATCCAAATAATACATTCAAACATATCATGGATTCTTTCTGTTTTACTTTCTCATTAGAGATGTTCTGCATGGAGCTCAGTCTTCCAGCTCCAAACTGGGCAGATTACTCCTGAGGTCCCAATCCTAGGACTTGTCTTCACCATCATTCTGAGGATCCTCTTTCTTTCATCCTCAGTCTTGGATCCCTTTGTTTCCTGGACTTTGGTTTACACTTGTATTTAGTGATACACATCTTTCAGTAGCTTTCTGAGAAAAAGTATATGGGAGGGCACTTTCTTATACACGCATGTTTGAAAATGTCTTCTATCTCTACATGGGTCTAGAATCCTAGGGGGTAATGCTTTGTCCTCAGAATTTCTAAGGCATAGCTCCATTGTCTTCTATTTTTAATTTGCTTATTGAGATGTTTAATGCCATTTTGCTTCTTGATTCTTTATGTTATCTGGGTACCCCCTACTATCCCTTTTAGACATATTTTTTTGAGCCTCATGTTTTCCCTTGATATTTTGAGAACCAACTGAAAAAGTGCCATAGACCATATAATTTAGTAACATAGCAGAAATTAACAAAAAAATGAAATGAGAAAAAAAGATGCCATTTATAAATCTAACACAGAAGACAAACTACCCAGGAATAACTTAACAAGGACATGCAACTCACCCATTTTTTTTTAATGGCTTCTGGGTTTTATGTCTTGCTTAGAAAGGCCTTCCCCTGCAAAGTTACAATTTACCCCATGTTTCCTTCTTGTACTTTATGATTTACTTAATTATACGAAAATTGTTAATCTATCTAGAACTTATGTTAATGTAAGAAATCTGAAATGTAAGTCTCCTTTTGGAAGGGGATTATGTTTTATTTTAAAGAGAAACTCTGAATAAATCACTTAAGCTTTATTAGATAGTGTGTGTTAAATTCCTGCCCTTGGGCTGACAAGAGAAGACAAAAGAGACAGAATAGTTGGAACATGGAGAACTAACCAAAGCAACTATCAGATCGAGGCAAGGTTTCAAATAAGACTAAATTTGAGAAGGGTTTGGGTTTTTTTTTTGGCTTTTTGTGGTTCCCCCCCCCCCAAAGATTTTATTTGTTTGTCAAAGAGAGAGAGAGAGCACAAGCAGGAGGAGCACCAGACAGCGGGACAAGCAGACTCCCCGCTGAGCAAGAAGCCTGATGCAGGGCTCAGTCCCAGGACCCCAGGATCGTGACCTGAGCTAAAGACAGACACTTAACCCACTGAGCCACCCAGGCGTCCCATAAATTTGAGTTTGATATCCTGTCTTTTCAATCACCAGATGTCACTCTGATGTTCCTTCCATTTATTGCAAAGAGTTAAGCACTCTCTTGTTGTCAAATTGTTTTTTACCCACCTAAAATGAAAAAAATTTTGTCAAGAATCTTAGAACGCCCTTTAAATAGTTATGAGAGGATAAAAGGAATATCTGGTGTATTATTCCTGATTATTAGTAAATTATTCTTGTTATGCATTTAAAATGTATATGAACTCACAATAGTTTATAGTGTATAGTAGATACTCATCAAATATTTGTTGAATAAATGTAAGAGTGTCTTCACATGATCTGCCATTTAGCAAGAGAGTGGCAATAATTGATTGCAACACAATGTGTTATTGTGTGTGTGTGTGTGTGTAGAATCTCCCTATGCCAAAGAGAGGAATCAGTATCAGTCCTCTGAGTGGTTAGCACTCATGTCACCAAGTTCATTACAGCCCAAATGTAAATAGGGGATAAATAAGTGATGGGTGATAGGCAGTAAGTGATGGTAGAGCACACACATGGTGCCAACAGCAGAGAAAAGGAGCCCCCAAACTAGCCAGGAAGTGCTGTTTTCCAAGGAGGTGACTGCTGAAAGCAGAGGGAAGAACAGGAATTAACCACACTGAGCGGTGCCTGGGTGGCTCAGTTGGTTAAGCATGTACCTTTGGCTCGGGTCATGAACGTGGAGTCCCGGGATCAAGCCCTGTGTCGGGCTCCCTGCTCAGTGAGGAGTCTGCTTCTCCCTCTGCCCCTCCCCCTACCCGTGCACTCTCTCTCACTCTCTCTCTCTCAAATAAATAAAACCTTAAAAAAAAAAAAAGAAAGAAAGAATTAGTGCACTAAAGTGGTGATTGAGGGGAATGGGTAGAATCGAGAAGGGATAGAAGCATAAGTACTCCAAGCCAAGGGAACAGCATGCACAAGGCCAACGGTGAGAGAGAGACTGCGTAGGAAACAGACCTCGACCATGTGGAGGTGGACGGAGAGGGTAAGGGGAAGTGAGCTGGGTCTTCATGGCCAGTTTAAAGGTTTGGACTTCCGGGGTGCCTGGGTGAATTAGATGGTTGGACATCTGCCTTCAGATCATGATCTTCCAGTCCTGGGATCGAACCCCATGTCAGGCTCCCGGCTCGGCAGGGAGTTTTTCTCCCTTTGCCTCTCATCCCGCTTGTGCTCTCTGTCTCTTGTCTCTCTCTCTCTCTTTCTCAAATGAATAAATAAAATCTTTTAGAAAAATAGAGATTCGGACTTCATCCAGTGGCCAGTGGGGTGCTATTGAAAGTTTCAGTATAGGTTTCAGAGGAGACATGATCATATCTACGTTCTGAAGAGGTCACTCTGATGACAGAACCAAAAAGGTAGGCCAAGGAGGGGGTTGGTGCCATCATATGGGCAGCAGGTTTCAGAGTCCCCGGGAGGTGCTGAGCTTGGGTCTGCCTTGGTCAGAATGTTCTCAGGGAGGAAGGGAAGAGGAGACCGTAGAAGAACCACCCTACTCTGGCTTCCTCTCCTCACCAAGGCTGATCTGGCTGGAGAGGCCTGGGCACTAGCAGAGCAGGCTCAGGTGGCGCATGCCAGATTCCAGCTCCTCCCTTTTCGTCATTGTGGGCTGGGCGGGGTAGGGCATGCCATAGTCTTCATGGAGTGATTGTCATTTTCCTGTATTTAGTGCAAGAGACCGTGCGGGCCCAGAGTGATCTGGTGTTGGAAACGGTGCATGACAAAGGCAACATGGAGCAGGTCATCTTTGAGATACAGAAAAGATTTGAAGCTGTAAGTGTGGATCCCAACCTCTTTCCTCAACTATATTTTTAGCTTTGTCACTAAGACCCAGAGGGACTCCTTTAAAGTCGCAATTTTTTTTTCAGCCAAGAGCAGAAGCCAGATAGGTCCCTTGGTAATGGACCAGGGTAGGGGCAACTTCCATCTCTAAGGTTCTCTGGCATGATGGGGACCCAAGGGGCCCTGCTCCAGAATGTTGCCATGCTTCTGGGAAGCACCCAGCCAGGGACAAGCTTTGGTTCTGCTAGCACATCCTTTGGTTTGTTCTCACGTTTGTTTGTTTGGTTTGTTCTCATGTTGTTGTACATTCTGAGTTGCAGTGCCTATAACTCTTTTCTCACTGTCTTTCCCTAGAGACAAGCAGAGTTTATAGAAATGAGATCCGACCTGAAGCACCTTGAAGCTTTAGTGGCCCAGCAGAGTAAGGACTTCCAGCAGCTGTGTGAGCAGCTAGGCCAGCTAAATGCGGCCAGTGTCCTGGCAGAGCTGAAGAGATTGATTCCAGTCCCTCGGGTAGCTGGGCATTCGAAAGACAGCACTTCCCAGACCTCACCACCTCTGGCCCAGAGCCTCCATTTCACCAGGCAGGGCAAGTACGCTTCTGAGGAGGCAGTTCTGTGGCGGGCTCGGGCACCCCCTCCCGTACAGACTCGGAGTATGGGCTACCCGCAGCCTGGAGAGTTTGGTGTCTGTGGTGAGGGAGCAGAAAGCGGTGCTCTGGAAGAAGAGGTTATGCAGCAGGCAGCTGGAACCAGCAGAAGAAACAGGCGAGTCAAGGACAGGGCTGTGCAGACCAACCGCAGGAACTGGACGGGTCCTAAAACCAGCTCTGAGAACCACGACTCCGGCTCCCCAGGCCCCGAAGTTCCTGGTGGTAAGGGCTGGGTTTCTCAGGGAGCCTCAAGGCTTCTACCCCTGGACTCAAACAAATTTGCAACCAGCATTAAGAACACCTGCCAAAAATGTCAAGCTGAAGGTGTGTCTCCATGTGATCCTCGTGAACAAAGGCTGGTGACTGCACAGAAAAGCAGAACCGTGGAAAGAGGGAGGAAAGGCAAAAAGCAGGCGCCCAGGAAGTCCCAGAGAGGCAGGCTACGAGCCAGGAAGCAAGAACAAGCCTCTAGCAAAACCTGTGCTTTCATTCCTAAATACCCTCAGCCTCCAGTTTCTGGCCCACAAAGCCCCCCGCTGGAGCAGCAGAAACCCCGTGCTCAGCCCCTGCATCTGAGGGGCCCCAGAAGAGTCATGCGCAGTAAGGCGGTGAGGGCAGCGCAAGGAGACATTTTACAACTCAGTGGGCTTTCTTCCCAAGACAACAGCCTGCTTGCGACCAGTTCCCAGGGGGACCACCAGATGAGCTGGTTCAGCGACCTCAACCTCGGAAGTTCAGACCCCCCTGTGTGCAAGGAGCCAGGGAAGAGTATCCTCTATGATCTGGGTTTTGATAGCAGTGATGATGGCTTCTGACCCGCCCACAAAATTCTTTAGCTGGTAGTTGATGGGTCGCAGCTGGAAAGACACATGATCGCACACCGAGGCCGGCTGACAGCAGGAAGTCCCTGCCGGCAGCACGCAGGCTCGGAGGCCCAGCTGGGGTCAGTGCAGGATGGGTGCGGGGCTTGGCGGAGTAGATCTGGCCTGCTGGGTACCCGGTGCTGCCCGTAACAGGTGTGAGAGCTGCATGCGTCCTTATTTATTGGGGGGAAGTGTGTGAAGACGATGGTGTGGAGCTGGGCCAGCAGCCTGGGTGCAGGGAATCAGGAGCAGCGTGTGGTTTCGGTGAAGGAGGAGGGCTAGTGAGTGGCAGCAGTGCTCCCACAGAACCGTTGTATGTGGCAGCATGACTCCCCAACACAACATTTTTGGTCTTCACAGTATTTCCTGCACATAATACTTTTCCAGGCCTCAGTAATTTTTTTGTTATTTTTATCCAATTTTACTGTCAGAGTGCTCGCATTTTTTGATCAGTGGATGTATTATTACAGAACACACTAAATCTGTCTTCTTGTGCACAGAGAAACAGAAAATGTTAAGCTGCCAATGGAAGAGAGGTGACCCGCAGGCAACAAATGCCCAGAGGGGCGCTGTACACAAGCCACACAGTCCCAGTTTTCTTCTTGGCTGTTTTCCCCCATCCTGTTTTCAACCATTCTTCAAGCAAATGAGAGCATCTAAGGGTCCAGTAATATTTCTGGAGAGCATTGGGCTTATATGAGACTTTGGCTTTCTTACAGAGAGTTTTGAATTTTTGTTATACATATACATTTCTTTTGTAATAAAAAATAAAACATATAAAACATGTAAAAGCATGTTTTTGGGGGGCATCTGGGTGGCTCCACTGGTTAAGCATCACACTCTTGGTGCAGGTCGTCCTCTCAGGTTCTGAGACTGAGCCCAGAATGTGGCTCGGCACTGAGTGTGGAGCCTGCTTAAGCTCTGTCTCGCTCTGCGCCTCCCCATGCATGCTCTCTCTCTCTCAAAAAATCCACAAAAACCAAAACACTTAAAAGCATATTTTTTTCATTAAGTTTAAGTTTATTGAAGGGATATCCCATCAACTTAATCGGATAAGAGAGATACCATCTTTTTACCGGTAGGCTTTTCCCAAGATGACTTTGATAAATAACACCCTACTCAGACTGGTTTCTCTTCCTTTATTGTTTGAAAGTAAAAATCCTCACTGGATGGATTGGCTTCCAGAATCTGGTCATTTTCTTGTTTTAATACCCCTTAAATTCAGATTAATTAACATACAGTGTGTCATTAATTGCAGGGGTAGAGTTGAGTGACTCATCAGTTGCATATAACACCCAGCGCTCATTACATCATGTGCCCTCCTTAATGTCCCTACCCAGTTACCCTGTCCCCCCACCCCATCCCCTCTAGCAACCCTGTTTGTTCCCTAGAGTTAAGAGTCTCTTATGGTTTGTCTCCCGCTCTGATTTTTCCTTTCCCTCCCCTATGTTCCCCTATGTTTTGTTTCTGAAATCCTACATATGAGTGAAAGGATATATTTGTCTTTCTCTGACTTACTGCACTTAGCATAATACCCTCTAGTTTCATGTTGTTGCCCATTTTCAAAGCAGTAGTAAATGACTCTAGGGTCTCTGAGTGGACCATTACAGAAAGCAGTGGTTCTTGATTTTTTCTTATTTTTACATTCATTTTCAAGGGGGTGTGTCGTACAAAAGTCTGAGTTTAATTTGCCTTCGACACCTTTGACAGGGATACCAGGCACCAGCCTAAGCTGCTCGTACTCCAGTTTCCAGACCGAGGACATCCTGTGGCCTGTAGCTGGGAGCCACAGGCAATGGCAGCAGCCCTTTCCAAGGCCAAGGGAGTAGACTTGGACTCCCTCTCAGGCTGCCCGGCCTTTTCTCTCCCTGTGAGCCTCACTGGATGTCTGTTTACCCTGCCCTCTGCCAGCCTCTACAGCCTTCCCCACTGGTTTCCTCTGTTTGTGCAAGGAAAGCAGGGGAGGAAGGGGCCCAGCCCCGCCATGGGTTCCTTCCAGCCCTTCTCAAACTTGACTACAGGTGACTGCTGCGTGGTTAGCATAAGGCTTGTAGACCATAGGGGTTTGTATCTAGAAATCTTTTATTACTCTAAGTTGAAAAGTTTAATCATTTTGGGGTGCCTGGGTGGCTCAGTTAGTTAAGCAGCTGCCTTCAGCTTAGCAAGGAGCCTACTTCTCCCTCTCCCTCTTCCCCTCCCCCTGCTCGTGCTTTCTCTCTCTCAAATAAAATCTTTTAAAAATTAAAAAGAAGAAGAACAGTTTAATTGTTTTAACTCAAAGTTGAGAACCTGTTGAGAGAACTCCATTAATGTTTATGACTGCGGCCTTCCCAGTGAAGGGTCTGTCCAACTCTGAAATGCCAAAGGAGGACCCTCTGTTCTTTGATTCTGCTGTGAGTTACGAAATCCTGTATTTCTTCAGAAGTATTGCTTTTTGTGTTATGGAGTCAAAGATCAAGTGACTCAATGTTCTATGAGCTGGGTGTTTTTGTAGAAAGAGCAGTAAATTTATCTCCTAACAAGCCTGGGTTAATTAAAATTACACTGCCTGTCTCTGGTAATCATCAGGAAAGGATATTCTGTTTCTTATTTTATTCCTAAGACTTTTTTTTTTTTTTTTAACTGTATTCCTGCCAGATTTGGTGAGCGTGACATAGCCCAGGCACATCCCCAGAGCACACAGCGTTTTTGGCTCTTCGGATGCTGAGAGAGATGTGGCTCCACAGTGGGGGAAGGGGGGGTGTTGTGGGAGGTCTAGGGACCTAGAGCCCAGAGAGCCACCTAGGGCTGCCTCCCTCTGACAATGACCCCAGCCCACCACATCACCTAATTGTCTTGACATTCAAGTATCAATTTAAATGTCACCTACAAAGAGGTCTTTTTGTGACCTTTTCTGTAGAAGCTTGCCTTACTCACTGCCCATTGCCTTCCCTTGTAATTTTTTCCCCCAGATCCATCTCAAATGGTGTATTGATGTGCACACCTATGTTTTACCTGCCTTGCTGGGGGGGGGGGGATAAACCTCAGAAGCAATAACAGCGTCTGCCTCACCGCTGCAGTACCCCCAGCATCCGGGAGAGTGTCTGACATGAGCAGACACTTGACAAATACTGAGAGCAGAGATTTCTTGCTCACCATTTGAACAGCTCCCTGCAGCCCTGTCCCAAAGTCAGTTCTCTCCAGCATCCCCTTACAACCTCCCTTTTTAGCATTTTGTCTCAGAAGTTCCAAAGGGCTCCTGATGAGGGGTCTCCCACAGTATGGCCTCTTCTCTCCCCAGCCAGATGCCAGCAACCCTTCTCCACCCAGAGTGCCCAGAATATTAGCCTTTCTGCACTCAAAAAAAGATAGTTGCTTCCTACAAGGGTTGAGCAGTTTTGAAAATTTTTTCATGCCAGGACTTAGGCCAAAACCCTTCATCAAATCAGTCATCTTCCAGCTGGCCGAGCACAGAGAGTCCTTCCCCACTAAGGCTAGGATTCATTGTCAAGTAGATTTCCTAAGTAAAACTTTGTCTACTCTATAAATATTTATCTGGAACATAAAATATTAACATTCTCCCACATACTCCAGGGAGAAAGCAGATTGCCAGAGCCTCAGACAGTCTTGCCATGAAAGCCTTTTCAGTAATTATCTGCAATCAGGTGCAGTTGCCTCTGTCATCTGCGTGCCTTTTTCACTGGTCACTGCCATATTAAACGTCCTGGGGTCAGCTGGCGGAGGTGGCACGCTGATACCCAGTGAGCCCCAACCTGGCCATTCAGGAAGAGGGAGATTGGCCTGAATTAGGCCTCTTTTGCAAATCTCTTCCTCAATTTCTTTGATCACTAACAGCTCATAACTCCTCTAGTGGGAGGATGGTGTCGCTGCCCTACCAGCACATTCCTGGGTGCACAGGGGAGGGACACATGCCCCCAGGTTTTCTGTTCCCTTCTGCCGGGACTCTGATGCCCTTCCGGTTTGCCCTGGGATTAGAAGTGGGGGTCCAAGGAGTCAGAACAGGTGGGCCAGGAGGTAGCTCTCTTAGTACCCCAGTGAGAGGGAGCAGGAGGCAGGGGGAGGGGAGCCTGGAGACCCAGAGAGGAGAAGGCAGGCCCCAGTGCCTGGTTAAGCCAGCTGGAGCCACACAGAAGCAGAGGCTTACCAACCGGAAGTGTCCCCAGAGCTCACCTGGCAAGATTTCAGACTTTAGCCCCACGTGGCTAGATAGCCATGTCCAGGAATGTGGAGAACGTGGCAATAGGGGCGAAGCTGAAGCCAGGCTCAACATTTCCAGCCCATGGGCATCCCTAAATTGTCCTTTTGAAAGAACTGTTGCTCGGCTCTCAGGCCTTAGCTGTGGCTCTCCGCTCCTTGCTGACCTTCACTCAACCATTGGCTCGTCTCTCCTTTTTCCTACCCCTTCTTCTTCAACTGTCCTTGCCTGCCCCCCAGCAGGTCCTAGGAGCTTCTGCGGACCAGCTCCCACCTTACAAAGTCTTACTAGTCTGCATATACAGCTGCTTTCTAGTGGCTTGGGCAGGGACACGGGTGGGATGCAGCCAGGGGACCTGGAGACCTCTTACAGGGCTAGATGGGCCCCACTTCTCACGTGCCTTGTGCTGTGGCTTGAATTTGCAGTTTGTGACTAGCAGGTTCCAAAGCTCCTATTTATTCTTGAGGTTGCCTTGTTTCTATTTTGAGTCTGCTAATCCAAATCACAGTTTGGTGTTTCCACGGAAACAATTCAGTGATTGTTTGGTTTGCCAAGATGAGCTGCGGGGGAGAGAACCAAATGACGTAAAACATTTTTAGTTTCTCAAATATGACTATCATTGTCTCTCCGAGAAGCCTTTGGTCCCAGCCCCCTGAAAACCTGAGGAAGTTGTATTAAAATAAATGTTCTAGACTCCTATTCCACTTCTAGCTAGGTCCTTGGAGCCCCACTCCCCAAACACCCCCGCTGTACGTGCGTGAGCACACATCTGCCCAGTAAAGCAGATGACAAAGGCAGAGAGGTCTCCTTGGGGCACCTTGGGGAGTCAGGGATATGGAGACAGGAGTCCATGTCGCCAGGGAAATGGCCATATGGCTCCCCCTGTTAGTCTGGGACTGGAGAGCCAGAGGTTCAGGGCTCACCTGTTTTAACTGAATAGCTGTGTTTCTACAGTGAGGAATATTTCCTCATTCAAGGATCCCAGGACGAATTACCCCTCTGGTAAATCTCAATTTTTACCTAAAGTCTTAGCTAAAATAGCAGTATGTCTGTCTGTCCCACCAGGGAGAGCTGGGTCCCTCCCCCATGCTGACCCTTGTTCTCAAGGACCATAGTCTCCTCTACAGTCTCCTCTAATCCTTTCTTTTTTTTCAGTCTTCTATGGTTAGGTCTAGGCCCCCATTCCCAGCACCCACTCCCTGTGCAAAGACCCTGGGGGGAGCCGGAATGGAATGCTGAGCAGCAGCTCCATGAGACCTAGAGCTTCCAATCCCTGGACCCTGCATCCTCAAGGTCAAGGTCCTGTGAGTCCTCCCATTGTGGGTCTGGCCTCTGCTCCAGCTTCTGGGGACTGCGAAAGTCAGTTCAGGGCAGTCAGCGGGTAGGGATACCCGTGGCTGGTTGGTGGAGATGAGGGCTTTAAGAAGCCGTGCATGTCCACTGCAGATAAATTAGAAAATATGGACAAGGGGGGAAAAAGATAAACCTCCTTGTCCCTCCGTAACAATCTCCTGCACATGCTGTGCTCACACACATCTGTACAAACTGGAGACCAAGTGCACTTTCAAAAAATAAATACGCTTGAAGTTTCAGAATAACTAGATTTACAGGAAGGTTGCAATGACAGTTTGTATCCACCCTTCACCCAGCTTCCCCTCGTCTTACATAACTGAGGCACGTTTTGTCAAAGCTGAGAAAAATACATGAACTCTGGCCTTTATTTAGACTTGGCCGGTTTTTCCATCATCTTCGTTCTGCTCCCGGATGCAAACCCGACTACCACGCAGAGAATCAGTGTGTCTCCTTAGTCTTCACTAGTCTGTGACGGGTTTGGAGTCTTCTTTCCTTGTTCTTCATGACCTTGACAGTCTGGAGTGCCGGCCGGGCATCCTGCAGGACCTCCCCAGCCTGGGTTTGTCAGCCGTTTAGCTTGTGATTAGACCAGGGACATGGGCTTTGGGTAAGAAGCCAACGGAAGTGGAGCCCCCCTCTCCTTGCTCCCTATGGCCGGGGGCTGGGAGTGGGGGTGGCATCCACATGACATCACTGGTGGTGTCCCCTTTATCACTTGCTTGGGTGCCATCAGGCTTCTCCATAGAAATTTACGGACTTGCGGAGCCTGGGTGGCGCAGTTGGTTAAGGACCTGGGACTGAGCCCGGCACTGGGCTCCCTGCTGAGCAGGGAGCCTGTTTCTCCTGCTGCTGCTGCTCCCCCTGCTTGTGCAAGCTCCCTCTCTCTCTTTCTGCCACATAAACACAATCTTTAGGAAAAAAAGAAATGTTTTTATTTTCCCCTTTATTCCTAGGAAGTCCAGCGTCAAGGGTGGTGAAGGGATGGGGTGGGATTAGGCGGGATTAAGCGCCACCTTCTCCCCGGGAGACTGTCCACATCAGCACTTACTATTCGGAACGCACTGTCTCGAGCCCTGGCTTTCTCGGGTATCTGGTAGACATCTCTCTGCGCACAGACCACCCTACACCTGAGCAGGGCCTCCCAGGATGCTCTGAGCCTTTCTCCTCATTTGCTCCTGTCCTTCCTGCTAAGGGAGAAGAAACTCCCCACCCCGCGGGGCCTGAGTGCTTACTGAGGGTGCGCCTGCTGTGGGGACTGAGTGTAGGGTGGCTGGGGAGGAGCCTCCGGTTAATCTTGTCCCCTTCTGCCCCAGGCAGGGCAGTGGGGGTGGCTGTCCCGAGGCCCTTCCCATGGGGAGGCCCATCCCATGACGTGGCCACCCTGCTGGGGAGCGGGAGTGCAGTCTCCATCTGAGAGTGGGAGACCCCAGACCTGGGTCCCTGGCTTTGCAGCCTGCCCTGTGCTTAGGTCTGTAGCCTAAAAGAAGGCCTGGCAGGGGGACCCCTTGGCCACGGGGCCTTCCTTCCCAGTTCCTTGGGTCTTACCAATAGCCCCTGTGCCAGCCTCCTCACCCCCATGCAGCCCATCTGAGCCCAGAAGGCAGGCATTTCTCTGAGACTCTGTCTCCGGGAGGCATCAAAGCTTGCCTCCCTTCCTGATGATGTCCTTGTCCTTTCTTTCCAGGGGTATGGCTGGAGCCAGCCCTGCTAGGCTTTTGCTGCCAGGCTTTTAGGCTTTTAGGCCAAGCTCCTTCTTTGTCCCCACCCCTTCGTGCCTCAGTACCTGTGGCTTCCAGGGTCTCCAGGCCTGGAGTGGGACGCGTGAAGCTTCAGGCATGAAGGTGGATGGGCAGGACCTGTGCTTACCTTTTTCTCCCACTGCCCTGTGTTGGGGGCCCAGGTGTCCGATGTGGGGCATGTGGTGGGGAGGCCTCATGGGAATGTCCTGTCAGGTGGGGGTCAGCCCCTCCAACACAACCATGAGGCCCCAGCAGCGGTCTTTGAGCTGAGCAGGGTCAGGGTTGGGGGTGCCGAGGGGAAGTTGGTCTGGACATGAGGAGGGTCTGGAGCCCAGGCAGAGAACAGACAGCCCTGTGTGCAAGGCGTGCAAGGGGAAGAGGGCTGAGGGCCACAGTCTGTGTGGGCTGGGCTGGCCTGGGCTGGTCCCAGGGGGTACACAAAGCCCACCCTGGTTGTGGTCCCATTACTTCTTCAGGGGCCCATGGAAAAGAACACCGGGAGACTCAGCAGAGGCCACGACCAGCACCTGCCTTGGGTACTGGGTGTATTAAATACCAATCAAAAACACAGTTTAGATGTCAAGAAAAATGAAAAAAAAAAAAATCAACAGTGAGAAACAATTCAAAACAACAAAATAAAAAAATTGGGCTTTCAGCTCAAAAAGGGACACAAGTGCAAGTTAAAGAGTATGGCATTCTCCGATGCTGCCAGCCACGTATGTGGCAGAGGCCCCCAGGACGCTGACCACTGCCCGAACGGCAGCCTGCTCCTGGAAAGAACCAAAGCTCCAGGCAGCTGTCCTTACTCGACCTGGTATTTGAAAGAGCTCATCAAATTGTAGTCCTCCTCCAAGTCTAGCACGGTCTCCACGATATTGTGATCGTCGAAAGCCTGCTTGAGGCTGCCGGGGTCACTCTCTGGGCCCTTCTGAGGGCTCTCGTCCACAAGCAAGGCCCAGGCCTCCTCCCTGAAGGGTGAATCTCCGCAGCGGCCACACACACGGTTCAGCTCGTTTTCAAATTCTAGTTTCCCAGCCAACTCTTCAATAGTTCGGATGCTCGTATGGTCTTAAAAATAAGAACATTCAGCATTACGATTCCAGTGAGACGTTTCAGGAGACGTTTCAGGCACCAGTGAAAACCCACAACGGGCAGCCCTCTCCGGGGTCATCAGGGCAGGTGGGCTGCCAGACTGAGCCCCAGGTGCTAAGGTGGTCTTGGTGCCCACCCCTCTCACTCTGCGTTTATTGAGCCCAGCTACCCGCCAGTCCCCCAGGAAGGACGACTCAGACATGTGTGGGCTTGTCTTGGATCTTAGGGAACTCCCTGACCTGCAGGCATGGCAACACATCCTATGAGAAAAATTGACAAAAACTGACTCTCCTATGAGAGTCTCTAGCGGAGTCAGACTGCTGCCCGGGGCTGGCAAGGAGTGTGGGGGGTGGTGAGCCAAGGCAGAGGACTCTGGCTCCCCTCTGCGGCTACCCCAGAGGAGATGCCAGCCACTTGCCCAGTGGCTCAGTAGGTGTCTTGCTGTGGCCTCAGGGGAGCCTCTCCTCCCACCAGGCCTCCCTTCATCCCCTAGAACCTGGAGGCCCTTTCAGAGCCAAGAGGTTCAGGCAGTGCCCTTAACTGGGGGCTGTCTGTCCACTGAGCAGCGTGAGTCATTTGAAAAAAAGAGCATACAAAAAATACACAGTTCCCACACAGAATGTACAGATGTGTAGGGAAAAACCTCTGGCAGGATCTCCAGGACTGTTAACATTGGCTTTCTCTGGGTGTTGGCGTTATGGGAGAGACGTGAGTTTCTAACTTTCTTTCTAATCTTGGGGGACCACACCCCCACCCCATCTTTGCCTATGTCCTGTCTCCAGATCTACGCTCAACCGCCAAGTCCTGGGGATGACTGTCCCTTATGCCCAGGGATTCACTGTAACCAGACATTTATGAAATGACCTGATTCCCATGCGACTCCACCGGCTATCAGCTGCATGAGGGCCCTGTGCAGAGAGCCTGCCGTGGGCAAAACAGAGGCACCGTGTAGACGGATGAGAACTGAGAGAGTGGTTTTGTTTTTTAAAGACACCTGCCAACTCAGGGGCCTGCGTGAAGGACCTATCCTCCCAAAGAGGGGACAGGTCTGCCCTTTGTACTCACCAATCATATCAAGCAGATCTTTTGTGACCTCTTGGCTAGAATTGCTGAGTGGCATGTTTGAGTCAACCTTCAAATCTTTCTCCATATCTTTCCTGCAACCCCCAGGTAGAAAAAAAAGAAGAAAAGGTAGAGGGTTAGAGCCTCTTCAAAGAAAACCTTGTGGGGAACTCAGTGTTCATCTTAAAAGCAAAAACATACTGGTAACTATGCTGTGATTACAGAGACAACTGGAAACTGCTGAGTCAGTGAAGTCGACTAATAATATCCTCGCGACTCATGAGCATTGCTGACAGCGCACTCGTGACAGCACCTTTGTGACGGTGCCTTCCTGCCTACAAACGCCCGTATTCACATGTCAGAATGGAACCCACTCAATGGCTTCTTCCTTCACTGCTTCCAGAGCAGCCAAGATGGCAGGACCCTGAAGTTCCATCCCATATGGTCATCCTTGCTCCAGCTCAAGGTGCCTAGAACCAGGCAGTTTAAACTTTACCGGGGAGAGGGGCACCTGGCGGGCTTAGTTAGAAGAGCATGTGACTCTTGGTCTCAGGGTGGTGAGTCTGAGCCCCACGTTGTAGACATTATGTAAATAGACAAACTTTAAAGCTATCAGGGGAAAAAAGGTCTAAGGGAGATCTTAACATGAGGTCTAAGACCTCATGAGGTGGGGAGGGGGGTTGGTTGGAGAGGCGGGTGAAGAGCGCAGAAGCAAGGATGAAAGCAGGAAGTAGGGACCAGCCACCCATCTGGCCTCTCCCTAGCACGGACACTGGAATGAAGATTTTCCTTTCTGCAGTATGAAAAACAAAGTGACTTAGAATCAGTTTCTCTAACGTTCACTACCACTGTGGGACCCGCAGAGTGGTCTCTAGGAAGTGTCTGGCAGTCCTAAGGGCAGGCAGAAGCGGTACTGCACTCAACTCAGGAACGTGCACATTTTCAGAAACGAGGGCCCCCTGACTGTAACTTTTTACACTGTCAAGTTGGAATCACCTTAGGCTGTCTTTTCTCCAGTTCTCCGTGTCTCCCGCGGCTCTCCAGAACTGTCTTTCGGGTGCCAAAATGGAGGAATGCATCAATACGTTTTCCTTACTGGTCA
Source organism: Martes martes (assembly GCF_963455335.1). NCBI lineage: Eukaryota > Metazoa > Chordata > Mammalia > Carnivora > Mustelidae > Martes > Martes martes. Next base: position 198,587,936 of record NC_137888.1, on the reverse strand, counting down.
GAGGTTTTCTTTTCGGGCATGAAGCCTGTGGCTTTGCATTCACTGGGGCATGGTTTGGCGCAAAGGCAGGGCTCTCGTTCTCAGGAGCACACGGGACTGGAAGGAAGGGAGCCGCGGAGGAGGAGCAGGCCGCCTGCGGGTGCCTCCTGCAGAGGAGCCGGTGCACGGGGAGGGGGAAGGAGAGCGGCGCTGCGTCCAGCTCCAGCCTCGGCCGGCCCGAGCACTCCTGGGAATGACTGACGCCTTCAAAGGCCCGGTCAATGGCTGCAGTCAGCTCCTTTCTGCATCTTCGCAGTTTTTCAGACATTTCCCCTAAAAGCGACGACGTCTTTATTATGTAACACATTGGAAATGCACATTGGAAGAGCAACACGAGAATAACGTTACAGACGAAGTTCCAAACCACCCCCAAAGGGCGCATCTCCTGGAGCTTGATCCACGCCACCGGCCAGACGGCAGAGGAACCCACACTCCGGGCGTCCTCCTGCCCAGGTGGCGGGTGTGGCCCACGGATCTCCCAGCGGAACCAGCGGTCGGACTGGAAACCCAGGGACGCCCAGCCCCGCCTTCCCCGGCTCCGGGCCCGCCCAGCCCGCCCGCCCCTGCCCCCCGGCCCAGCCGCCTCTGCAACCCCTCTCGGCCCTCGCCAGCAGCCCGCAGCCCGCAGCCCGCCCTCGGGCAGAAGGTCCACAGGCGTGTCCTCACCCGCCAGCGCGGCCACACCGCCACCCGGGCCAACGGTCGCCGCGCGCGCCTCCCGGCCGGTCGCGTGCCGGAGAATGGCGTTCCCTGCTGCCCCCACCCCCGCCAAGGTTAAAGGTCAGACAAGAATGCCCGGACTGACCACCTCTTCTTAAAACCCACTTGGCCGCAGCGGAAGCGAGGCCCCCCCACCCCCACCAGCAAGGGACGCGGCCGGATGCGGGGGCAAGACCAGCCAGAAACCGCTGGGGGTGGGGGGGGCATAATTTCATTTCTTACCAAAGTCAGCGAGAAGGGAAAGGTTCCCATTCTCAAGCCAACGTCGAGAGAAACTGGATGGGCCACTGGACCCAGAAGTTTTGTGTATCAACTTCTTTTAAGTGATATCTAATAAAAGCGCCAACCCGTCTCCAACCGTCTCAATTCATCAAGGATGGTGAGGGACATAACAGAACTGCTAGGTTCCACACGAGATTGAGGGGCGGGAGACCCCAACACCAAATATCTTCATTTCATTACGGGGAAGAAAGCTGGAAATTCCAAGATGGCTCAAAGGGAAACAGAAATGGGCTTCAGGGACCAATTTTGAGGGAATTATAAACCCATGTCAGTGCACACAGCAAGGGAGAAGAGGACAACATCAAGTGAATTGGAGGCTTGGTTTACTGTGGGCAGACTGCTGGGGTGACCAGGAACCAGCACCAGAATGAGAAATCCAGGAACTCAGGGCGGCCTGCAGTGGGTCTTCGTGGCCACCGCACTCAATGACAGTATTCCTCTCCATTCTTTGGAATTCCTCGGCCTTACTCCACTGTGCACCCCCCTCCCGACCCCCCCCCACCCTTTCCAGCTCCACAGGTCTTACAGAAATTTCTCACCACCTGTATAAAAAGAAAAATAATTCAGCCTCTTGACATAACCCTTCTGAGCAAACAGGGTCTTTTTTTTCTTCTGCTCATAAAAGAAGGGGATTTCCTCATCTGGTTTTTAGACGGAACACTAGTAGTCTTCAGAGTGTCAAAGATGTTCTCGTGGGGGATTACACTGGTGCTGAGGGGCAGCAGGGTCTCAGAGGCAGCATCAGTTGGTGTCCATGCTGCAAGCCTCATCTTCCCCCGTGCCCTGCTGGGAGCTGCCTGGGCTTGTCCCTCCCTCGGAGGATCCAGGAAAACCGACGACTGAAGGCGTCTTATAAAATTCATCATCTCGACGTTGGTAAAATAGCACATAAGCCGCTTTTGTCTAAAACACAAGAGGGGAAAAGTTCATTCACCGGTTGGAATGATCACCCATTCTCCCAGCTTTTCGCTCACTGTTCAAAACAGGGCTTTCTTCTCAGGGCTCTGCCATCTTGCCCTGTGCAACGATGCACAGAGGCAACCGGGAAGGTGACCCTGCCTAGAGACTGGGGAAGGGCCGATGCCTGCGACCAAACCTGGAGAGTGAAGCTTCTCATTTAGCAAGGGTTCTGGAAGGAATGGCAGTCAATTCTTTTGTCTACCACTCCTAGCTCCTCCATCAGGATGGCCTGGGAGACCCTTCTCAGCTTTAATCCATCAGGTAAGAGGAGGAATCAAGCACTAGAGCCTACTCACCACTATCTGATCCTCAGAGGCCAGGGACACGTTGCTATCATCAAAATAATACCATTTCCCGTTCAGTTTGTTCTTCGCATATGCAGTGTCTGCAAGTCAACAAAGAAAATACCTCTAGCAATCACCAGAGAACTCATCTGGCTAGTTTATTAGGCTTGCACTAAACAACAATAAAACTCTAAAAAAATAAAACAAAGGCCCTGAAATTAAAGGTAATTTGCAGGTGACAACTAAAAGATAACTCTTTTTTTGAAATCTGTTCTTCCTCAAAAAGGGTAAAAATGGGGAGGGACCCTGGCAGGCTCAGCTGGTTAAGCATCCGACTCTTGATTTCAGCTCAGGTCATGATCTCAGGGTTGTGATTTTGAGCCCTGCGCTGGGTTCCATGCTGGGTGTGTAGCCTGCTTAAGATCGTCTCTCCTGCTCCCATAATCTCTCTCCCTCCTGCCCTTAAAAAAAAAAAAAAAAAAGGTGGGGTGGTGGTAAAAATGGAGCTATCAGGGGCCAAGGCTTTAAGCTGTAATTTTGGGAAACTAATCAAAAGAATAGAGAAATCCAATATCGATCTTCAGGATGGCTATAAGTAATCATCCAGAGCCAAGGGACCCACAAAGGAAGCTGATAGTTTAAGATTTTAGCAAAAATGGCTCTCAAAATAACCAGTCAAGTCAAACTTCACTTGATCCAGCAGATGGCTACTACTGCCTCTTCCTACCTCTGTATCCTCCGGGGTAATCCTGGTGAGGGGCACCCTGGGCGTTTGGCTTTGCAGAGCTGGGATGTGGACAAGACGCTTTAAATGTATCTTTCTCTGAAACTGTGAAAAGTCTGTGGCTGGGTAACAATTCCTCACAGCGGTCCCAGCATTCCCCACAGCAAACACTTCCTGTCTTGATTTTATACTATTCCCCGGCAAGATGTGTTTACAACAGTAATCCCAGCAGCAATGAGCAGTTCCTGTCCCTTCCAGACTCTACGGACTCTAATGGAGAACTGGTTGCTTGTCTCCACCTGCTGCACTGACTTTGGGCCAGCCCTTCATCCCTCACTGCAGCGCCTACCCCAGGGGTGAAGAATGCAGGAGAAGGTGCCGAGGGCCTGTCCCTACTGTCCCTCTCCCTCTGCCCCTCCCCACTGCATATGCGTGCTCGCTCTCTCTCTCAAATAAATAAATCATTCAAAAAACAAAAACCTACACATTCCACATTCCAGACATTCTGGAAGAAAAGGAAGAGCAGAGAGAGAAGTTTCCTTGCTTTCTGCTTTAGCATAGCTGTGATACTGGCTTCTGCAATGACACAAGTCTGAACATGTCCTGGGCATCTCCCCATGTTATCATTCATTTTCTTTTGCAATGGCTGTGCGCTCTTCCAACATGTAGGTGGAGAGCAGTGCCAACTGCTGGGTCACTGATGCAGCTACTAATTTTTCACTACAATAGCTGAATCTTTGTACATAAAGCTTTTTCCCAATGTCAAGTACTTTCCATAGGATAGATTCCCAGAGGTGGGACTACTGTATTCAAGAATATGAAGACCAGGGGTGCCTGGCTCCTCAGTCAGTGGAGCATGAGACCCCTGATCTTGGGGTCATGAGTTCGAGTCGAGTCCCATGTTGGGAGGAGAAAGTACTTAAAACTAAGATCTTAAAAAAAAAAAAACAATATGAAGAGAAATAGAGAATGAAGCAGTACCAGCAGTAGTTCAACAAAGCCTGACACCTTGACGCTACAAGCCTGTGCCACTGTGTAAGGCGCTTAGGGCAGGGCCCCGCACACAGGAAAGGGCCAGTGAGACTGGCCGAGGGCGCGTCAACACGTCAGAGGCAGCAACGCCAGTACTTACAGTGGCCAACCCCCATGGCTCCATAATGATTAGACACGGCAATGAGGTCGTACACATATGGCCTTGCTGACAGGTCACACACAAACTCCGACATGTTCAGAGCTCTGAGCACAAAACACAAAAATGGCCTTTAATACATTAAACTCAGAGAGAGAAGCGGCAGTAACCCAGCAACCCCTTTAATGCACGAGGCTGGAACACGGGAGCCCTCGAAGGCAAACCACAGCAGAAGCGGATGAAGAGGCCGTGACAGCAGGGGCCCGAGGGCTTGAGCTGAGCACTGGCCCGTGCAGGCTGCAGAGAAGCTGCCCGAGGAGCTCTGGCCCTGCACCCTGCAGGGAGGACACGCTCTGGGCACGGACAAGAGGGCTATAGCCGCTATGCGGATCCTGGCTGTCAGGATCAAAATTACAGCTGGAGCCATAAATACTTCAGCTAAATGCCAAAACAGGTCCCAGAACACCTTTTTCCCCAACATTTTATTTTGAAAAATTTCGAACATACAGAAAAGTTGAATACATTTTTAGACAAACGTCTATACTCTATCCATCTCTCTACCTCCACTCCCACCCCCCAGGAAGCATTTTAAAATCTGCACTTTGAGGACGAACTCTTACTTGGTTGACTTACTTTCCTCGGCCCATCACTCTGCGTCCTGGGACCCGGAGACATGAGTAGGCAGCCAGTCCCACTCTCTGCCCCAGGGGCCGGACAGGTGGCTCTGCGCCCCTGCTGCTGCCCCCAGTCATCCAGTTTTCTGGAGCAGCAGCCCTGTGTGTCTGCGCCGACTGGCTGAGCCCAGCCCCCCTGGACCCATGACGGACGGGAGGCCCAGCTCAGTTAAGGGGCTACCCTGAGCCTGGGAAGCGCTTCTGCCGGACAATCTTTTCCCCAGTGGTAGGAGGATGGGGAGGGGGGTCAGCCGAAGTCCAACTGCCTGCAGCCCAGCAACACACATCCTAATGCAGGAGAATCTCTGGTGACAGAACTCTCTGCCAGCCAGTGCCCCCGTCTCCTGCTGACTTCTTAATTTTCCGAAGCTCAGGGACCCACCTGACCGGGAATTCCACGACTGTGTCGAGCTTATCCCTCCAGTATCGGTTGTAGGAGAAACGCTTGAGGTGGACCACCAGGATCTTCGGCAAGGACCACAGGTCAAACTTCTTAGTGGCCTGCTGATGCTTCTTACAGGTGGGACAGTACCTGCGGAGGAAAGAGAAACCTCCACTCAGCGGGGAGGCGGCGAGCCAGGGCCCCCAAGCACGGAGGCACAGTCACAATCCCACAACATCCTCTCCTGCACTCCTCATGGCTGCTTGGAGAGGTGGGGGCAGCTCTAAGCCAGCTTCTGAAACGGGGGTCTGGGGGGATGGCTTTCTCGGTCCGGAAAACAACTGGTACAGAAAGACTGCGATAGAGGGTCAGTCATGTAAAGAAGTGACAAAAAGTGACAAATCTCCCCGCCTCCATAAAAGGGTTTTTATGTACATAGATGGACCCAGCAGATCTCAGTCCGGGCTGCACGGGTGTCCGCCTGCAGACTGGGGGGCTGCATACCAGGGGTCGTGCTCCCCAAGGGTCTCCATGGTGGTGAAGAGCTCGATGCAGTCTCTCAGGGCCACGGCAGTCTTCTTCTTCTTCTGAGGCTGCAGCATGCTCACGTGCTTCTCGTAGGCCTGTGGAGGACAAAGTGCTGATTTCCGGTGGGGACATGAGTTCTTCCCAGGTAAAGCCACAGCCTCCCAAGCTCCCATGCCCAGGATATAATGTATTTTCTGGAGCCTCTGAACATATAGTGACAAAATCTTCCAGTGCTTTCCATTCTCAGTCTGACTGAGTTTGTTAAATTGCTGGGGAACCGGTGAGACTGACCCGAGTGCACAGCGAGGGCAGAACCCAGCTCTCCTCCCGACCGGGAGTCCCCAGTCCCCTACCTCAGACTCCTGCTCATCATAGTAAAGGCTCCGGGTCTCACTGTCCCAATCGATGGCCAGTGTTGATCGAGCTATGGAGGAAGACCCAAATGTCACTCATTACTAACGGCCAGCACTCGGGGAAGGAGTGAGAAGAAAACACTCAGGCTGCGCCATCAACTCCTGCCCCCCTCAGCAGCCACAGCAAGACGATACTCTGCCCTGAGCCAGCCCCCAGCGTCCTTTGGCAAAGATTCCCTCAGTGCCGCAGTAAGCTCCAGAGGCGCTAACCGTATACGATACCGAAGGGGATGAGGTCAAGATGAAGTGATGGCGACCAGATTTACCCTCCCGCCTTAACTCATGAGAAAACCTGACACAACAGCCGAAGACTGTTTTGAGACGGGGTACAGGGCAGAGGAAGAGTTCGATCAATCCCCGAGAGAAGGAAAACAAGGTGCTGCCCACAGGGGCCCAGCCTACTGCCTGCAGGCACTGGCCAGGCCACAGTGTGCAAGAGAGGGGGAAGGAGATAGAATCCGCAATGCATGGGCAAGAGGAGGAGGCCTCACAGAGAGGAGGGAGCTGCCGAGACAGGGAGAGAGAGACCTGAAAAGGCCTTAATAAAGCTGGTGAGAACACACATTTTTAAAGAGATCCAACAAAAAAGAAAGGGAGTGAAAGAAAGCTAAGGTCTTTTCCAGTGAAGGAGACACAGAAATGCTTCCGGGCAGGGGTCTTCCCCAACCTCTCATGTTCTCCATACCACGCGCGTCCTGCACGGCCTCTTCCGTGCGCTCAGCAGCCCATGTCACAGGCTCCAGCTAACGAACAGCCCATGAAATCCATGACCATCATCTAGATGGGTCACGTGTCCTGAGCAGTCTTATGGAACAGAAGAAACAGGCACATAGTCTCATGAGCAAGAGGAGTCTGCTGCCACGCAGGGGGCACGAGAAGTGTTATCAACCCAGCACAGAGGCCCCGAGGGTGGTGGCAGTGGAGGGAAAGGACCAGAGAGACAAGCCTGGCAAGATGGCGGGGCAGGCACTCAGGTCTCGGGAACAGTTTTTAGGGAGCTTTAAGCCGAGGCCCACACAAGCGTCTATTCATGGAGCTCCAGGGACACGGCGAGAGCCCAGTGCAGCGAGTACCGGGTACAAACAGGATTTTCAGACGGATTCTCAGCCCCCTCACCAAGCCCAGTTTGAAAGGTCACAGAAAGTGCTTACAGTTGAGTTTAAGTAGTTTTCCATCAGTTGCAAGGGAATTTATGTCAGCTGTTCCATAGGAGTTCACGAGGCTGAAGGTAAACAGCCTTTTCGGGCAGGGCTGCCCTTTGACCTTCTTTTGGCTGGTCTCACCGTGGTCACCACCCAGCTCATCCTCCCCACTGCCTTCCGTTTCTGAAAGCTGCTCTTTGCCTTCTTCCTGATGCTCCATTTCTTCTTCGTCTTCTCCTGGCATACAAACAAAAACCAGTGTATACAGTCTGCCACCGCTTCAATGTTAACAGTTTTACTTCATACCTAACTCCGGTGCTTCCTCCCACAGTTTGTCCCGTGTATGTGAACCTCCATCTAGCCCCTACAAGGCACCTGAATTCACCCTCACCACGAGGCGGTGAGACACGCAGAGGGGCCCTGCTAACGTGTGATGAGGGAGCGTGGGCCCACGGAAGCTCACTGAGGCCCCCCAAGGCACAGGGTGAGTCAGCAGGCCCACCTGTCCTAATGGGGGCCCCTCTACACTTGGTACTTTACTGGGCTTCAACCCACATCCTCTGACTCGTTCAACTTCATCATTTGACCCACAGAGAGAAAAGGACCAAAGGGTTAAGAAACATAACTTAAAAGTCAGTTTTAAAAACATTACTATGATCACAAATACTGAGCAAAAGCCTTCGGTTCCTCTACAAGAAACATGCTGACTGTCCCTTCAACAAGGAGTCGGTGAGTGTCTCTCAAATGTAGATGCCGGGCTGGGTCCTGGTGACAGAGCAGACAGCGCCCTCCCTATCTTTTTTTTTCTCATTATTCATTTGAGATTGCAGAGTTTCAAGAATTTTGTTTTATTGATTTTTTTCGTGGTAATCTACACCCAACATGGGGACCAAACTCAAGATCCTGAGATCGAGAGTCGCATGCTCTTCCGACTAAGCCAGCCAGGCGTCCCTCAGGAGTTTTAACAGGCATTCTGAAGACATACACTTCCATTTCCCAGGTATTTCCAGAGAACTGGTATGTGTGGCAGCAGTAAAATGATCCATAAACATAGCCATGGTACTCTTTGTTGTGGGGAAAAGGGGAAAGTCAGGGTATTGGGTAAGTAATTTGAACAAAGATGGGACAACTCCAAAAGGTGATGTAAAAGTAAGAGAAGAAAATACCTAAAATATCAAGTTTATATACTCGGGAAATAGCAGTAAGACATGGAAACTCTGAGAAAAAGAGGACGTTCTAACATAAGAATCCTCTTTTTTAAAGCCAATCTGCCTTGAGAGCGCTCCTGAGGAACGAAGTCAGGCTCAGGACAATGCGGCAATTTCCTCTCAGGTCACAGGACAGCACAACCACGTATGAGGGTGTGACATGGACCCCCAGGGGCACCGTTCCCAACAGCCAGCTGGCCTACGACAGCAAGCCTGGCCCTCACGGACGCTCTTTTTCCGACCAGCTCACTTGGCTCCTGAGACAGCTGCACCACCCCTTTCACTGCCCAGGTGAGCCTGCCCTGCTCCCTACCTGCTCCCTCCCTAAGAGGGACACAGCCAAAGCCTGCTTCCACCCCGCTTAGTGAACAAACAGAGTCCCGGAACTATAAAAACTGTGTTTCCTGTCTATGCCACTGGCTGCCAGCTATTTGGACAATCTTAGGAAACTAATGCTAGCGCAGGAGTGGGTACCATGGATGAGAAAAGTAAGCGGAGTCCACCGAAAGCAGCTACCCCAGATCACCCAGAGAATCAGCAGGAGAAAGGCACCACAGGCCTGACAAGGAGCCATGGCAGTAAAGATGCAGAAGTATTTCAGCACTGAACGGAGTTTGAAGTCTATGCCCCAAGACTGCATTAAAGGATTCAAAAGCAATATCTGCAGCAATAGCAGTAAGAGATAGAATGTCTACAAAACAAGGCTAATTGTAACAACAGCAAATACTTCCATGGTGTGATGATTAACTGAGCATCTACTATGTACCAGGTACTTTACCCCACATTCTCTCATTAAATTGTAACCTCGACTCTGTGAAACAGATGAACCAAGGTTCAGAGGAATGAAGTGACTTGTTGAAGTCCACCCCACACTTTAAGCTAGGAATCACAGTGCTTGAACCGCCCGAGTGCCGAGAACCCATGGGTCACCCCAGGTCCGCTTGGACCCGCCATGGCTACTCTGCCATCTCAGTGCAGAAAAAACCCTCCTCTTCATCCCTAGGGGGAGAACATGATATTCTGGGCAAGAATAACATAGGACTGGGGCACCTGGGTGGCTCAGTTGGTTAAGCAACTGCCTTTGGCTCAGGTCATGATCCTGGAGTCCCAGGATCAAGTCCCACATCAGGCTCCCTGCTGGGCGGGTAGTCTGCTTCTCCCTCTGACCTCTCCCCTCTCATGGTCTCTCTCTCTCTCAAATAAATAAATAAAATCTTTAAAAAAAAAAAAAAAAGAACAACATAGGACTATACTAAACACTCAATCTAAATTACTTCTCATTTGCAATATCCTGTGAAGACAGAGCTTTATGGGCATTTTCCAATACCAGCTCTCACTTTCCAAGACTATGCATGTCTTGGAGAAATCTGAGCATTTGGATTTGCAACTGAAAAGTTATAGTGGTAAGTCGGAGGACATTTGTGGTTTTATAGTGATAAACCCACTACGTCACAGAGGCCCCAAAAAGAAGGGTGACAACCATAATGCAAGTCAGACACAGCTCCCCAGTCAGGGATGAGCTTGTGAGCCTTTGGCCACGGGAGGACGGCAAGGGCTCTGGGTTTCCTGCAACCAGCCTCGCCGGCCGCTTTGCACACTGTGGCTCACTTTGCTCCCATAGGGGGACCTATCACGAGTCACCAATCATGGGTAGCTTCCTGGGTAGAATGAAGGAAAAACTCGAGAAACTGTCTCTGCCCTCTGACTGGCTAGCCAGGACTCCTGTCCTTCACAGTGGCGCTGCTGCACCAGAGTGACGGGTAAGGGCTAACATGATAGCTCTTCCGACGGAAGCCAGGTCATGGAGGCCGTCAAGGGCTGGCTAAGCACCCACTCCGCCAGCCCCAAAGGACCAGAATCAATTCCTGACTTGGCCTCGTGACCCTGGGTAAGTCACTCAGTCCTGTCAGGCTAGCTCCACCTGTCGGCTGAGGTGAAAGCCAGCCTACATGTCTGAGAGATTCCACGAGGTGCCCAAACTGGCAGCCTCCCTCTCCCGTGTGTGCACCTTTGGAAGAGGAGGGAGGTCAGGAGGGATTTGGTCAGTCACAGCCCCCTTGCGTGGCGACCACTCACCTTCACAGCTGCCCCTGGAGCCATTGCAGGCCCCCGGCTCCAAGGGCGAGCCGCCGGACTCCTCAGGCAAAGGCTGTTTTATATAGCGGCTGGGAAAAAAGGACAAGGAATTATTGTTAGCCGTAACATTTACCTGTTTTTCTCCACTACTCAGCTAAACGTGATTCACAACTGACATACAGCCATTCAGAGAGCCATTCAGGTAACTAAAAGGACTTTAAAATTGGGGGATGGCTCAGTACTTCAAGAAACTGAGACAAACCCAAAAGATGTTTAAGTACCAAGTCACTGAAGACTCTGAATCGTCTGTGAATGTCTGTTTCGAATCTTCTACGAATGTCACGTGGCACCGTCATTAAAAGAAATATTTCTCAGTAACATTAATCACCAGCTTCAAATGATAGTGGAGTACTTTGGAAACTGTATTCAAACACAAACTGACATCAAAGCACTAGACGGCCTAAACCCAATGACTGACAAGTGCGACAGACACGATTCCAGGGACCACAGAGGAAGCTGAGGTGCCCAGTGTCATGGCGCTTAAGAGGTGCCAGATGCCCTGTCTCCTCAGCATCTGTTCTGGCCCTGCCAGGGGGCAGGCCCAACTACCTTTTCACAGGACTGAGCACCCGGGACCAATATAGGCACCCAGTGCAGGGGGGTGGGGTCTCTACTGTGGCTGGGCCCATTGCAATTTTAGGTAACAAGCAAAAAGCGTTCCTGCAACCCACCTGATCCGCTCACAAACAGCCTGGTACAAAGACTCGAGGGTCTTTGTGTGGGGTGTGGGTCTCTACTGTGGCTGGGCCCATTGCAATTTTAGGTAACAAGCAAAAAGTGTTCCTGCAACCCACCTGATCCGCTCACAAACAGCCTGGTACAAAGACTTGAGGGTCTTTGTGTGGGGTGTGGGTCTCTACTGTGTGGGTCTCTACTGTGGCTGGGCCCATTGCAATTTTAGGTAACAAGCAAAAAGTGTTCCTGCAACCCACCTGATCCGCTCACAAACAGCCTGGTACAAAGACTCGAGGGTCAGCTTGTGCTTGGCAACAGAAACCAGCAGTGGTTGCCCGTATAGCATGGCCCCAGACGAGGTGCTCGACGGCCTGGACTTCCTTTCCCTGAAGTAGACTGGAAGCGTGACACACTCAGAGCCATCAGCGGAGGTGCCGCAGACCTCGTACCTACGTCAATCACACAAGAAGGCACCTTCAGCAGTGGGCCACTATAAGCAGCAGAGATCTGAGCTGCAGCTACGTGGTGGCCAGGACTGTGGTTGCTGGGACAAACCATACCTCAGTATAAAAGGTGGATAAATCATTTCCAAGATGATTCTAGAAGCTGGGAAGCAATCCCAAGGGTCACTGTCAGCAAAACGTGAACCTACACAACCTGGGACTCGGGGCTAACATGATTCTCTTTCCCCAACCATGGCCTCGACTCTGTGGTCCTTCAAATGGAACTCAACACAGATGACAGCCATCATCTGGACCATCACTGTAGACACAGAGGCACTGGGGAGGGGGGAAGGGGCGGTGCCTGGCCACCAAGTTCATCATCTTTTGTAACCAAGGAGCTCAACTTTTAAAAAGGTATTCCTACGTGCCCTGACCTTTAATAAAACCAAATATCATACAAGAATGTATACCCAGAATATTAGGCAAAGATTCTTTATTTCAAATAAGGAAGCAAATTTATAAAACTTACTGCCATCTTTGTTCAAAAACACTGAAATTAAAGAATCATTTATTTCTTTAAAAATTAGAGATAACCAAAGAAAATGCTAAATACAAATCAATGATTTTGAAAAATGTGTCTTACTTAGTGAATACATGGGATTGAGGAGATTTATAGATGTTTTATCCTGGAACAGATGTTACCAAAATTGCTGGCAACCGACTGTAGTCTTTCCCTCTTCCTATAGGGGGAGACACAAACTTACTGATTCAATTTTTGAAAACTATAAACACAAACACACACACACAACCCTCCCCAGATGACTGGCAAACGATCCTACATGAAGTATGTGCAGGAGGAGTTCTAAGAACAACTCATAAAAATGTCTAAGACGTGCTCTAGGTAAAGACCCTATGGTCCAGCATTAGGGTCAAGAACCAGGTCTTGGGCGTGAGGCTGGCCCAAATTCCATGTTGACGCTGTCACTTTCTGGCTGCTATAACAGGGCTAAGTGCTCCCCTTTGACTCTGCTTACTCGGTGAACAATGGGATTACCCACCTTAGAGGGAAGTGGGGAGAATTCAGTAACTCAGCAGCACAGTGTTCCACATGCTCAAAAAATATTCGCGGTACTAGCGTATTTTCATGACAATTACAACTTCATCTTTAAAACAATTTGCTTCCTTATGGTTAGCACTTGGGCCTCCACAAATTCTTTCGTTGGTGGTGGTTTGCCAAGCTCCCCACATGGCAATGCCCCAGTTCCTCTAAGCTCTGGTGTGTGCAAACACTGGTTTCTACAATTGAGGGGAAACGCTGTTCAGGACTTGGGGTCAGAAATGGACAGCCTTAGCCCAATGGCCAGCATGAGCCCTGGTGCCCTCCATTTGTAAAGTGAGTGAAGATGGCTGTGAGCGGGAAGGCAGTGTGCACAAGTGTGAACAGAACCAGGATCTCGGATTTGGTCAGGAAGTACTCCGTTTAGAGTGATCTAGATGCTGCAGGCCCGAAAACTTAAAGGGAAGGAAAGACCTCCTTTGCGTACTGCATTCCTCAATCAAAGCACAAACCAAAACAATCCTAAAAACGTTCCTCAGCAGAGTCAAGTTTCCAATGAGAGGGAATGAGGGAGAAAAAGCATTGGTGTGGTCCACATCTGAGCTTCCCCGAGCAAGTGGCTGTCAGGGAGCTCGGGCAAGCTCATGTTCCACTCCACCCCACATGGGAGAGGGACACAGACACAGTTACAGTGCCTTGAAGTAAGGGGACTTGGAAGGGGTCCAGGAGGCCTCTGGAGCTGAAAGTGTACTATCCCCACCCAGATGAGAAAACTAAGTCTCAGAGCTTACAGAATGTTAGAATGGAAAAAGGCTATTTCTATCAACCCTCCCTGTCGCTCTTGAAACTACCTGTCCATGGGGCCACTGCCTGTACCACATCCCTTCTCTCAACTTCCCATGGCCCCTTGCACAGCTCTAACTCTTCTGGAGAAAAGCATTTCTGGCAGAAAGTCCATCTCTAGAACCATTAAACAGGTCTTCTTAAAAGACAGTAACTGTTGACAAAAGGCTATGTCCGTGCTAAAGAGAATTATCTGGAATGCCCAGCTCTGAAGTGCCAGGAGGTGCTTAGCACTGACAGCTGCCCACAGTTCTCTGAACATCATCCCTTACACCAGGGAGTCAGGGGAAATCCACCTGAGCACTGACTACCAGATCTTCTGCTCTGGAGACACCTATAAGGCAAAGCCTCTAGAATGTTTCCTTCAACCCTGCAGCAGAAACTACTGAGTACTCACACAAAAATGTCATCCCGAGGCATGATGTGGTTTAAACCTTCATCCATTTGGAAAATTTTGTGGAACCGGTGATTATATACATCTGTGACCACCATCTAAGAATCAACAGTAACAGAAAGATTACAGGATGGTTAAGAGCCTCTACATACAACCCAGAAGCAAATGAAAATTATGTGCTCCCAGTGTGGCCTCCAGAGAGACCGCCAGGCCACCAGCCCCAGAGCTCAGAGACCAAGGCCCAAGGGAGAACAACATGACTGCCACCAGCAGAAAACATGCTGGTAACATCTGTCCTGAGGTTTACAATGGGATCTGCCCACAAGTGGTAGGAATGGTGGGGAATGAGTGCTGACCAGAGACTGGCAGTCATCCAGAAACCTCTGGAGTGTCCCCCGGGGCCAAGAGTCTCGAAACCATCCTCAGCACATAGCTGAACACACCAAACCCCAACTATACAACTGCCTAAAACCAGCAGGGTTCCAGGAGAGTGGGGCTGAGCAAGGACACTGACCGGCGCTGGGACAAGAGAGGGACTCAGAGCATACAGGAGGATGGAGGAAGGGATCTTCACTTTCCCTACCTCCACACAGGGCCAGCCTTAGCAGAAAGCCCAGTGAGGGCAGTTGCTTTTAAATGAAGATTTCTGGGGCCCCTGGATGGCTCAGTCATTAAGTCTCTGCCTTCAGCTCAGGTCATGATCCAGGGTCCTGGGATCAAGCCCCACATGATCCAGAGTCCTGGGATCGAGCCTGCTCAGTGAGAAGCCTGCTTCTCCCTCTCCCACTCCCCTTGCTTGTGTTCCCTCTCTCGCTGTCTCTCTCTGTCAAATGAATAAATAAAATCTTAAAAATAAATAAATAAATAAATAAATAAAGATTTCTATCAAGAACATCATGTCATCCAGACTTACAGGGTAGGAAAGAACTTCCAGCTTCTCATGCTACAGAAAAGGTCATTTGCGAAGGGGCAGGAAAGCTAAGAGCAGAGCCCTACTCCTGGCCCTCTGATCATGGCTCCTGTGCCATCAATGGCTAGTGTTCCCCATGGCTGAAGGGACAGTCTCAGACGCAGTGTGCACAGTGAGCGAGGGCCAAGAGGTCTGAGGCATCCACACATAATCATGTTTGTGTTGGCCAATAAGAACTACCCCATAATCATGGCTACAAGTTTGAAAATACACTCCCAAGGACTATGAAATGGCCCCAGTAGGCTGAGCGCCACTGACCACCCCGCCTTACGTTTTCCGCAGCAACGCCAGACAGCCTGGAGAGAGCCTCGCACAGGTCAGACACGGCCCCCATCAGCGGCACCACCACACGGTACTGCAAAAAGAAAGATGGGAGGGGTGACAAAGGTGCTCAGGAAAGGGTAGGAGATGAGCTGGTTGAAGCAGGCATCACAGAGCGCAAGATGACCTCTTATGAGTCACACACAGTCAGGGCCCTGAGGAGTGGTCAGGAGCAAACAGCAAGTCCTCTGCCTCAGCATCTGCCTCCCTATTCGGGCAGCAGCACAGAAGCCCGGCCATCTCTTTCCCTCCTATATACTGCTTTGTCTCATTCTTCACTTTCGGCAGTCATCCACTACCTCCTTTAAGGAATGGTGGAAAATTCTACAGACTGCCACATGATGGCATCTGTAAGAGGTGAAGAAATGAAACCAGGAGAAGAAGGAGTAGTCCTCCAGTAAGCCTGCAGCAGGGCAGGACACTAAGACCCGGTGGCCACGCCACCCATCTGGCCTTCTGTTCCAGTAGACTCTGGGATGACTGACCAGAAGTACCCTGCTGCTGCCTCCCAGCATTCAGATACCAGGATCACTCAGCAGATCAGTCATATTACCTTAGCTGAATGAATGGAGCGGGGGCGGGGAATGACAGAGAAGCCCAGAGGAACTTCACAACCTTCCCTGAGTGACAGAGGATCACACAAACGTCTGAAGGAGGCCGAGGGCACACACTCAGGCCAGTGCCACAGGGATTCAGAGACAGCTGGCAGAAGAAGCCACACTCAGAGTCCCATGGTGAGGGGTGCCATTAGGGTGCAGATCCCCTTACCTGGGTAGGTCTGCAGCGAGGGTCAGCAGGAACCAGAAAGACCTCCATGACTCGATCTTTCTTTAGGGGCAGTGGCAGAGTTAGATAGCAAAATGGGTCAAAGGTCACGGAAACCTTAGCACATTCTGGGCAAACCAAAGTAGATTTGAAGAGGCCGTGGAACGTGTCCACAATCACAGAGTCATTCCTTAACCTGTGATTCTCCCAGGCTTCCTTCGCCACCACCTGGAAGGATAAAGATAAATAAGACAATCTCAACACACCTGAGTTGTTTACCCCTTCCTCCGGAATGATCCACAACAGAATCTGAGCTGGACCGTGAGGCAGTCTCTATAGCAAAGAACTTGATCCAGGCCAGCCAGGGCTGGGACTGCTTTCAGCAGACCATTTTCACTATCACATGCCAGCTCCACGCCCATTCCCACACTTAACAAAGTCTTCATGTAGGACTGTGCGGCATACAGGCGTGTGTCCTCTGATGGGAGCCAGACAGCCCTGACAGCACTGGGGGCAAATGGACCTGACGACGGCAAGGACTGCCTCCTCCAAGGTGTTCAATGATCCAAAGTCCCTGCAGTGAGTTGTTGTTGTTGTTTTTTTTTAAGATTTTATTTATTTATTTGACAGACAGAGATCACAAGTAGGCAGAGAGGCAGGCAGAGAGAGGAAGAGAAGTGGGCTCCCCACCAAGCAGAGAGCCCAATGCGGGGCTCAATCCCAGGACCCTGAGATCGTGACCTGAGCCAAAGGCAGAGGCTTTAACCCACTGAGCTACCCAGGCGCCCCTGCAGTGAGGTTTTAATTTATACTATAGTTCAGCTAATTCACTCAACTCATAGTCCTTCCTTCAAGCTATAAATACAACTTTAAAGTTTTCATATGATTAAGCCCAATGTGATAGGGTAAAGTTAAATACCAAATTCCCTTTCTATAGATTAGAAAGTTGAGGCAAAAAAATCAGTGCCTTAATAATGTTAATAACAAACTATTTTAATAATCATGTATGTATTTTAATGAGAGCAGTGACACTCCCAAGGCCCATACTAGAGTCACTTTGGTTTTCAGACTGCCCTAGTTTCTGGTTCAGCAATGGAATTACACTCCACAGACACTGACTTCAAGAGCCCCAAGCAGGAGAATTAGGAGTAACTAGAGTTTGCCTCTTTCTGACCCGAAATGCATTTCTCTACCAGAGCCTGTGTCCGTGTCATCAACAGCAAAGGGCAACCAGGGCCCTGGCATCAATACTCGAAGACCAAAAGAATGTCCCTGCAACTCTCGGTAGGAGGCAACTTCTATGAAAAGTTATTGTTCAAAAATCTTCAACATCATACCGCATCTGGCCGCCCATTGGCATCCTTCAGCTCCAGGTAGGGTTTCTTCTTTACTCGGTTCAGATCTTCGTGCAGTCCGTCCAGAAGAAAGGCTAACAGCTCCTGAGAGTCCTGCTGCTGGTAGCCAGAAAACTGAGGGGCGAAACGTCCCACTTGAGTCTACAACAAAAGCAATCACATCAGAAGGCATATGATTTAAAGAACCAGTGAAGTCAGATGAGAACCTGCTATCAAAAATAACGTTGCAGGGGCGCCTGGGTGGCTCAGTGGGTTAAAGCCGCTGCCATCGGCTCAGGTAATGATCCCAGCGTCCTGGGATCGAGCCCCGCATCGGGCTCTCTGCTCAGCGGGGAGCCTGCTTCCTCCCTCCTCTCTCTGCCTGCCTCTCTTGTGATCTGTCAAATAAATAGATAAAATCTTAAAAAAAAAAAAAAAAAAAACGTTGCAGGGGCAGCTGGGACAGTAAGGGAGAACATCATCTGGCCAAGTGGCCCAATTAACTCCTCAGAGCCTAAAGGAGGCCAGTAGTTCTCGCCAGAGAGAGGGCTCAGATCAAAAGCCAGGATAACAGCGGACCTGGCCCCTGGGCCACTCCCCTAAAAGAAGAGTAAGTGAAGGGGGGCACCCTGAGGGGGAAACACCTTGCAAGTACCGACACAAATCCCTCTCTTATGCCCTTCTTTGGTTCAGAATCTCCACAAGAACTTTACAAACGGCATCTGCATCGGTCAGAGCCATCCTCCTGTACCTAACAGCCCCCCTGTCCTTAAATGACTGCCTGCCTTGCACTGCTCTGCATCTACAATCCTCAAGAGTGTGGTCCCCGACTAGCACCACTAGCATCACCTGGGAACTTGCCAGGAGAGCACAGTCTTGGGCCCAATGCAGACCCACAGAATCAGAAACTCTGAGGACAGGTCCAGTAGTCTGGGTTTAACAAGACCCCCCAGAGGTTCCAATGAATCCTGACGTTGGACGATCCATGCTCTCCCACCTGTGTTGCCCAGCACCACAGCCACGGGCCACATGTGACTATTGAAATTAAAATTAAACACAATAAAAAAATTCAGTTCCTTGTTCACACGAACCACATTTCAAGTGGCTAGGGCCTGTCTGGCTGCGGCCTGTCTGGCTGCCATACCAGACAGTGCAGAGAGGAAAAACATCCATCATCAAGGAAGCTCTGCACTCCCCCTAATACCTAAATATGGTCCTCCAACCGTTCATTTCCATGAGTTTGAGCTTGATATACCATCACCTGATTCTAGTCTGACTTCATGGTATGGGGACAGTAATTTACATGTATCTCCCATGGATTAATGTGACCACAGGGGTAAAAAGAATTAGTTTTTAATTTCAATAAACCATTTAAATTTTCTTACTGAGCCAAGGTACTAGGACCCCCCCTCCCCTTTGAATAAAAAATCATCCTATCTTTTCCTACCACAAGCTTCATGAAGGTTCCTTAAACTCCACTGATGCAGGCTAAACAGGGTCTCTCAGATTTCAAAATATGAAGGCAAAGTCCTTCCCCTCAACAGGAAAAAAATATTTAAGGCAAGGGAAAGCCCAAGTTGCTCCAAGAGCCCACTGCAGTGTACCCACTCTTCCTAGCCGAGGGATCCAATTGAGAACTGACTTTCACACCACACTCCTGGAGTATCAACCCAGTTCCTGACTTAGGCGGCCCACAGTGGGTATAGGGTCTAGGCTCAGAGAACCTGGGAGTACCCTTCAGATAATACTGGAAATTAAACTGAATTGTTACACTCTGGCTTAGGATGTTTCCTACTTCAAGACTGGTACCACAGAATATAGCATTCTGAGCAACCAGCCTACAAACGCCCTCTGCAGCAGCCCCAGCCCACAGGCGGGGGCTGAGGTCACTTAGAGTAACCGTGTGCTGAATGCCTGGTCAACAGAAAAGGAGGATCTCCTCGCATGGGGCTTTTCATCTCAGACCCCCATCTTAACCCCAAAATGCAACTGGAATAACACTAAATCACTCTCCCCAAAATGGAAAAAAGGAAGTATCTACAGCAACCTACTTTGAACATGCGAGGTGCTACGTGAGAGTCCCTTCCAGACCACATCTGTTTAATGAGCTCTGCATAGGCTTCTGCAATCTCCCCTTTCATTCCCAGAGGGTTGTCTCTGTTGATTTCAGCCTCATATTCATCTTTAAGAAAGTAGTCAGTCAACGGTGCAGTGTTGCTCAAGCACTGAAAGAGAACACGATCAGAGCTCACACCCCTTCTGAAGCACACAGAGATGAAGATAAACCAAGTTATTAAGGGCCAATGAGGGTTGACTCCCAACAAAGTGAAGTTCTCCGCACTCTCCACAAGGCTCACAACTGTAAGGGACAGCCTCCCAGAAGCCCAAGCTGGTTGCCTGCCTTGCAGCTAACCTCCCAAGGACATGGTGTTGGGGTTCATACTCACTATCTAAGAACTGTCTCTGAAATAACTACCCAAGGGCAAAAGCTGAATGCCCCAAGTGCCCAACAGAATACTTTTCTATTCAATGAAGGATGGTTAATTTTTAACATCGTAATTTTGAGATTTTTTTAAAAGATTTTATTTATTTGACAGACACAGATCACAAGTAGGCAGAGGGCAGGGGGAGCAGGCTCCCTGCTGAGCAGAGAGCCCGATGTGGGGCTCGATCCCAGGACCCTGGGATCATGACCTGAGCCGTAGGCAGAGGCTTTAACCCACTGAGCCACCCAGGTGCCCCATGAGATGATTTTTTTTTTAACTGGAATTGATTACGACATTCCACTATCTTACTAGAGCAGAAACATGTGGGAAAAGATCAGGAAAGATAGTCGAAAAAATAATGAATAACATCAGTATGCATGTGTACATACTAATTTTAACTCTTCAAATTCAAAAACTTAATTTTACCAAGTGTTTTTTCTACATCTACTGAGATGGTCATATGGTTTTCTTCTTTATTCTGTGACTTGGCTAAGTGACACACATCAATTTTTCAGGTGTCAAACTAACTGAGTTCTCCTGGTACAAATCCTACCTGTTCTACACTTTCATCTAAACATCACTGACTCTGATTTGCTAAAATTTCATTTACATTACTTGCGACTACAATAATGAGTGAGATATGGCCATCAAAAATTTTCCTTTTTTAAAATTCCAGTCGCAGGTGCTGGCTGGCTCAGTTGGTAGAGCATATGATTCTTTGATCTCAGCATTGTGAGTTCAAGCTCCACACTGGGTGTAAAGCGTACTTAAAAATAAAATTTTAGAGGGCGCCTGGGTGTCTCAGTTGGTCAAATGACTGCCTTCAGCTCGGGTCATCATCCCACAGTACTGGGATCGAGTCACACATTATGGTCCCCCTGCTGTGTGGGGAGCCTGCTTCTCCCTCTCCCTCTGCCTGCCACTTCCCCCTGCTTGTGCTCTCTCTCTCAAATAAATAAAATCTTAAAAATAAATAAATAAATAAAATTTCAGGGGAAAAAAATTCCTTGTCAATTTTTGGTATCAGAGTATGCCACCTTGTAAAATGATTTAGGAAGCTGTCCCTCTTTTCCCATTTCCTGAAAGAGTTTATATGATTGGTATCACTTCTTGCTTTAAATCCTTGGATATGGGGCGCCTGGGTGGCTCAGTGGGTTAAAGCCTCTGCCTTCAGCTCAGGTCATGATCTCAGGGTACTGGGATTGAGCCCTGCATCAGGCTCTCTGCTCAGTGGGGAGCCTGCTTTCCCCCTCCCCCTCTGCCTGCCTCTCTGCCTACTTGTGATCTGTCAAATAAATAAAATCTTTTTTTAAAAAAATCCTTGAATATATTCACCAATAAAGCCATCCAGAACAAAAATTTTCTTTGTTGTAAAGCTTTTAATTACTGAGTCAATTTCTTTAACAAATACAGGACTATTCATATTTTCTATTTCTTCCTGTGTAAGTTTGATAAATTATGCCTTTCCAAGCAACTTGTCCAAACTTGTCATCTAAACTGTCTTACTGGCATAAAGGTTTTACTATGTTCATATCTTTTAAAATTTTTTAAAAACTTAATTTAATTGTATTCAAATTTTACTTACTTAACATAAATGGCAATACTGGTTTAGTTTACTATCCTCTAATCGTTTTAATGGCTACAGGGTCTGTAGTGATATTCTTCTTTTATTCCTAGCTTTAGTCATTTATATTTTCTCTCTTTTCCTCTTCATCAGTTACCCTGAGCATTTATGGCAATTTTATAAGTTTTTTTTTTTTTCCCAAGAATCACATTTCAATCACAGTGTTAATCACCCCTGTATTTCATTAATTCCTGCTCTTCTCTTATCCCCCTCCCACTTCATTTGGGTTTCACTTGTTCTTTCCCTAGCATTAAGAGATAGAAACTTAAATGATGATGGGGCACCTGGGTGGCTCAGTGGGTTAAGCCTCTGCCTTCGGCTCGAGTCATGATCTCAGGGTCCTGGGATGGAGCCCTGAATCTGGCTCCCTGCTCAGTGGGGAGCCTGCTTCCCCCTCTCTCTCTGACTGCCTCTCTGCCTATTTGTGATCTCTCTCCGTCAAATAGGTAAATAAAATCTTAAAAAAAAAAAAAAACTTAAATGATGGAATTTAATCTTTTTCTCCTGAAATTTACATGTAGAGCTATAGACGTCCTCATTATCATTATCTTCATTTAATAGTTGAGGGTAATTGAGGATACAAAGAGTTGAGAAAAACCTACCCATGAAAAGCCAAATCTCAAGTTTCTTTTCTTCAGTACTCTGCTCTTCCCATCTCACCACAGTGGGAAAAAATAATTTCCAAACCTAAGAGTCACCTATTTTTTTACATGTCTTTTTATTTTTTCCTTTCTACTCCATGAAACTTCAAAGTTAGATTGTTAGTCTTGTGAGTACAAAAACCATGTCTCATTTGCTGACCACTGAGTCTCTATGTATAGTAAAGCATCTGGCCTTGTCCAAAGAGAAAGTCTGGCTCTTGCCCTTGGCTTCTGTACCTGTACAATTTTTTATCTTTTTTTTTTTTTTAAATAGGCTCCACCCAACATGGGGCTTGACCTCACCACCCTGAGATCAAGAGTCACATGCTCTATCAACTGAGCCAGCCAGGTGCCCCTTGTCCTTGGTTTCTGGAAAGTACTCTGGTGACCCCTGGAATGTTATCCCTGACAGGAATATCTTTGTTTGTCTGGAGATCATCAGTCATACTGGAGAATCTAATGTTTTGATTCCAGTGTTGTGGAGAATCTCCTACTGGGGTGGTGGTGGCCACACTTCACTGTCATCTTAGGGTGAGAACCAGCCTCGCCAGAAAAACCACCACCGTGGCCTTCGGGGAGCAGGGGATGAGGGTGGGGGGCTTGGATCACATCGTATTAGTCTACCTGGAGACTGAGTTTAACCACCTGGGCAATCAATTAATCATGCCAAGTGATAAACCACCAATAAAAATTCTGGAAACCAAAGCTCGGGTGAGTTTACATATTTGGCAATACCCCATGCTTACTGTTACACATCAATGCCAGGAAAGTAATGCATCCTGACTCCACAGGGAGAGAACAACAGAAGCTCCAGACTGGGGACCCTCCCGGACTCTCCTGATTTGCTCCAACCTTTGGCTAATTTTAACTTGTATCCTTTCCCTATAATAAACCACAACTGTGAGTATAATTGTTTTATTTATTTAAATAAAGTTAATTTCAAAAAATTAACATCTTTATTTAAAATATATGTAAATATATGTAAAGTATTAAATATTAGTTATTTTATTAAAATTAAAAATAAAAATAAAAAAATTGTTGATTTAAATAATGTAATACTTAATATAACAGCAAATTATTGAAACTGAAGGCAGTCTTGGGGACTCCCAAACTTGCAGCTGGGGTCAGAAGTGAAGGCAGTCTTGGGAACTCTGCCCTCCTAACTCTGTAGCTGGACCCTAACTCCAGCCCA
The DNA here is from genome assembly GCF_963455335.1 of Martes martes. Lineage (NCBI taxonomy): Eukaryota > Metazoa > Chordata > Mammalia > Carnivora > Mustelidae > Martes > Martes martes. Next base: position 198,564,570 of record NC_137888.1, on the reverse strand, counting down.
TGTCCACCACAGTCACACAGTATGTCCCCAATAAATATTTGATCAACAAACAAATCAGGTATCAAAGGAAGGACTTTAGGATTTTGCACAATCAGGGGCATGAGATTAGACAGCTATCATTGGTAAGAAGGCGGTACCAGCTGCAGTGAATTTTCATCCCATCAGAAACCAACCGGGCAAGTGCTCTGATATTTTCTGGGGAGATCATCCCTTGTGGCCAACAAAATTCAAAATATTTTTACAGGACTGATTCAGGGCCATTAACAGTGATAAGGCCATTCTGTACTAACCAGTGGGAGGTACCCTGATAGGGATTCCTGAAGTACTAACAAAGGGTAGGCAGGGATCCCTGGTAAAGGGTACCCCCAACATTTTAGCATGCCTTTCCTAACCACACCCCAGTCCTGTGAAAAAGCAGTGTTACTGAGACGACAGTTCTCCCCTCTACCTGCAAAGCGGAGTTCATGAAGCAGGTGTTCCCCAGGTTTCCAAGTCCGCAGAGCCCAGGCTGAATGTGAGACGATGGCGACTCCTGACAATTATACGAAGCAGAGAAGCCAGATCCACTGGAAAACACAACCCACATCAGCAATAAAAGCGAGTGCTGTGCACATGCCCTCAGGAAACCTTGTGGGGCTCCTCCAGGGCCTCTGCAATCCCTATCTGGTAATAATTCCATGATATGAGTTCTTCCTACACCCCTCGCCAGCCCTCCAGTCACTCCCCTTCTCCCACCCCTGCCCCTGATTTGACACGACAGCAGGTGGTAAGCATATCCTTAAGGGGAGAAATGCTATCTGAGTTCTCTACTCTCAGGCTTTTGGCAAATGCTAACTGTGTTTCCCTCTACAAGGCTAACTGCCATGTGACTTCATGGAAGAACATGTGGTTACCAAGATTAAGAGCTCACACACTACCACTCACCAGGCCACACTTTGTCCTAACTGTGCTTGAGTATTCACGCATACTCTCACCTCACCTTCTCCTCCTCCATTCAGTCTGTGCTATGTGGCAGGCGCTCGTGAGATGCTCGCACAAAGGAGGGATCCCCCACAGCTGAGAACCATTCCCTCAGAGCTATTACTGTGCTGTGATACGGCCAGCCCATCCTTTCACACGAAAAGTGGTGACCCCCCCCACAGGAACACCAGTGACTTAGGCTGTGCGCAAAACAGCAGCTCATCTAAGGACAAGCAATGTAAGTGAGAAGTAGGAGACATACTCTACGATGGGTATGAAATGGAGAGAGAAAAAACATTGCAGCATGTTCCCAAGGAGAAGCCTAATCCCACTAGGCTTAGTGTTGCAGCAGAGGAGCTCTCCACACACAGGCTGGGAAAGGACTCAGAGGGAGGGAAGCGAAGTGAAAGGGCCTGCTCTTACCCCCTGCTGACACCGGAGCTGTGCATCCCAGAGGTGTTAGTGCTATCACCATTTGCAATGGGAGAGGCAGACACTGAGGAATAGGGACTTGCTGATGATGTTGGAGAGGTAGGAAAGTTTCTGCTAGGCGCAGTGCTTGATCTGGGAGAGAGAAGCAGAGACAATGCTACTGACTTTTTGCAAAAAGCAAACCCTACAGAAAGCCTTAAGGTCTCTTTTCAAGAAATAATTGTTCTCCATATCCAGTTATTTAAAATTAACTGCCAAAGGCCTACTGTCATACTACTTCAAGATTAATTTTACTTAAGTGAGTCAAGAAATTAACTGGTCTTCCTGGTCTCATTCATCCATGTGGTCGCCCACCCAATCTCTCAGTAGGATAAACCACAAAGTTGGTCTTTAGGGCATCCTGATTTGATTTATAAATCATAACCTTCCCTATTAAGGGTTACCAGTGAAAGACAGAGAAAAATGGCAATAAGAGAGGAAAATCCCCAAAATACTTGACCCGAAATGAGCAGCTGGCTCTGAGTACACTACAACAGGCAAATGGTAGTTTGGTTTCACTACACTATTCAAGGAGAATTGTTTTTGCTTCCTCAAATTTATCAAATGTGAGTAACCTGTTTCAAACTTATGTTTCAATATTTTTCACAATATATCTTATTTTAGATTTATACCAACTTTCTGATTAATAAATGCAAGTGCTATCCCAAACATTAAGTTGGTATGATTTTTTAATCAATTTTCTACTAAAATCTGTATAAGAACATGTAGAAGAAAGTGGATCATTCTGCTCTGTTTCAAATATGTACAACTGTGATTTTCCTTCTTGATTTGGGGTTATTTTTAGACTACAGAATATGATAATGATATGCCCCAGCAGAGAGCCCAACCTAAGGGATCTGATCTCAACCAGGGTTCTCTACAAGAAAGTGAAACAAGGCAGCAGAGATAAGGAGTGACCCTGCACCCACACCTGCAATGGACAGACATCAGGAAACTATCCAGGGGTTTAAGTTAGGCACTAGGAACTGAGTTCTGCTCCACAGTCTGACGTCACAGTGAGGGAGAGGGAAAGAGGGTTCCCCAGCCCCTCTCCTTCCCAAAGGGAAATGCACCTTTCTCAAATCCTGAAGAGCATTTGCTTCATAGAGCTTCATCCTCATGCTGCAAAAAAGTCCAAGAACCCAGATAACCTCAACAAGTAAAACAAGAACCAAGGGCACCCTCTTCCACCAGACAGGTGACTTCAGCACACACAGGAAACCTGTCCATGGTGATGAAGGCAGGAAGTAGCTACCCAAGGCTGGTCTGATATAGCATACCACTCTCAGGTCTGTTGACAGGTATTATAAGATAGTGAAATTCGAATTCTGACATGCAGAATCTCAAGGCATATAATTTTTTTTTTTTAAGATTTTATTTATTTATTTGACAGAGATCACAAGCAGGCAGAGAGGCAGGCAGGGCGGGCGGGGGAGGGGGGAAGCAGGCTCCCTGCTGAGCAGAGAGCCCGATATGGGGCTCGATCCCAGGACCCTAGGATCATGATCTGAGCCGAAGGCAGAGGCTTTAACCCACTGAGCCACCCAGGCGCCTCTCAAGGCATATAATTTAACACTCCCCTTTTTACTAACTGTTCACTGGTAACATTCTACTTCTTTGAACACAAAAGGGGAAAATCCACAGAAGCCATAACCAAATCTGTCAATTCCTTAAACAGACATTTCTGGTTGAAATGAAAGAAAACAAAGAAAAATTTTATTTGACATTTGTTTAAAATGTTCTAGAAAATACTGCCAGTAGTTTTCAGAGTAAATTCAGTCAAAAAGAAACCCAATGATGAGTACATAAGGATGTCTTTTTATATGCTGAAAATTTACATAAGACAATCTTTTTTTTTTTTTTTTAAGATTTTATACATTTATTTGAGAGGGAGAGAATGAGAGAGAGAGACAGACAGACAGAGCACAGAGCGGGGAAGGTCAGAGGGAGAAGCAGATTCCCTGCCGAGCAGGGAGCCCAATGCGGCACTTGATCCTGGGACTCCAGAATTATGGCCTGAGCCGAAGGCAGTCACTTAACCAACTGAGCCACCCAGGCGCCCAAACTTTTTCTTTTTTAAAGACATTTATTTATTTCAGAGAGAGAGAAAGCCAGTGAGCAGGTGGGGGGAGGTGCAGAGGAGGAGGGAGAGGGACAAGCAGACTTAGCACTAAACACAGTGCAGGGGCGGGGAGGGGGGATCTTGATCTCAGGACCCTGAGATCATGCTGGAACTGAGTCAGACACTTAACCGATTGAGCCACCCATACGCCACAAGACCAAGTTTTTCTTAAATTCCACCCTTGACAGACAAAAGCAAGACCTCTGTGCAGAAAAGTAACTATCTGGGAAATGCCTGGGCACTTGGCACTTTGTCATCAGGCAGCTTTAGAACACATTCTGGGGCACTGCAGGTGGGAAACATCTTAAGCTCCAGGGTACAGATGAGTTGAGGCAAGACCTCACTGGGTCTCATGCCAGAAACACTCTGAAAACAGAGGCTGCAAGTCCAAAGGATGCTTCTGCTCCTTTAAAAGACACTCTGGTCAAGTCTCTGGTCTCTCAGTAGCTTTCCACCCAGATATTTCCTGCTTCTGGGTATGTCTAGTCCTTACCAGTCACAACTAGAACATACCCTGAACCCAAGATCCAGGCCCTGTAACACACTCATGCCTGCCCTCCTTGCTCCACTGACCTCTGCATGCTTCTCAGATGGTCTCCAGGCTGAAAGCTGCTCTGCAGACAAGTGCACCCTTTAGGGATGACCTCAAGTAACCAGAGTCCAGCACCTGGCATTATCATTAAGATAACAATGAACTGGCTGGCTAGTGGCTAACAATGAACTTGCTGGCTCTACTGGTAGAGCATTCAACTTTGATCTCAGGGTTGTGAGTTTGAGCCCCAAATTCACAGCAGAGATTACTTAAGAATAAAATCTTAAAAAAAAAAAGAAAAAGAAAGAAAGAAAAAGGTAACAATGAACTCTTACTGGAATCCTCACTGCCTTCACAACACCCTAAGCTGTGCTCTCCACACCAATGCTGTTAACCCTCGTCTGCGTGTACCCACATCTCCGCTTCAGAAATACTGTCCTCTTCTACTTCTGGGCAGGCAGCCTCAAAAGGGGGTCATGGTGCAGAGTTAACCAGGAATCAGAGACCTCAGGCAAGTAAAGTCAGAGGGAGACAGAGTCAGAAAGAGAGAGAGAGGGAAGTAAGGCCTGCTCTACAAAGAACTTTGGAAGCACGAACACAAAGGTTTGCACAATCCACTAGGAAGAGAAGAACATCTTAAAATGTTCAGAATTTACAAGGTGGCCCTCACTAATAAAACAGCTGAACACAATTTATGCTGTTCTCCTGCCACAACACACGTTAAACTGACTCTATAGGTAGGTTAGAAAAAAGGGGGGGGGTGTAGGCCAATCAATGACTTCCCCTGAATAACAAATTCGCTTGTCACATTTTACCACTCCCTCAAGGTTAACCTGTGTCTGCTTGACAGATAATGCATTACTGAATATATAGCTGTTTTTGTTTTTTAAAGAAAATCTAATCAAAAAGGGTACCTGGGTAGCTCAGTTGGTTAAGTGTCTGCCTTCGACTCAGGTCATCATCTCAGGGTCATGGGACCAAGGTGCACCAGGGAGCCCACTTCTCCCTCTCTCTACGCCCCTCCCCCTGCTTGTGCTCTCTCTCTCTCTCTAAAATCTTGGGTTGCCTCAGTGGCTTAGTCAGTTAAGCATCTGCCTTTGGCTCAGGTCATGATTCCAGGGTCCTGGGGCTGAGTCCCGCATCAGGCTCCCTGCTCAGCAGGGAGCATGCCTCTCCCTCTCCTCCCCAAACCCCACTTATGTTCTCTCAAATAAATAAAATCTTAAAAAAAAAAAATTCTGAGAGTTTTGATGAATGATTTTAACCCATTTATCGTTATTTTAATCACTTTTCAAGCTGTCCTTAATTCAGACTCCTTATCTCATGTTTTCTAATTACCAATTCTCAGTTGTTCTTTTTTACTTCTTGCCCTCAATTTCCCTTCTTAGGTGTGGCAGTTTCCTAGCTGTCTTCAGTACTGTGATTTATAAGAAACATGTATTTTTTAAAAAATAGTAAGAAATATGTATTTTGGTCTTGTCCAAAATTCCTGGCACACAGTCCCTCAGTAATTTCCTCAGTGGTGAGTGATGGGAGCATCTTTTGTTATCCTTGCATTTCTGCCCTTGGTTCATGAAATAGCTTAAGTGTTAAAAAGCAAAAGGAATGTCTTATTTCCAACACACCCCTTTCAACCACCTCAGTTTATATTAATGACTTAAAAAGTCACAAAGGATGGGGCTTGCCAGAAGATCTAACCATGTGATTAGAGGGTTGGAACTTGCAGCGGCCCAACACCAAACCTCTGGAGAGGGGAGAAGGGCTGGAAATCTGAGTTCAGTTACTAATGGCTAAATGATTTCATCAATCATGCCTACTTACGGAGGCCTGCACAAAAATCCCTGATGTATGGGAACTTTGGAGAACTTCCAGGTTGGTGAAAACATGGAGGTGCCAAAATGCTGGAATGACTGAGGGCAGCTCCTCACCCCTTTCCTATACCCACCTGGTACCTCTTCCATCTCACTGTTGCCGAGTTATAGCCTTTCTTGACAAACTGGTCTTCCTGAGTTCTGTGAATTATTCTAGCAAATTATCAAGTCCAAGGAGGGATCACAGAAACCTCTGATTAATAGTTGGTGATCCCAAGCACAGGAAACAACCTGGACTTGGAACTGGGCCAGTTCTGATGGACTGAGACCTTAACCTGTGGGATCTGATGGTACTTTCAGGTAGACTGTGCTAGAATTGAGTGAAACTATACAACAGGTGTCAGAGAACTGGATGGTGTGAGAAAAACCTACACACGTATAGTGGCAAGTACTGGTAGAGTAGAGAAGAAAAAGAGGGTTTGTTTTTTCCCCCGTCTTGTCTCCCAGTAAGTTATTCTAACCTTTTTTCTTAGAGACCCCAATTTTTTTTAATCTTTTAAAATATTTTATTTATTTATTTGAGAGAAAGAGTGAGCAAGAGGGAAAGAAAGATCACGAGTGGGGGCAGAAGAAAGGGGAGGAGACTTTCTTGCTGAGCAGGGAGCCTGACGCAGGGCTCGATCCCAGGGTCCTGGGATCATGACTTGAGCTGAAGGCAAACACTTAAGTGACTGAGCCACCCAGCCACCCCAAGAAACCCAATTTTTAGCTAGACACACTGCAACCCTGCTAAAAGGCATTTTCTGGCTCCCCTGAAGCCAGGTATGGTCATATCATTGGCCAAAGAGAAGCAAAGAGATGTTTTATGTATGATTTCTGGGAAATTTCCTTAAAATGAAGGGCTATTTCCCTCCTTTTCCTTGTTTCCTCCTCTTTGCCACTTGAATGCAAGTGTAACCAAATAGCTCAGGATCCTAAACCCACAGGGAAGCACCTCTGAAGCAGAAGCTGCACATAGCAGAATAACATGACAGAGCAGCTGGGTTTCTAATGATACCAGCACTGGACCCCCGCCTCAGAAAATTTTTTTTCAAGATTTTATTTACTTATTTGAGAGAGAGAGAGAGAGAGAGAGAGAGAGCAAAAGAGCATAAGCAGGGAAGAGAGGGAGAAGCAGGCTTCCCATCCACCCCCCAGCAGGGAGCCCGATGTGGGACTTGATCCCAGAACCCTGAGATCATGACCTGAGCCGAAGGCAGATGCTCAACCCACTGAGCCACCAGGGATACCTCAGAAATTCCTCTTAGAAAGACTTAAAGCATCATCTTTCTTAACTGCCTTCAAACCTTTCCTAATCAACACAGCATATTTCAAAGATATATTTTCTATTTTTACATTTCTGGCAGTTACTCCATTAACTTATTAGAACATAACTGTTTTTATTTTTGCCCATCAACTACTTAGACTTGTAACATTCCCATTTCTCTCAGCTCTGTACTGCCTCTCATTTCCTCACTTGTGTTTCGTGTTGGCATTACCCAGAATTAACTTCTAGACTGTTATTGATATGGGTTGCTTTCTTACACCTATCTTACTATTATTCAACTTTTTACTGAAGTACTACATAGAGAATACATAAATCATGAACGTCAAAATCAAGAAATTTGAACCAAATGATTACATCTACATAACCAATACCCTGACCCAGAAACAGGACGGCCCTAGACCCCAAGTGTCCTCTTCATGCTTCTGTCAGTCATGATTTCTCCCATAACTAACCACTACCAAGACCCTGAGCCCCCTAGGTAAGTTCTGCCTGTTCTTAAACTTGATATTAAGAGAACACAGGATGCCATGTTTTGTGTCCAGTTTCTCTCATTCAACATTGTTCATGACACACAACACTACTGGGTCCCTACAGACTCTCACTGGGTGAATACACTACCATGTCTCTATCCCCTCTATTTTTGGACATCTGGTTTAACTCCAGTTTGTGACTATGACAAGCAAACAGTGCTGTCGTGAACATTTTTGAACATATCTTTAAGTGAACATGAGATGTATTTCTGTTGGCTGTATGCCTAGGACTGGTTCACAGAGTTGTAGAATATGTACATAATTCTTCCTCTAGTAAGGGTTGCCAAATCTCCTAAAATCACCACATCAATTTATATCCCCTAACAGCAGGGCCCAACAATCTAAGGTGCTCCACACCTCAACATCACTTGGTACTGTCCATTTTTTTCACTGAGCCATTTTGGTGGGTGTGCAGGAGCACTGTGTTATGGTTTTAATTTGCCATTTCTGGATGATTGCAGAGGTTAATACCTCTCCATATGCTTGCTAGCCATCCAGACATCCTTTTTGGTAAGTTAATTTTTCAAGATGTTTTGCCCCTTTTCTAATGGGGCTGTCTAACCTTTTCTTACTGACTTGGGAGGCGTTTCTTCAAAATTCTGGAGATAAACAATGTGTCAGACATATCATTGCAAATATCTTTTCTCACCCTGTGGCTTGCCTTTTTACTCTCTGGTGAACATTCTTAAAAGTCATAGTCACCCCCTCTATCCGTTTCCTCCTCCAAGGTTTCTGGTGTTGTGTCTTCTGTCAGAAATCTTTGCTCACTCCAAAGTCCCAAAGCCCTTGCTTTTCTGGCCAACAGAACACTTCCTTATGAGCGTGCTCTCTCTCACATTACGGATTCTACCGCATGCCCCTGGGCTCTAAAAGTAATTCCTCCACTCAGGAGCCTGATGTGGAAAACCTTCCAAGGTCAGCTATGCTAAAGGAAAAAAATATTTCAACTTTACATTTAAATAAGTTTCGCAGGATTCACAATTCTGCTTTTCAAGCTATTTACTTTGACCCTGAAAAAGTCTCTCCTAGATCCATTATTGCTACTGACAAGTTTGATACTAGTCCCCTTATTCCTTTGTGACTTTGTCTTTCAAAAAGATTTGAAATTTTCTCTACATCTTCGTTGTTAGGTTTTTACTGTAGTGTCTAGGCGTGGGATTTCTTCCTTCCATCTGTTTAGCATTATTTAAATTTCAGACCTTTCCTCTTTTATGATTTCTGGGAAACTCTGGGTCATTATAACCTCATACATTTTCTTCCCCTTCCTCCGGTCACTTTCTCTCTGCCTCAGAGATTCCTATTACACAAATGTTGACATTTCTACCCCATCCTTCATAACACTTCACTCTATCTTTCACCTCTCTATCCCTCCTAATGCTGCACAGAATTCTTAGACCTGACCTTCCAATTTCTTCACTCTTTAGCGACATCCATTCTGCTACTCAACCCATCTCCTGAATTCTTTGGTCCCAAGTATGCCTCCTTATTCCTGTTTCATGTCCCCACTTCCTTTCCTTGATGATACTCATTATGCTTACTCCATGCTCCCAGGAGGCTGGGAGCACAGATTATGCTCCCACTAGCACAGGCCATCAATGGGTCATTTTCTTTTCATTCGACTATACCTGTCAGCTACTCATTATGGCTTCCTTGAGCTGTTCACCAGGTGAGACCACACTACTCCTCCACTCACTGCACTGCCTCCAACAAACTCTCTACCACCACCACCCCCAAAGTACACCTGGAATCCAGAGTCTCACATGGCCCATGGGGCTCCCCACGTCATCCCCTGAACCCTCCTACCATCAGCCCCAACAAACTCCCACCAGTCTTCAACAAAGCCTGCTTTGGCTTCAGAACGTCCACCGTGGCTGGCACCTCATCACAATCACATTATTAAGCACTCCACTCATTAAGCACTCCACTCGCTGCTGAGTCCCTCACTTCCGCTGTGACCATGCTCAAATGGCACCTCGGAGAGGCCTCCCTATCACCCTACTTAAATCTGCTCCTTCCCGGGGCGCCTGGGTGGCTCAGTGGGTTAAAGCTTCTGCCTTCAGCTCAGGTCATGATCCCAGGGTCCTGGGATCGAGCCCCGCATCGGGCTTTGGGCTCAGTGGGGAGCCTGTTTCCCCTTCTCTCTCTGCCTGCCTGTCTGTCAAATAAATAAATAAAATCTTTAAACAACAACAACAAAAAAAAACCCTGCTCCTTCCCAAAGCCTAGCACTTGATTTTCTTCCCTGATTTTTTCCCACAGTACTTAAAAACCACTGTACCTGTGGGTAGTTCTTGTCTACTTACTGTTCCTTGAGGACAGAAACTTTATTACTGTATCCTCAGTATCTAGAAAAGTATCTGGAACTTTTAGGAGAGTGAGGAGTGTACCTCAGGAATCTCGCTCTGGGCTCATTGGCCACGGGACACACTTTGCAGGAAGAATCTAACCTTCAGGCAAATTCAAGAAGGCACTGCTCTTTCCCAAAAGCTATCTCCCTTCACTGGAATCTGAGACCTCAAGGTGTGGAAGAGATGGGAAGAAGCAACACTGGGAAAAGAAGGCAGAACCCACCAGTCTTCCTTGGCCAGTAAATCCAGCCTCTTCTGACAACTTCTCCAAGTTGTCAACCCTACCTCACAGACCCACCTTCTGTCTCCCCTGGGGGGGTCCTCACAGTTTTTAAGTAATTTTCTTTCAGTTCTGTGGCACTTCCAGTTCCAAGAAGGGAGTCAGCAATCTAGGCTAGCCTTCTGACTGCTGCTGTCACAAATTACCAACAACTTGCTGGCTTAAAACAACAGAAATTTATTATCTTAACAATTTTGCGGGTCAGAAATCCAAAATGATTCTCACTGAGCTAAAGAGCTGTGTTTCTTTGTGGAGGCTCTAGGGACTTCTAGAGGCCACACACGTTCCCTGGCTCATGGCCAGTAAAGCCTTTCTATTCGTTTTACATCACGTGCCCTCCATAATGGCCATCACACAGTTACCCCATCCCTCACCCACCTCCAGCAACACTCAGTTTATTTTCTATAATTAACAGTCTTATGGTTTGTCTCCCTGATTTCAACTTTATTCTTCCCCATGATCCTATTTTGTTTCTTAAATTCCATATATGACTGAGATCATATAATTGTCTTTCTCAGATTGACTCATTTCACTTAGCATAATACCCTCTAGTTCCATCACACTGTTGCAAATGACAAGATTTCAAATTTTTGATGGCTGTGCAATACTCTTACTATATATATATACACATATATACACATACACACACACACACACACACACACATATATATATATATATATATATATATATATATGAATGACACATCATCTTTTTCCATTCATCTGTTGATGGACGTCTGGACTCTTTCCATAGTCTGGTTATGGTGAACACTGATGCTATAAACATTGGGGTGCACGTGCCCCTTCAGCTCACTTCTGTATATTCAGGGTAAATACCCAGTAGTAGTGCAATTGCTGGGTCACAGAGTAGCTCTACTTTCAACTTTTAGGAACCTCCATACTGTTTTCCACAGTGGCTGCACCAGCTTGCATTCCCACCAACAGTGTAGGAGGCCAACATGTTATTTCCTGACTTGTTAATTTTAGCTATTCTGACTGGTGTAAGGTAGTATCTCATTGTGGTTTTGATTTGTATTTACATGATGCCAAGTGACGCTGAGCATATGTTCACGTGTCTCTTGGCCATTTGCATGTCTTCTTTGGAGAAATGTCGTTCATGTCTTCTGCCCATTTCTTGACTGGGTTATTTGTTCTTTAGGTGTTGAGTTTGATAAGTTCTTTATAGATTTTTGGATACCAGCCCTTTATCTGAATGTCATTTGCAAATACCTTCTCCCATTCTGTCTGTTTTCTTTAGGTTCTGTTGACAGTTTCCTTTGCTGTGCAAAAGTTTTTATCTTGATGAAGTCCCATTACTTCATTTTTGCCTTTGCTTCTCTTGCCTCTGGAAATGTGTCTAGCAAGAAGCTGCTGTGGCCAAGGTCAAAGAGATTGCTACCTGTGTTCTCCTCTAGGATTTTGATGGACTGTCTCACATTTAGGTCTTTCATCCATTTGGGGTCTATTTTTGTGTATAGTGTAAGGAAATGATCCAGTTTCATTCTTCTGCATATGGCTGTCCAATTTTCCTAACACCATTTGTTGAAGAGACTGTCTTTTTTCCACTGGATATTCTTTCCTGCTTTGTTGAAGGTTAGTTGACCAGAGATTTGAGGGTCTATTTCTGGGTTCTCGATTCTATTCCACTAATCTATGTGCCTGTTTTTGTGCCAGTACCATACTGCCTTGATGATGCCACCAGCTTTTGTTTTCTTTTCCAACTTTCCTTTGGTGATTTGAGGTCTTTTCTGGTTCCATACAAATTTCAGGATTATTTGTTCCAGCTCTGTAAAGAGTTGATGGTATTTTGATAGGGAATGCACTGAATATATAGATTGCTCTAAGTAGCACAGACATTTTAACAATATTTGTTCTTCCAATCCAAGAGCATGGAATGTTCTTCTATTTCTTTGTGCCTTCAACTTCTTTTGTAAGTGTTGCATAGTTTTCTGAGGACAGATCCTTTGCCTCTTTGGTTACCAGTTTTTTTTTTTTGTTGTTATTGTTTCGTTTTTTTTAAGATTTATTTGAGACAGAGAGAGCATGAGCAGTGGGGAGGGGGCAGAGGGAGAGGGAGCAGCAGACTCCCTGCTGAGTGAGGAGCCCAACCTGGGGCTCGAACCCAGGACCCTGAAATCATGATGTGAGTGGAAGGCAGACATTTAACTGATGGAGCTACCCAGATTCCCCTCTTTAGCTAGGTTTGTCTCTAGATATCTCATGGTTTTTTGGTGCAAATGCAAATAGGGTCAACTCCTTAATTTCTCTTTCTTCTCATTGTTAGTATATAGAAATGCAACTGATTTTATATCCTGCTACTTTGCTGAATTCCTGTATGAGTTCCAGCAATTTTGGGTTAGAGTATCATGTCATCTGCAAAGAGTGAGAGTTTGACGTCTTTGCTGATCCGGATGACTTATTTTTGTTGTCTGATTGCTGAGGCTAAGACTTCTGGTACTATGTTGAGCAGTGGTGATCGTGGACATCCCTGCTGTGGGGGATGCCGGACATCCCATCCTGATCTTATGGAAAGGCTCAGTTTTTCCCCATTGAGAATGATACTTGCTGTGGGCTTTTTGTAGATGGCTTTTATGATACTGAAGTACATTCCCTCTAACTCTACACTGTGCAGTTTAAATTAAGAAAGGATCCTGTACTTTGTCGAATACTTTTTCTGCATCTATTGAGAGGATTATATAGTTCTTATCCTTTTATTAATGTAGCATATCACATTGATTAATATGTGAAAGTTGAACCACCCTTGAAGCCCAGGAATAAATCCCACTTGGTCATGGTGAATAATCCTTTTAATGTACTACTGGATCCCATTGACTAGTATGTTGGTGAGAATTTTGGCATCCATGTTCATCAGGGATATTAGTCTGCAATTCTCCTTTTTGGTGGGGTCTTTGTCTGGTTTTGGGATCAAGGTAGTGGCCTCACAGAAAGAGTTTGGAAGTTTTCCTTCAACTTCTATTTTTCGAAACAGCTTCAGAAGAATAGGCATTATTTCTTCTTTTAATCTTTGGTAGAATTCCCCTGGGAGGCCATCTGGCCCTGGAATCTTGTCTGTTAGTAGATTTTTGATTAACCTTTCAATTTCTTTGCTGGTTATGGGTCTGTTCGGGTGTTCTATTTCTTCCTGTTTCAGTTTTGTTAGTTTCTCTCTCTCTAGGAATGCATCCATTTCTTCCAGACTGCCTAATGTGTTGGCATGTAATTGCTTATAACATGATCCCTTAGTGTTGGTTGTGATCTCTCCTCTTTTATTCATGATTTTATTTATTTGGGTACTTTCTCTTTTATTTTTGATAAGTCTGGCCAGAGGTTTATCAATCTTAATTCTTTCAAAGAACAAGCTCCTAGTTTCGTTGATCCGTCCTACTCTTCTTTTGGTTTCTATTTTGTTGATTTCTGCTCCAATCTTTATTCTCTTCTCCTCTGGGTTTAGGCTTTATTTGCTGTTCTTTCTCCAGCTCCCTTAGCTGTAAGTTTAAGATGTATATTTGACACCTTTCTTGTTTCTTTAGAAAGGCTTGTATTGCCATATACTTCTGTCTTAGATCCACCTTTGCTGCATCCCAAAGGTTCTGAACACTTGTGTTTTAATTTTCATTTGTTTCCATGAATTTTTTAAATTCTTCTTTAAATTTCCTGGTTGACCCAATCATCCTTTAGTAAGATGTTCTTAAACATCCATGTATTTGAGTTCTTTCCAAATTTCCTCTTGTGACTGAGTTCAAGTTTCAAAGCATTGTGGTCTGAAAAATACACAGGGAATGATCCCAATCTTTTGGTACTGGTTGAGACCTGACTTGTGACCCAGTATGGGATCTATTCTGGAGAATGTTCCATGTGCACATGAGAAGAATGTGTATTCTGTCGCTTTAAGATGGAGTGCTTTGACTTTATCTATGAAGTTCATCTGGTGCAGTGTGTCATTCAAAGCCCTTGTTTCTTTGTTGATCTTCTGCTTAGATGATCTTCTGCATAGAGGGAGGTGTTAAGAGTCCCCTACTATCAATGTATTTCTTTAATTTTGCTTTTAATTGGTTTATATAATTGACTGTTCCCATGTTAGGGGCATAAATACTCATAGTTGTTAGATGATCTTGTTGGAGAGATCCTTTAATTACGATATAGTGGCCTTCCTCATCTCTTATTAGTCTTTGGTTTAAAATCTAGTTTGTCTGTTATAAGTATTACTACCCAAGCTTTCTTTGACGTCCATTAGTATGATAAATGGTTTTCCACCCCCTCACTTTCAATCTGGAGGCTTCTTTGGGTCAAAAATGAGTCTCCTGCAGATAGCATACTGATGGGTCTTACTTTTTTATCCAATCTGATACCTTGTGCTTTTGATTGGGGCACTTAGCCCATTTACATTCAGAGTAACTACTGAAAGATATGAATTTAGCACCACTGTATTGCCTATAGTCGCTATTTCTGTACACTGTCTCTATTCCTTTCTGTTCTATGTTACTTCTGGACTCTCTCTTCACTTAAAGGATCCCCTTTAATATTTCTTGCAGGACTGGTTTAATAATCACAAATTCTTTTAGTTTCTGTTTGTCCTGGAAGCTTTTTATCTCTCCTTCTATTCTGAATGACAATCTCACTGGATAAAGTATTCTTGGATGCATATTTTTCTCATTTAGCACCCTGAATATATCATGCCAGTACTTTCTGGCTTGCCAGGTCTCTGTGGATAGGTCTGCTGCCAATCTAATGTTTCTACCCTTGCAGGTTATGGACCTCTTGTCCTGAGCTGCTTTCAGGATTTTCTCTTTGTCTCTGAGATTTGAAAGCTTCACTATTATATGTCGAGGTATAGACCTGTTTTTATTGATTTTGAGGGGGGTTCTCTGTGCCGCCTGGACTTGAATGCCTGCTTCCTTCCCTAAATGAGGGAAGTTCTCTGCTATAATTTGCTCCAATATACCTTCTGCCCCCCTCTCTCTTTCCTCTTCATCTAGGATCCCAATTATTCTAATACTGTGTTGCTTTATGGTATCACTTATCTCTTGAATTCCTTCATGATCCAGTAGTTGTTTATCTCTCTTTTTCTCAGCTTCCTTATTCTCCATCATTTTGTCTTCTATATCACTAATTCTTTCTTGAATTCCTTCATGATCCAGTAGTTATCTCTCTTTTTCTCAGCTTCCTTATTCTCCATCATTTTGTCTTCTATATCACTAATTCTTTCTTGAATTCCTTCATGATCCAGTAGTTGTTTATCTCTCTTTTTCTCAGCTTCCTTATTCTCCATCATTTTGTCTTCTATATCACTAATTCTTTCTTCTGCCTCATTTATCCTAGCAGTTAGAGCCTCCATTTTTTATTGCACCCCAATAATAGCCTTTTTTATTTCAATTTGGTTAGATTTTAGTTTTTATTTCTCCAGAAAGGGATTCTCTAGAGTCTTCTATGCTTTTTTTAAGCCCAGCTAATATCTTTATAATCATTACTCTGAACTCTAGTTACGACATCTTACTTATATCCATACTGATTAGGTCCCTGTCAGTCAGTACCGCCTCTTGTTCTCTTTTTTGAGGTGAGTTTTTCTGTCTTGTCATTCTGTGCAGAGAAGAATAGATGAACAAGAGAACAAAATACTAAAATGGCAATAACAGCCCCAGAGAAATATATACTAAACAAATCAGAAGAGAGCCAAAATAAAAAATAAAGAAATAAAATCTTTAAAGACAGAGAGAATATATCCAGACAAGTGAACAGAACAGAACAATATACTGGATCCTGTGTGTATTTTGGCCTGTTAGAAAACTAGATCCCAAAATTGTGACGAAAGAAAAACTTATATATGTACAAAAATAAATTTAAGAACATAAATATAAAATTATATAAATATAAGAATTAAATATAAGAAATGTAGATAGAATATTAACTGTAAAAATGAAAATGAAAAAGGACAAAAGAAAAAAAACAAAAACAACAACAAAAAAAGAAAAGAGTATAAACAGACCGGTGAACAGAACAGAGCAATATAATATATTCTGGGTGTATTTTGGTTTGTCTGTTTGAAGAAGCTACATCCCAAAACTATAAAGAAAGAAAAACTTACATATATATATATATAAATGAAATGAAATACAATGAAAGGATAGAATGTAACTGTAGAGATGGAAATTTAAAGACTTTTAAAAAGAGAGAGTATAATCAGACAGGTGAACAGAACAGAGCAATACACTAGAATCTGGGTGTATTTTGGTCTGTCTGTTACAAGAATCTACATCCCAGAACTGTACAGAAAAACTTAAATATATACAAAAATAAAATGAAATACAATGAAAGGATAGAATATAACTGTAAAAATGAAAATTGAGAAAGACTTTAAAAAAGAGTTAATAGGGGCGCCTGGGTGGCTCAGTGGGTTAAGGCCTCTGCCTTCGGCTCGGGTTGTGATCTCAGGGTCCTGGGATCGAGCCCCACATCAGGCTTTCTGCTCAGCGGGGAGCCTGCTTCCCCCTCTCTCTCTGCCTGTCTGTCTGCCTACTTGTGATCTCTCGCTCTTTCTGTGTCAAATAAACACATTTAAAAAATCTAAAAAAAAAAAAAAAAGTTAATAAAATAAGAAACTGTTTGAAAAGGTAAGAAAAAAAATAAAATTCAAAGACTAAACAATCAGAAAAATACCATGAATTCTATACACTATTCTTCCCTATTGCTGGACTTCTGGAGTTCTCTATGATGGGTAAAAACATGGTCTTAGCTTATTAGGATACTCTTGCTGATCTTCTGGGGGAAGGGCCTGCTGAGGTGATTCTCAAGTGTCTTTGCCAGGGCGGAGTTGCACTGCCCTTGACAAGGGGCCAGGCTAAGCAAGTGGCTCCAGATTGCTCTCTGTGGCTTCTGTTCCCTGAAGGCTTTCTGCACAGCTTTAGAGGATAAGAATGAACACAGCAGCCTCCCAATGTCTGGCCCTGGAACAGAGTTTGGGGACCCACCCCTCTGTGTGCCCTTGGGAAAAAGCAGTCAATCACTCCTGTCTCCCAGGTCTCCAGCTGCACTCCATGCTCACCCTGGCTGTGACCGAGCATTTCTATCTCAGGCCATGTGACCCTCCCTGCTTTGAGTCTCCAGAAGGGGTGGGTCTTGCCGTGGTTCAGTGGAATGCTGGGACCCTGCTCAGAGAACAGTTGCCCAACCATTCCAGAGTCTGCAGTTTACAGCAAAACCAAGCTGATAGCCCACTTGTGGGTTCAATGATAGCAGCTGGCTTCCCCAATACCATGCCTGGGAACTCTGCCATACTCAGGCACCCCTGATGTTTCTGTGACCCCGAGGATCCTGAGACCACACTGTCCCATCTAGGATTCTGCCCCTCTTTGCCACATGAGCGCCTTTCAGGCAGGGACCTCCCTTACCAGAGCTGACTTCTAAAAGTTCTGATTTTGCACTCAGCTGCTGTATCGGTTTCCTATGTTGACTGCTGCGTTCCCCTCCGCCGCAGTTTATCTTCCCATATACTGCCTCAGATTCACTTCTCCACACCCCCTACCTTGCAGAAAGTGGTCACTTCTCTATCTGTAGAATTTCAGCAATGCTTTTCTTAGATCTCTGGTTGAGTTCGCAGGTGTTCACAATGATCTAATTAACTATCTAGCTGAATTCCTAGGACCCGATGAAACCAAGGTCTCCTACTGTGCCATCTTGGAAAGTCGCCCAGTGAAGTCTTTCTCACATCATCATCACTTAGGCTCTGCTTCTGTCCTCTCTTCTGATTCTCCTGTCTCCCCCGTTCACCCTGTGATTATACTGAGTCCATCCAGATAATCCAGGATAATCTCCCCATGTCAAGACCCTTAATCACATTTTAATCACCTTTGCCATGGAACCTAACATATTCATAGGTTCTGTGGATTAGGACTTGGAAATGGAGAGGTGCATTATTCTGCCTACCACAGCTATATATCATCCTGTCAGGAACTGCTGACCAGGATTTCTAAAACTGGAGTCCATGGTTAGGCTTCAGGTTATCTGTAAAACCCTTGAGATTGTTGGCAAAATGTATCTTCCGACGTGTTTCTCAAGAGAGAGTCCGTAGCTTTCGTGATTCTCAAAAGAGCTATGTATGAGCCCATTACTATCAAACAGTCATTGTCCAAGAACTGAGGGAAGAGAGCAAAGACCAACACTATCCCCATAACTACCAGAACAAAGACACAATCCCCCCCACCTTCTACTGTAAGAAAAACTCATCACCACTTCTGTCCCCTTCTCAGGACATGCACAATTCCACACCACACACCAACCTCTCCAGAGATAGAGGTGCCTGGGGTCCCAGTTTAAAGGCAGAATAATCCCCCCAGTATGCAAAAAGGGCAACAAAATAGGCCTGTGGGTAAAAAGTGGTGTGGGATCAAACTTTAAGTCATATAGGACCCCATGCCTGAGCCCTCTTCTTTTCCAGCCGAGCTTCTAATCACAGGTGGAGAAAAAAACAGCCCTTGGCAAAAACAAAGCTGCCTCTTGGCGCACAGCATTCCCAGATCCGGGTCCCTTCTCTTCTTCTCTCATTCTCAAGGAGAGGAGGCTCACCACCGTGTTCACACACTGACAGCTTTCCTCGGACAGCTGCCCAAAATGCTGCTTATCAAAGGCCAGTATCACAGACTCTGGATATGAAACAGATTCTGAATATGAAATAGATCATTTCTTCCTCTGATCCCGAAAAAATTTTACTTAGCACAAGTAAACGCCTTAGAAAATAGTGTCTCTCTTGTACCTGTGTGCCCAGCCACAAGAGAGAAAATGGTCACTTACTTTGACTGCAAGGTCTGCCTCGGCCATGTGCCATCTTCATTTTGGGGCTCAATTACTAGCACCTGAGTGAAAGGGGAAACCAAATAAGGAATATGCAAAAGACCTCACTGGTGACAAGCTCAGAACCAGAAGGTATCTTGGCCACACACCCTGGCAGAGCAGCCTGCTGGGCATGGCCTGAGCCCTCCTACCTGACCCTGGTAGAGCCCAGCGTCCTGGACAGTGTTGTCTAGCTTGCTCAGCTGCTCATAGGTGTTGCTCATGTACTTGTTCCACAGCCGTGTTTCACGCTCAGCAGGGATATTGAATAGCTTCCGCATCTCCTTCTCGATGGTTGCTAGAGACGGACAGAAGGATCACTCACCTCATTCCAGATGCAAGGCTAGTAACAGCCATAGCAAGCTAATGCTCATCCTCCCTCCTGTTCAGACTGTCAGTCACAGGGTGCTTTGGAACGAAAGTTCCGGCTGACCTCAGCCCCTCGATGATTAAGGCCAAATGTCTTCCATGGGCATCCTCCTGCACTCACAAACTTAGAAACCTTCCCTATGCTTCTCCTTCTTCAATAGGTGGGTCCCATTTATAGCACACAAGCAACACAGAAAGGTGACAAAACCTTCCTCTGAAGTTAAGATAAATGTGGTTTCGAATACCAGCCCTGCCACTTTCTCACAGAGATTTTTTTTTAAAGATTTTATTTATTTATTTGACAGAGATCACAAACAGGCAGAGAGGCAGGCAGAGAGAGAGAAGACAAAGCAGACTCCCCACTGAGCAGAGAGCCCGATGCGGGGCTCAATCCCAGGGCCCTGGGATCATGACCTGAGCCGAAGGCAGAGGCTTTAATCCACTGAGCCACCAAGGTGCCCCCACCTCAGAGATTTTTTAATAAGTAAGTGTAACCAAATCTGCATTTCCTCATCTTTATCACCGTATCACGTATCATGGTCAGGGAGCATGTCCAAGAGTCTGTAAAACATGATTCCCAGGCCTAGCTCTCCACAAGAATCAGGTCAGGACTGGTAACCACAACCTGAGACTATGTGGGTAACAACTCTGGAGGGGGTGCCTGGCTTCACTCCCATCAGCCACAATGCTCCGCGCTCTCCGCCTCCGGAAATTCAGGACACCAGCCCAGCTACTCACCGATTGTGTCTGCCTTGCTGAAATGGCAACTCAGCACGTTGGTGGGGTCACTATTCTCACAGAGCTTCAGTTCCAGCAAATACACCTCCACCTTGCAGTGCTTGACGAAGAGGCCGTGCTCCACCACCTGCAAACAAGAGGCACAGGTGAAGCAGCAGCAGTTCCACACCTGGCAGTCTGGGAAACAATAGGTTTCATCAGTGGTAAGAGGCAGAATCCACACAATAACCACTTTCCCTAAGTGATCAGGGGATCAGAAAGACAGATTTTTAAAGCCGCCAGCATCTGTCCAAGAGTTTCAAATCTTTCTTCCCTTCACAAGAAAGAGTACCCGGGTAGAGCCAGAACCAGCTAACTGTAACAGTGCACAACAGGGAAGTCACTGTTCATCTCTAAGTCAGGATCATGAGGTCTCCCTTGCAGGGTTTGTCGAATGAGAGGACTAGAGAATGTAGCTAAATCCCTGGGATAGCAGAACACTCACCATATGGCAATACTGTGGGCATTAGGGCACATCTGCCAGACTAGCACACCTCCAACTTTTTGATCCCTAACCCCTCTCGGGGGCCCAGGTTTCCAGATAGAGAAAGAATGTAGTTCTGGCCTCAAACAATGACTGTTAGAAGCATGCCCTCAGGACTACAGATCTTTCCTACGCTGAGAAGGGGAACTATACATCAGGGAGAATAAGAAATTTACCCAATGTCTACCTCTAAGCAGGCATGTGATTTCCCCTCTGGTAGGACAAGCAAACAACCGTGGGAGTCAGGGTGGATGGTCTTCTCCTAAGTCCCATCTACCAGAGGGGTGAAGAATCTGGATTTCTACCTCAAAGCGTGCTTTCGCTCAGGAGGCTATTCTTCTCTGGCTTATAAACACCTGCTTTTTGAGATATTCAACAGTGTAGCCCAAGAGTCATAAGCACAGAGGAAAAAGCAGTCTCAGAAAGGTTGTAAGATAAACAAGAAGCAGTACATTACTGTATGTCCATATGACCCCAAGTAAACTTTCTCTCATAGAGCCTTCCAGAAAGTGCTCTCATGGCACTGCTGGACACATCCCAAGCCATGGGCAGCTCTGATGTTTGGAGGCCACTCACTGTAACATCTCAGGTGAGTACCTCACTCACCACCACTCACGACCACAATTCCCTAAAGAGAACCAGAAAGAAGGCCTCAAACACCTCTATTCCACTTAGGCACATCCAGTAACCCAGAAAACCAACACCAGTCAGTGTCCCCAGGGAGCACTCGCAGACACTGACCAGCAGCTGAGACAACTTGTATACTCACTTTTCTGACAATGGGCTGCTGGCCTTCTACACAGCCATACCAGTTCAGTAATTTATTCCAGGCCTCCGTTGGGACCAAAACATAGTCCAATTCATCAATTAAATGTTCCTTTAAGGTCTGACTCTCAGGATCTGAAAAAAGAAAACACCTCATAACTCACGGCTCTTCTCCCCAGAAATATTTGTTTTACAGGATTCTTATGTACTTTTCAGAAACAAAATTATTTATAGAACAGGTACAAAATTCCAAAATTCTGTCACTGGCCATAACACAGAGCAGACCTGACAACTGTCTTCAGCCACGCCTTCATAGGAACATGTATTTCTTCTACAACAAAATAGAGTAGGGAGAATAAAAAACTCCAATTTATATTTTCAATATGCTTCCAGATTCCACAATGAAAACTGTTAATTATGAACATTTAACATAATATTCTGCTTAGGGACACTTTATTGAGGTCAAATATCTTCTGAAAGATTTACTAAGAAAACAACACACACATCATTGAAGTTAACTTTATTTTACCAAGAGTCATTCAGTATTCTTAGTTTTCCACAGGCCAAGCTGAAACCCAGCTGGACAACCTCTTATGGAGGAGGGAATGTCTTTAACACCCTAACGTGCTCAACGTCTACCTCACACCCCCCACAGGCAGGCAGCATGACTAAGAGTGGACATCCACAATCTGAAACACACTCCCTCAGCTGAAGACCAAGGAACTGGATCAAGGGAAGACTGATCACCTCCCACCAACAGAGCCTCCCTGTGCCCAGCAACACCTACTCCTGCCGTAGTGGGTACAGAAATACCCAGAGCAGTGCAACTCATCTGTAACTCGAGGTATATGATGTTAAAAAACAAAACCAAAACCGTGAACAGCATTCACAAAGTGACGGGGGCTTCCCATCACCTGTATCCCCCGGTGCTCCCCACCAGTTTTTACCCTATCCCATCAGCTCTTCTGCCTTTCCTTGCAGCAAGCCTCAGACCTGACCCACCTCTGCCTTTTTCATCTGGAGGGAGAACAAGAAAGGAATTAAATAGCAATGGAGGACAGGAATACCAAGGTGAGATGGACGAACAGATAAACATGATGGGGTATATACCTACAGCAGAATACTATTCAGCCTTCAAATGGAAGGAAATTGTGACACATGCTGCAACGATGAACCCAGAATATTATACTAAATAAAATAAGGCAGTCACAGAAAAACAAATACTGAACAATTCCACTTAAGTGAGGTGTCTAGAGAAGACAGATTTAGACACAGAAAGTAGAATGGTGGCTGCCAGGGGCTTGGAGGAAAGGAGATTGGGAGTCACAGTTTAATGGATAGGGGGCTGCAGTTCTGCGTGGTCAAAACGTTCTGGAAATTGGTTGCGGAACAATGTGAACATACTTAATACTATTGAACTACACACTTAAAAATGGTCAAGAGGGGGGCGCCTGGGTGGCTCAGTGGGTTAAAGCCTCTGCCTTCAGATCAAGTCATGATCCCAGAGTCCTGGGATCGAGCCCCGCATCGGGATCTCTGCTCACCAGGGAGCCTGCTTCCCCCTCTCTCTCTCTGCCTGCCTCTCTGCCTCCTTGTGATCTCTTTGTCAAATAAACAAATAAAATCTTTAAAAAAAGGGCACCTGGGTGGCTCAGTGGGTTAAAGCTGCTGCCTTCGGCTCAGGTCATGATCTCAGGGTCCTGGGATCGAGCCCCACATCGGGCTCTCTGCTCAGCAGGGAGCCTGCTTCCTCCCCTCTCTCTGCCTGCCTCTCTGCCTACTTGTGATCTGTCTGTCAAATAAATAAATAAAATTTAAAAAAAAAAAAAAATCTTTAAAAAAAATTAAAAATTAAAAAAAAATGGTCAAGGGGATAAACTATTATGTGTATTTTACCATTAAAAAAGGTGGGCGGGGGGGGGCGCCTGGGTGGCTCAGTGGGTTAAAGCCTCTGCCTTCAGCTCAGGTCATGATCTCAGGGTCCTGGGATCAAGCCCCACATCACACTCCCTGCTCAACAAGGGAGTCTGCTTCCCCCCCTCTCTCTCTGCCTGCCTCTCTGCCTACTTGTGATCTCTGTCAAACAAAGAAAAAAAAAATCTTTAAATTAAAAAAAAAAAAAAAAAAAAAAAAAAAGGATGGATCCTCCTTATTGATGAGCCAACCACTTTCCACAGCCCGTCTGGCACGATTATTAACACTGACAGAGCAGGCCTTTTCTGCTGAGGAAAAGAAGGATGATCCACTGGTATCAGTCTGCTTGAGACAAAAACTTCCCCCTGA
This sequence comes from Martes martes, assembly GCF_963455335.1. NCBI lineage: Eukaryota > Metazoa > Chordata > Mammalia > Carnivora > Mustelidae > Martes > Martes martes. Next base: position 198,540,686 of record NC_137888.1, on the reverse strand, counting down.
AACTGACACTTTTCTGACAATTGATTTATAAATTAAACTTCTGATTCATAAATTCAACTTTTCTGATTTATAAATTAAAACTCATTGAAGTTATTCACTTCTTGTCTTTCTTACGGATATATGCTTCTTCGTTTCTAACACTAAGCACTATGCAGATCTGGCTACACACACTGTGCCAAGTAGCAGCCAGAAATCTCTAAATGTGGTAAAGGAACAACAGCTTTCAGCATCACCAACCCCAAGTACATCATTTCCACGGGCCATTTTCCCCTCTAAGGATCCGTGATGATTTTCGCACACATCAAGCTTACACACTCAGTGCAAATGCAGGGAATATGACTGGAATTCCCAATGCAGTTCACTACTTTCACTTGAAACAAGACCAGTCTAAAGGCATCACGCTCAAAATCACACAGAGGTTTGGGAATGAGGATTTAGTCTCTGCAAGTTTCTTTCACAGAGGAGAATAAAGGGGGAAAATGAGAGCACAGCTTGGCCTAATCACAAGGGTTTTATTTGATATATAGTAGAGGCAGAGGTGGGAAGCAGAAAAGGGGTGCTCTGCAGACAACATAAGGAAGGATAGGCTAGACCCCATCCTTCCCACACTTCCCAGAGCCCTATCCAGCCACTTCCATGTCCCTAGGTGAAAGGTGGCTGGATTGGGGCTGAGAGGTGACTGAGAGCCTGGGAACTAAGGGGGTGATTCACCAGAGACAGGTCATTCCTGTACTGTCAATGTTCCAAGCAGGTTCTGAAAAGAATGTACTTCTCACCTCCTAAGCACAAAGCAAATGTTTTAAGGAAAATCCAGATGACATTAAATTGGGGGACCATGGAAGAAATGCTTTTCCTTAGCTGAAGGTCATCCAAATGATTTCACAAAGCTCCTCTAGCCCTTATCATTAGTATTCTTATAAGCATTAAGAAATCTTCTATTAAAAAAAAAAGAAAGAGAGAGGGGCGCCTGGATGGCTCAGTGGGTTTGAGCCCAGGGTCCTGGGATCGAGCCCCACATCAGGCTCTCGCTCAGCGGGGAGCCTGCTTCCTCCTCTCTCTCTGCCTGCTTCTCTGCCTACTTGTGATTTCCAGCTGTCAAATGAACAAATAAAATCTTAAAAAAAAACAACAACAACACAACTTTAAAAAAAAAAAGAGAGAGGCACCTGGCTGGCTCAGTCAGTAAAGCATAAAACCCCTGAGCTCGGTGTCATGAGTTCAAGCCCCACACTGGAGTTAGAGATTCCTTTAAAAGAAGGGGGGGTGCAGGGGGAGGAAAAGTGCAAACACGCTGTTGTGCTCTCTTACGCCAACTTCAAGGTGTGATGCCACCATCTGACCTACATCAGGAAAAAAAGCAATGAATTATGATGTCACCTGACCTCTCCTAAAACAAGTCTCACCTGAAGCACTGCCCATTTTTAAAAACACCCAGGTTAATGTTAAGTACTTGGATCAAACCCCATACATGTCTGCCTTCCCACTGCTCTAATTTTGAACACTATCAACAAATCACTCTCATTCTGCTTGCAAGGGAGTCTAAAGCTAAGCAGAACACAACCTGGGAAAGGTCAACTCTGTTATCTATGCATCTACAGGTACAAGCCCAGCTCTGGTATGTCATGCATCATTTTTTCAATCACTTCTTCCAATGGGAGCTGACCGTGATAATAACTCTACTTTCCACCTCTCCTCACACACTCCTATGACAATCATCATAGGAATGCTAGATAGATGTAGACAGGTCTGCAAATTGTTTCACTGCAAAGGTAACACAGAAAATTCTGGTGCCCAAATTTCAGACTCCAGATGCCGTTTCAAAATGATAACCTATTTCTTTCCATTCCACATGCTAATCTAAAATCTGACAGCTCTAAAAAAACTAATCCCCAAAAAGAAAAATACGAGAAGCACGCTCTTGTGTGAAGCAGGCAGTTTAGGAAAAAAGTAGCTTCATTCCTCCCTGAGGGTCTTACAAAGACTTCTGGTACAGATGCTAATCAAGGTCACTTGTTTCTATCCATCACAACAGGAAAGTCAGGTTCACAACGTCCATGTTACTGATAAACGTGACCTCAGGTCACTGCCTAGGTGGGTATTTCAGTTAGAAAAGCAACAGGATACTATACCTGAAAAGAGTCCGGAGTTATCTATTGGGCCAGGAAATAGATTGTGTTCACCCACATTGTACATATCCCAGCTGTCGAAGCCCACATACTTCTTCCACTGCTTGAACCACCGGCTGTCAATAAGATACCTACAGACAGATAAAAATTTACTATACCAGAAAAACTGAGGTTATAAGTTTTTGCAGTTGCTCCTTTAATTTTAATGATCTTTCCACCCAGGGAACACACATTTCCCATTCAGAAACACATTTCAAGAACAAGAGCAGGGCTAGGCCTCAGATGACACAAAAAGCCTGGCCCAGGACAAGAGTCCATTAAGTGAAATGTTGAAAGAATGAATATAGGTGCCTGGCTGACTCAGTCAGTGGAGTGTGTGTACAACTCTTGATCTCGGGGTCATGAGTTCAAGTCCCATGTTCGGCACAGAGCTTACTTAAAAATAAATAAATATTTTTATTAAACAACAACAACAACAACAAAGACAGGAGTCTGGGTAGCGCAGTTGTTTGGGTGTCCAGCTCTTGATTTCAGCTCAGGTCATGATCTCATGGTCATGAGACTAAGCCCCATGTCGGGCTCCTCATTCAGCTGGAAGTCTGCTTGAGATTTTCTCTCTCCCTCCCCTTCTGTCTTTCTCCCTCTCAATAAATAAAATCTTTAAATTAAAAAAAAAAAAAGAAAGAAAGAAAGAAAGAAAGAACAAGGGGTGCCTGGGTGGCTCAGTTAAGCATCTGACTCTTGGCCTCAGCTCAGGTCCCGACCTCAAGGTTGTGAGTTTAAGCCCAGTGTTGGGTTCTCCTCTGGCATGGAACCTACTTATTAAAAAAAAAAAATAAGGGGGCACCTAGGTGGCTCAGTGGGTTAAGCCTCTGCCTTTGGCTCAGGTCATGATCCCAGGGTCCTGGGATCCAGCCCCACATGGGGCTCTCTGTTCAGCAGGGGGCCTGCTCCCCCCTCCCCCTCTGCCTACTTGTGATCTCTCGCTCTCTGTCAAATAAATTAAATTAAATAAAATAAATAAATAAATAAATAAATAAAATTTTTTTAAAAGGAATGAATGAATAAAAGGAAATGACTGGCTTCAAAATGCTTATTTAAGTGAAGTCCTCCTATGGCTAAAATCTTATTTGCCAATGAGCAAGTCATTAATTTCATAATGATCTTTATAGAGGTCCTTGTCCAGAACAGAAAGTTTGGTTATGCTGCTCATCATGAAAAGCATTAAACTAGGGGTGCCTGGGTGGCTCAGTGGGTTAAAGCCTCTGCCTTCAGCTCGGGTCATGGTCCCGGGGTCCTGGGATCGAGCCCCACATTGGGCTCTCTGCTTGGCAGGGAGCCTGCTTCCTCCTCTCACTCTGCCTGCCTCTCTGCCTACTTGTGATCTTTGTCTGTCAAATAAATAAATAAAATATAAAAAAAAAAAAGAAAAGAAAAGCATTAAACTAATTCTCTCTCTCTGAAAATGGTATAATAACACCATACAATTCAAGTTTTCTTTGAGTACCAAAGAAGACATTATAAAAAATGTGTGCTAAAAAAAAAAGGTACACACACACATATAATAGTGTCTAGGTATGGTACTATACAAATATAATAGTCTCTGGTCTCTAGTTATTCCTGATCTGGTTATATTTTAAAGTATCCCTATGAAAAAAAGAAAAAAATAAAAGAATCATTATACTGTTTTACAACCAAGAAGTAGTAAATCTCTCTGGGGGAAAAAAGCACAACATTTATATTGGTGAGTCCTTTAAGTTTTTTTTTTTTAATGTTTTATCTATCAATTCATTTGAGAGAGAGTGTGGGAGGCGCAGAATGAGAGAGCACAAGCAGGGCTCCATCCCAGGGCCCTGGGATCATCACCTGAGCTGAAGGCAGATGCTTAACCAACTGAGCCACCCAAGCGCCCCAAGTCCTTTAAGTTTTTATAAAAAAACAAACCTCAGCAATCAGGCAGCTTCCCAGAGGCCACAGGATCCATAAGTACATCCAAACCTTTAAAAGGCTCTTTTCCCTCCAAACCCCTTGAACAATATCCTCCAAACACTTCTAGTGTGTGATCTTAGTCTATCTCAAACTTCCTCTGGTTCCTTTGAATATTCTTCATGTATCACCCCTATGCAGGATAACTTCTGCTTGCCCTGCCTCTCACAGCTTGGCCAGCTGTACAGCCCTATCTGAACTCCTCCTAATCCCAATGTTTCCCTTCCCTGGTCAATTCCTCTGTTACCGTAAGTGGCATTATCAACACCACCATCATTTCTTAAAAGACGGATGTTCAATCATATTCAATGCAAAGCCAAGCCCTAGCTTTCTACTCTCACATGATAATATCACCCAGGAACATCTTCACTAGTAGAAGTATTGTCCCTTCTACTAAACAATTAAGAAACCCCATGTCTCGGACTTGCTTTTCTAAACCTTGTACTTTAAATCTTTTCATCTAGACTCCAAGCTATCCTCTTCTGCCGCTCCAAAATGCTGCTGCCACAATTATTTTTGACATTTGCTACCAAAATAACCTGGAGTTCTCAAACATTTGTCCAACTTCTGACCTTGACGTCTGTTCGACAGTTTACAAGTTACGAAAGTATCTACTTTTTTTTTTTTTAAGATTTTTGTTTATTTATTTGACAGAGAGAGATCACAAGTAGGGAGAGAGGCAGGCAGAGAGAGAGGAGGAAGCAGGCTCCCCACCGAGCAGAGAGCCCGATGCGGGACTCGATCCCAGGACCCCGAGATCATGACCCGAGCCGAAAGCAGAGGCTTAACCCACTGAGCCACCCAGGCGCCCCACGAAAGTATCTACTTCTGATCTTCTCCTCAACCCATAAGGTGGGGGTGCCAAATATTGCTACCCTGGCTTTAACAGTAAGGCACGGGGGTCTGGGAGGTGTGGTCGCCTTCGCTCAAGGTCACACAACGAATCCTCGAAGGCAAAGGGCTCTTCCCATCCAGAAGGTCCCCGTAAGCACTCCCCTTCTCCCCCTCCTGCAACCCTTGCCCCCACCGGGTCCGCCCTCTGGGGCTCCGAATGGGCCAGAACAACCCTCACACTTTCCCCGAGGTGATTCTCCTGAGAGGCAGCGTTCAGGATACCCTCTCAGGGTCACTAACACCGCCCCCGCCCGGCCCCTACCCAAGCCGGAAAAGAGGGGTCCGGTCTGAGGGCCAGAGCCCCTGCCCCTCAGCCTGGGCAGCGGAAACGCGGGTACGGTGCTCACCACTGCGCCCCTCGTTGGAGCGTGGTCCTCATTAAGGCCCCGAGCTCGGATTTCTGGGTCTCTGCATCGGGTCGCTCACGGCAGCCTCCACCTTCCGCCATCTCGTCCGCGGCCCCGGCCCAGCCGGCCCGGACATCCGCCTCGCGCACGGCGTGCTGTGGGCCGCGCCCACGCACGCACGCAAGCACGCACGCGCGCGCGCACGCCCAAGCCCCACCTCGCGCCGCGGCCTGGAACGCCCGCCCGCCCGCCGCGCACGCACCGCCCTTCTCCCACGGGGGCGCGACGGAGCCAGGAGGGGACTGGAGGAGGAGGTGGGCGCTGGCAAATTAGCCGCCCCTTCCTCCCGCCTTGCGGGCGGAGTCGCGGGGTGGTTGTTTGGCATCCCTTTCTCCGTCTAGCCGGGCCGTCTCTCTAGGCGCTTGAACACAGGCCCTCGGCCCTTCGGGCACCCCGTCCGGGCCCGCGGTGTTAGCCTGCTCTTAGATAAACCCGGGGCCAGGTACGAGAAGCCCTGGGACTAGCTCTTCTTGCATTGAGCTGGAGTCCTTAGGCCAGTCGTTAGCCGCCCAAACGTGGGATCGGGGTGCCTGTCCTGGAGGCCCTACAGGGATTTGGGGGACTGCTGGGTGCACCAGCGCCGTGGGACTGGGACTCGAAGGTGTGATCTAGTCATTAACACTCCTCTCAAACAGTGTAGACGCCAGAATCGTAGCCCAAAGACCGAATTCCCCAAGCCCTCCACACTGAACTAGCTACTTGCCTTGTCAGGGAGACAAGCAGCCGCTGAGTGGCGATAGCAACAGGGGAAGGAGGTTCAGGTGTGTTCACATCAGGTGCCCAAGCTGCTGCTTAATTTGTTGTTGCAACAATATGCAGTGTCCTGAACACTGTTTTCCACTCGACCCTGCATACAAAAAGCACAACCCTCCTCATGGAATGGGAAGTAAGCCCCGAGCAAGGAAGAGACCGGGCAGCTGGCTAGCAGCTGGTCTAGCAGTTCCTGCCTCAAAAATAAGTCACTGCGTGACTTCAGACAATCTAATGGGGAAGAGATCTTCCACGAATAACCCCAGGGTCAAGCAGTGTGTAGTAGGTAAGTGCCATTAAAGAGTATGAACCAAAGACTGTAGACTCTCGAGCTTGTGAAAGGCAGGCTTTGACTTGGTAGCATTTGAGAGTGGTTTTAAAGAAACAAATAAATGGTGGTGCATTCTACAGGAAGGAAAATTACAGGATCAGTTTCTGGAACAAGAAGGGCAGAATCAAAGAGAGGGTTAGACCAATTAACCTGGGCACAGACTACTGGAAAGAACCTTCCATCTAAAGCTAAAACGGAGGCCAGAAGGGTCACATATTCTGCTTTGAATGGCCCACAGATATTGTAAAAGGTTTTGGAGCAGAGACAAAATGGCTGAGGGTGCTTTATACCCACAGTGGTGAAGCCCAGGAGAAGCCTATTAAGAACCTTTAACTGGAAAGATGGCAATAAGGGAGGAGAGGAGAAACAGATGAGCCGAGTTCAGTGTTGGGGATGGAGGAGGGAGCACTGACTAGGTGAAGGCGTGGTAGGTCATTTGAGCAGATTTACCATTTTCATGTGGGGTTTTGGCTAATTGAAATTAACATGAATCGAATTTGCACTGCCCGGGACACCCCTCAGGCACCATCTGGTAACACAGGGCCTCTTGGCAGTTGGGTAGATAGGAGAGGAAAATGAAAGGAAAAGGAATTAAAACTGCCTTGAATAACTGAATAACTTTATAGCTTATAGCTGTTAATCCTCCACAGACAAGAGTTACCACCACATGGTAATTCTACATCTGGGAAGCCAACCCTGACAATCTGAGTGCTCTTCTGTGAAAGTTATCTGAAAGTGTTAAAAGTGTTGTGAAGTGTTTAGTCCTGTTATTTATGGAAAAAGAAAGCTGGGTTATCGGCATGACTTCAGAACCTACATTCGATGGTGTCTACTCTCTTCTTTTTTTAACAATTTCTCCTATACCATTTATGGCATGGGTCAGAGTCTTAAGGAAGTAGGACAAGTCCTCAGCACCACTAGAAAAGGGGACAAAACCTAATTATAAATAAGAAGACTTTGGAAAACCTTTTTAAGGCAGGATCTCTTCGGTGCTATTAAATGGCTGTAAAAAATCTTGCTCTAATTATAGGTAGTTCCTAAAAAATGTATACTAAGATCACAAAGTGCCAATAGTTAAAATGCGAGGAATAAGGTGAAACTTCATAGTCAAAAAATCATTTCAAAATATTAAAACATGTTTAATGGGGCGCCTGGCTGGCTCAGTTGCAAGATGCATGTGACTCTTGATCTCAGGGTCATGAATTCAACCCCCATTTTGGGTACAGAGATGACTTAAATAAATAGAAATCTTAAATTTAAAAATAGAATGCTTTTAGTGAGTTTCATTAAAATGTTAAAGATTGGGAACTGGAAACAATGAACCTCTGCCTGTGTGTTCCTGTTGTTGTGGGTGACCTGTGGGTTTGGGAGGAAATGGGTATTCAGCTCAGGAGACACCCTTGCACCAGGGCCATGTTCTCTATTGGGCCTTTTACCCTAGGGAGAGGTGTAGGCCTAGTAGGGCACTCACTTGGCCTCATAACCAAACCCCAGAACTGAACAAGCCACCCATTGCCATGGTAGCTTGGGCTGCAAGAACAGGAAGGAAAGCATGAAGGGAGCTACATGAAACAGGTTTGACTGATTGGTCACATACTGCTTGATCTTGGACTGTGATGACCTAATTGAGAGTTTGTAACGTCTGGGTGTGTGAACTTTAAGCTTTATTTGGTTCCAAATCATAAACTTTCTTGCCTTGGCTGGTGCTGTGGCTTGCTCTACACCTGACTGCAGTTGGCCTCTCCAAGGTCAGCAGTGGTCCACATTAGGCCAGCAGTGACAGAGCACATGCGGCAGTGTTCACAAATATTGGGCAGCTTTTGATTACAGCTCTCTCCGGGGGAGAATTATTATTGTTTCCTTCTTGTCTGTGCTCCTTTAACCTGGCCAGGGGACTATGAAAAAGTAAAAGGCTCTAGTACATTTCAGAAGAATTAAATAAATATCTTATCAATGAGATTATCACCTCTGTTATAGGAGGGTTACATTACTGGGGAAGGTGACAGGCAAAGACCAGAAGAAATCTCTGAGAAGAAGTGGGATCACCTTTCCTACCCTGAAGACTCCTGCTGTTGGACAGATTGCATTCTGGTAATGCCACTGTTGGTGGCCAGCCGTGATTGGGCAGAGAGTGTGTGGGTTCCTGGGCTTAAGTGTGGCCAATGTCTTCTCTTCCTCCTCTAATTCTATTACCATCTATGTCTCCCCAATACACAAGTATTTAGCTTTTAATTATGTTGGTTGCCCTTTGTACGGAGCAAATTCTCAACAGGCATTTCTCAGATGCATGAATATAAGAATACCAGTTACTAGTCATTTGTTCATTTGACTGGTAATCTATTACATACTGGTACTCACAGTCCCTACCCTCCTGAGATTCACAGCCAGTATGGTTGGGGAAGATGTTTTCACAAGTAATTATAGTTGGTGTGTTGTGTGACAAAGTGCTCCAGGAACGTGGAGGGTGATGTTGCAAATCATTTTTCTGGGAAGGAAACCTAAGCAACTGGTATAGGGAACCAAGACATGCTAACATTCCCTCTGGGCTTTTGGGCACGTATGATGAATCTGCAAGAGATGCTCAGGGGACCAGGTTGTCTTTGGATTCACATACTCATGGGCACAGGCATAGTTATGTGCTGGGGACAGAGGAAGCTAGGGTAACAGGTGCTTCCTCTGCAGGAAGACTCGGATGCCTCCCTGTGGAACCAGGTGGCCTGTAGGATAGTAAGACACCCCCAAGGCAGGCTACACATTCCCCTGGATACTGCTTGGACTCTAGGCATTTGGATGAAGTGGGCCTGTTTTGTAGTCTCTTACTCTGGCCTTTCTGGCTGTAATTAAACTAGGCCTGGGGAGGGGGGCATTGGGGAGGAGGTGTTCTGTCTGAGAGATGGTGATGGAAAGGCTACTGGACCTCTGCCTAGCACAACACTGTTATATCAGGTCAGTCTCAGTGCCTCTGGAGGCAACTAACAGTTGGTGATTTTTGTTTTGCTTTCCCACATGACATATCTGAAGTTGAGCTCTTTTTTTTTTTTTTTAAGATTTTATTTATTTATTTGACAGAGAGATAAAGAGCACAAGTAGGGGCTCAGTCCTGAGCCGAAGGCAGACGCTCAGCTGCTGAGCTATCCAGGCGCCCCTGGAGTTGAGTTCTTGATGAGGTCAAAGCTGAAGGATGTTGGGGCTCAGAGTCTGCTTCTCTGCTACTCGCAGGGTCAGGCTCCAGACCCATGAGCCCTTACTCCTTAGGCAAGAACTTCTCTTATGGGGCGCCTGGGTGGCTTAGTGGGTTAAAGCCTCTGCCTTTGGCTTAGGTCATGATCCCAGGGTCCTGGGATCAAGCCTGGCATAGGGCTCTCTGTTCAGCAGGGAGCCTGCTTCCCCCTCTCTCTCTGCCTACTTGATCTCTGTCAAATAAATTTAAAAAAATTTTTTTTAATCTTAAAAAAAAAACAAAAAACAACTTATCTTGTTCGTGCTCCCAGCTACCAGTTCAGCCCAGCAGTGTCTGATGCAAAGCAAGTGTCTGGTAACTTGTGGGACCAGCTGGAGCTAAGCTTTATTTTTAGCACCATCCCAGCTGTGCCACACCTCCGTGCATGGAAGCATGCCCTTCCAGCCTAATTGCTGATTGTCAATATAATAAAAACCTACCATCTTCAGGGTTCACTGCCCATTCTATATAGATCCATGCTGTGTTCTCTTATGGAAATCTTTAGGCAGCGTTTTTAACTTAGTATTATCCAAAAGTTTAAACTTAAGAGATTTATTGAACTGGGGTGCCTGGGTGGCTCAGTCAGTTGAGCGTCTGACTCTTGATTTCCACATGGATCATGATCTCAGGGTCCTGGGATCAAATTCTGTGTCAGGCTCTGTGATGGGCATGGAGCCTGCTCGGGATTCTCTCTCCCTCTCCCTCTCCCTCTTCCCCCCCACCCTTCCTTTGTGTACATGCTCTCTCTGCCTCTCTCTCAAAAAAAAAAAAAAAAAAAGATATAAAGCAATTTATTG